>NW_024582063.1:12495349-12782311 GCF_017639235.1 Corvus kubaryi | reverse complement strand
CGGGCTCAGGCGCGCGCCGCCCCGCGCTGGCCGCCGCCGGCCGCCGCCGCCGCCCGGTCGCGCACTCGGAGCGCAGCCAGCAGCGCGGACATGTTGGAGCCGCCGTCCCCCCGCCCGCGTCACCGCGCTCGGGAGGGGCGGGCGGGGCCAGGCTCACCCCGGCCCACCCTCTCCCGCCGGCCATTGGCAGTGGGCCCGTCGGCACTGCCCTTCCTCACTGTCACTGGCCGATCCGTTCGCCGCTCACGCGCAGGCCCCGCCTAAAGGCTTTCCTCTGATTGGGCCTCCCCCCTCTGCTTTGGTAACTATTGGCTGCGGCTCTCGTCAATCAAGGCTACAGCGCACGGACTCCGTCTTTCTCCGCACTTTTTTTTCCGGCCTCACAGCCTCGGGCAGGACTGACGGAAGCGGCTGTCAACGAGCGCCCTCGCCCCTCCCAGCCTCCCTCCCGCCGCCACATCCCCTCCCTCCCGGCGGCACGGTTTGCCTGCAGGCCATTGGCTCCCAGCGCCGCCACTCCCGCAGCCTCGCTCGCCCCGGCCTCCGCTTCGCCAAGGGGGCGTGAATCGACCCGCGGCTGCCTTCTTCTGATTGGTTGCCGCCTCTGCCAATCAAGCGCGGCCGGCGGGGCAGCAGAGCGCGGCCGGGCCCGCGCGCCGAGCCGCTCCGCACGGCGATTGGTCGCGGGGCGGGCGAGAGGCGCGCGACCTCCCCCATGCCCCACGGGGGGCAGTGGGGAGTACCCGTATGTGCGCGCGATTACATCACCGCCAGCCAATCAGGCCGCGCGGGGGCCGGTGTCCCGCCCGCGGGGGGCGGGGCCTCGCGACCCCGGCGGGAGCTGTTGCGCTTCGCACGCCCCGGGAGGCAGGAGGCAGGAAGCGGGCGGCGGGAACTGTGGTTACCGCTGTCGTCGGTCCGATGTGCTGCGGCTGCTGGTGTTACCGCACCAAAGAGCGAGGCTGGAGGTGTCTCGGTCCTCTGCGTTCCCGTCTGCCCGCGGGGCTCGAGCGCCGTGTCCTGGCTCAGGGAACGGAGGGGCTGCGGCCCCGCTCGGGTGCCCGATGGAGGTGTCTTGGGCCGCCCTTGGTACCCCACCGAGCCCTGCTGACACCGAGGCCGCCGGAGGAGTAGAATCACTGGGTCAACAGAATCGATTAGGTTGGAAAAGACGCCTGAGTTTATCGAGTCCAACCCGTGACCGAGCACCACCATGTAACTAGACCATGGCACTGAGTGCCACATCCAGGCTTTCCTTAAGTACTTCCAAGAACAGTGACTCCACCACCTTCCTGGGCAGCCCGTTCCAATGTGTAATCTCCCTTTCTGTGAAGAAATTCTTCCTGATGCCCAGCCTAGACTTCCCCTGGCACAGCTTAGGGTTATCTCCTCTCGTTCTGTCACTACTTGCCTGGGAGAAGAGGCCAAGCCCCACAGCTTGTAGAGGGTGATAAGGTCCTTTCCGTGCTTGTAGAGGGTGATAAGGTCACCCCAAAATCTCCTCTTGGCCCTGAGTCACGGCAGGTGGGAAGTGCAGGAATGGGCAGCTGCTCTCACCGCCGGCCACTCCGGCTACAGCGACAGCCTCGCCGCAGGAGGCCGTAATGAACACCCTGTGTGGGCTTGCCTGCCCTTCAGATTCTTTCGTACCCCAAACCAAAACTGTTTATTCAGGAAAGAACATGAAAATCTGTCTGAGCCCACGTAATCCTGTGTTATTCCCACCTTTCTCACTCAATGGCTGGCTGAAGCCAGCTGCGGTTCACTTCGCAGGAGAGGGACCCGCTCCTGCCCCTACAGCTCTGTATGGCGGTTCAAATGCTGCAGTCATACCCTCTAAGCTTTCCTTGAAAGCTGGAAGAGATATCCTTGCCTTACACTCCCAAGAACCCAAACTTTAATGTGCTGTCTGTAGAAATGGTATACCAATTCCCACACCAAGGTCTGCTGATGCCCTTGTGCCTTTCCTTACTCTGAGGTGTTTCCTCTGCACAGACTGGATACGTCAGCATGAATGAACACCCGCTACATGTAGGACTTGAAATCACGGCTATACAGTTTGTATAGCATTTTTTATTTATTCATCTGTTCATTTTCTGGAGTGTTTTCAAAAGGAACTGACCCTGAAAAAGAGTTGAAATTCTCTCCCAGTCTTCCACATAGGCACATGATGGGATTATTTTTCCAGGGCCTCCGGAGTTACATCCACAGTACAGCAAATACTGTGCAGCTTTTACCTTTAAGGTCATCAGCACCACCACTCACATCAGAAAATCCTTGCACAGAGCTCTGAGGGCGCTTTTTTGCCCAGGTGACTGATGCAACTGCAGCTCTAAGAGCTGAAGCTTTGCTTTCTGTGGTTTCAAATGCATCCACACCACACCGAGAAGATGGGATAGTTCACTCCTGTGTGACAGTGCTGCTTCCCACAGCTCCCTACCAGCTGATGGAGCTGAATGAGAATGAAACCTAGATTGCCTCAGCACAGGCACTCGTGAGCCAGTTCAGAAAGAGCCAGAATGCTGAGACTGCGGTTACCCTTCTGTCATAGAAAACTTGTTCACAGATAAGCTAATTTGAGTGCCCAGGCCCAGCTGCCAATCAACCTAGTTAACTTTGCAGTGTCCACATGATCTGGGACTCAAGATACTTTTATATAGCTAGGGATCTTTTTTTTTTTCCTCAGGCTTATATCTCATAGTCATTTAAATATAATTCATGTATTATTAAAGCAATGACAAATCTGGCTAAAAATTGCTGTATCTTTGGGTTGATGAATGCAAAATTTATTTAGCCTAGATATTTCTTGGATTTTTGAAGCTGTTTTTATTTCAAGAGATTCACCAGGAATTTTTTGAGAGCTTGACACTCTTTAATGGTATACCCTGCACGGATTTCAGCAGGTATGGAACTGGGCTGTAATTTTATCAGGTCCCTGTTTGCACCCCCTACTTTGCTTCTTGGCCACCTGCCAGGGAGATACCCTAGGTAGCAATAGGTAATTTTGCTCAGTATGAACATTGTATACTCAGCTACTACTGACTCTTCCATCTAATTTACTGTAGCAGCCACTCTTCCCCCAGTGACAACTAAAACAAAAATGTACAGAAATACCGCAAGAAATAGTAAATTAGTCTTTCAGTTGTCATTCAAGCCTTCTGACCCTGCCTTTCTCCTTGCTTCTCGGTTTTACAGGGGTTCTGATCCCCTTCATTTTACCTTTAGCTCTAACTGCATACATAATTTTATAACAAATTTAGGAAAAATAAAATAATTCCTTTCCATACAATCTCACTAGCTGTACAACCTTTACAGAATGGACTTCCCAAAATAATAAATATTACCCTACATTTTCTCTAAAGTAATAAGTGATATCCCCTACTGCTTTTCAAACATGACCTGCTTAAATGTTAGAGATTAACTGAAAACCTACACTGTGCACGAGTCCGTAACCCAGCGTAAACAGCACATTCCTAATCAGTAGAAAATGTGCATATCTGGCTGGTTTCTGTGGGCTAAAACTCAATACTGGCATTGCTCAAGATGTATGTGTGGCAAGAAGCAAGCAGCGGTGACAGGCAGCAGGGGTGGGCGGTGAAGTAACAAGTAGGTGAAATAATGGTTTGTATGTGGCAATGTGGAGTTAATGGCTAATCCAGGGATTTTGTGCCATTTCATGGCTGGCCCCAGTTAAGCTTCGTTTAAAATTACCAAGGCAGGATATTTGTGGGAATACATGTGTGTTGGATCGACGGTGATGTGTGCATGCCTGAAAGAGTCGGCATTTTTTAATACATGCAATGCCCATTTTATTCTTAGTGGTGATGAAAATAACTATGAACTACAGAAATGATAATAAATGGGAAATAGATAGTATGGGATAAAGGTAATTTGCAAACAGCTTTGATGGTGCACTAAAGAGGAATGAAGGTGAGTTCTCATGCACAGTTTTTAAAATTCCCAATTTTTACTGTTCTACTGTTGCTGGTGAGGAGATTCATCCTTTTAGCAGTACCTGTCAGCAAATCTCAATAATTAAATTTGTTTAAAGTTCAAATTAATGAGCTTTAAACCAGGTCCTGCCAAAAAACAAGTACCTTTGGGAAGCTACTTGATCTGACAGTGTATTCATGTAATTTTCTCAACTTTTACCTCTGTTTTTAAAAAGTTAGCTCTTAGTCTGAAGCATGCGTACATCTAGTATTTTAACTGGTCTTCATACTGATTTGACAAATGGTGACTGTTCTGGTTTCACAAGAAGGCATTCTCAGACACTGACAATATTCATGGTACATGGATACTTTTTTATCTGCAAAGCAAACAAACTCTTTCATTTTCAGCTGAGTAACTTCCCATGGAAACTAATTCACTAAACAACAGTAGTTAGTTCTTCACCACTTCCCTGTGTACCCCTTCTAGATTACACCATCTGTGAAGAAAGGAAGGAAATCACCACAGATAATAAGGTCATCTTCACATTAAGAAATGAACGGAGAAAATTTTGAAAGATTCATGTACTATTTCGCCTGGTTTTGCTCAACAAGAGGAAGATTAAATATTACTACAGCAATGGGGAATAGGAAGAATGTAGGATGGGTAGCAAAGAAAAAAGGACAGATACAAAGGCAAAAAAGTAATGTTACCGTGTCAAAATGAAGTAACTGAAAAGTGCATATACTATTTCCAGCATTTTGGGAAAAAGGAGGAATTTTAGAAAACAGTTCAGAGCACCCTCCTTATACTAAAAGAAAACTCAGTTCCTAACCAGAACACGTGGATTAGGAGGACTTTGTGGCTGAGCAAACACAGAATTAAAAATAAATGTGTGTAGTAATATTCTATGTTAAAGAAGCAGTGTTCTGGAAATAAAAGGCAAGTAAAAAAACAACTCAAAATTTAGTTCCAATACATTTTTGGAAAAGATGGTTGCAAATTTTACTGAGAGAAGAGGGCCCTGAGATCATTACAGACCCTAAGTGGAAGGTTTGGAGGTAGTTAGAAAACTGCATATTGTTAAAGAGATTGTACTGCTTGGTTCAAAAAACAGTGAGATTTCAAATTCTCCTTTAATAATTTGGGAAATACATGCTACTCACAGTTGGAGCCAGACATTCTGGACTGTGGTAGTAAATTAAATCCTCCTCCAAACTGTCACCAAGCCTCTAAAAAGTAGCACTTTTGGATGGTTCAGGAATATGCCTTCCAAGGCCTGATGGTAAATAATAACTCTGGAGCAGGTGATCACAACTTGTGTGATGAAACGTAGGGGTGAAAGAAAATAGAACATTGACAACTTCAGAAAGGGAAACTGTGATAAGTGAAGGGATCTGGCAACAAAATCATCTTGTATAATGAAAACTTGAACTTGGAAGAAGCCTTAGGTACCTTGAAACCAAATGATGGGATCCTGTATCTCACAGAAGACAAAATGGTTTCGAGGTAGAGACTTCAAGCCATAAGAGGAAAAGAAGTGGCATCAAGAGAGGGGTAAGAATTATAAGCACAGAGCATGAAACAGAAAAAAAAGTCTGGTTCAGGAAGGATCTCAAACATCAATAAGTGTGAGAATGAAGGCAGAATTTATGTGGAAAATCAGGTTGATTTATGGTATATGGCATCTGAAAAAACAGCAAGACGTTATCCAGCTGTGACATTATATTGTAAGAAGGAAGTGATGTTGCTTTCCGTTAAGGAAGAAGTGGGGTTTAGAAACAGTCTACATCTGATTCTAAAACTACATGTATATTTCTGCCTCAATTTTCAGTAAAGATGGTGATCTCAAAGACAGGGTTAGAGGGCAGGATGGCTAATAGCTAGGAGAGAAAGGAAATTGCTAGTATTACATATAAGATGAAAGTAAAACACAGTCTACAGCTTCTGAGCAGAAAGAACAGATAATGCCCATTCCAGAAGTCAGAAAATCATGTCAAATGAAATCACTTGTCTGGTAGCAACCTTTTTAAAGTAAGTATATCAGGAAATGAGAAAGTGTAATGTTTGTTTACTGAAGGTGGGCCTTACCAGATTAACCTAAGATCTTCCTTTGATAATATCATTCAAATTCTAGATAAAGGAAGAGATGACAGGAATGAACAGAGCAATACCAGAGACTAATGGAGGTGATGGATTATCCACAGAGGATAAAGCAAAATCTAATGATCAGAAATGAGGTGTCTGGGTAAAGGTTGTTGGCTTTTCTTCCTACCATCACAACCCCCCACACTCCCCCAGTGCCCAGGATAAATATTTGGCTTAAACCTATTAGATATTGTCCTTAATGACACTGATACAAGAAAGTGGTGGGGAATAAATTTGTAAATGAACCAGTGCTTAGGGGTACTAACAGTAAGGAAAACTCGGAAACCACATACATTTGAACTGATGGAGAAATAGAAATGCAGCTAACCTTGAGAGTATAAAAGCAAGACCTTATTATCAGAAATTTCCTCTAGCTGCTGGGAGCTCATCACTTCAAAAAGATGACAAAGAAGGACAGAATATTGTAGTTTATCACAGCATGATATGAAATGTCATTCAGCTTCAGCATTAGAATGACAAATGCAGTCTTAAGCGTGGCTGGGCAACAGGTTAAGTGCCTTCACACAGGCACTTAATTGGCAGTGTGGAAGTACTTATTCGGAGATGCACACAGGCAGCCATGAGCTGGCTTTGAGATGTAACAAACTGAAGGGGTTGATGTGCCATGATTATATCTGTTGCCTTCATTTCAGCTTTGTTCATGTTGTTAAATTGGGTAGGGACAGACAGCCACAAGCTGTCAAGCCAGTTTGTAATTAAGCCATGACTTTGCATGGCTTAATAAGTTACTACTCCACAGACAAGCTGTAATAGCTGCCTGTGTGTGTGCTCCCAGCTCACCCAGCTGCCGGAGGAAAACATGTTCATTTAAGCTATGATAGGCTGCCCTAGCATCCTTGCTGATAAGGAACAATTTGCCTGGGTAACCCAGTAACTTGTGAGCATGTGCTCACACTTTTCCTCTCTGCCACTGGGAAGCTCAGAACTCAGTGCAGTATTGTAGGTACCACAGGACACAGATCAGAAGTGTTAGTTTCGTTAACTTCTTGCTGAGATGTCTCCTGTTCCAGTCTAAAATATTGCTAAACATTTTGCTTTGATGTTAGAATATCACTTTTTGCTTAGATTACTCTTGTCCACCATCCCTAATGTGTCTTCATCTTTATTACTGCCCTGGTTTGTTCTTCACTCACTATCCAGACTTTAGATTGTCTTTTCTACCTTTGACTGAAGTATTTTAAGAGAGCTTAGTGTGTTGTAAGATAGTCCAAAAGCTTATGCATGTCAACTGTAAAATATTTATGTTCTTATCATCTTTTAAGCTTATTTTATTGAAGAAGTCAATCAAGTTTGCCTAACAAGCTTGCTTTTAAGCTCCATAAAATAGATGACTTCTGGTAACAATATCCTCTCAATTTTCAAACATCTTTCAAATGCTACATAGACACAATGTTTTATAGCTGAGACCATTCGAATGAAAATTTAAAAGTAGGCATGAGAGTAAAAATAAAAATAAGCCTGAAGAGTTTATCATTGAAATTTGCAGCTATTAACTGAGATCTCTTACTGTCAATGCAATTCTATTGCTACTTTTTGCTGGCCACTTATACTTCTTTCCTAACCATAGTCTCTAATAGTAATCTAATGATAAGTTAACAGCTTCCTATTTAATCTTTGTAGTATTTTCTTAATTCATTTGGAATTATTATTACTGTTAATTCACTATTTTACCCTTCCTTGCCGTAACTATGAGAAGTAATTACCTGGGAGAGTGGCAAAAGTTGCTTCATAAAATCACTGACATTTTAAAACTACCTTCCCACATAAAATCAGTGGCACTTTAAAAATATGTACACTTTAAAAATATGTATCTTCCCACATTTCCATTCACTGTCATCTCTCTTTATCCCCATTGCTGAGGAAGAGTAACAGCTTGAGAACCCCTGTGAGAGCAGGGGCTTGTAGCACACACTGTTCTCATGGGTAAGTGAAGCTGCTTGGAATGGGGCAACACATCAGGCAGAAGCAATCTGATCTATGTGAGTGGTCTGTATTATTCAAGGATGTTTCTGGTGAGGGCATTCTGTTAAGATCAGAGGAGCTGTTAAACTGGAATAGATGTGACTCACCATCCTTCTGAGGGGAAAAACACCAGCAACCAAAGTGTGCAGTGTGAAGGGGAGCCCTAATATACATTTGAAACTTGAACAATGAACAAAGCAGGTCCTGAGAAAGCCTTTTTTTTTTTTAAGACTAAGGGGGGCAAAATGTCTTCTGACAGAAACTTCATGCACGTCCAGTAGGTCACTGAACCCTTTCCTAAAGAGCTGAACTGCAGCAGGAGCTGTTGAGTAATTTGTACATGCATGCAACTGATGAATACCAGTTTAAGTAGAAAGGAGTAGTGGCAAGAAATCAATCAAACTACAAAAATTAAGCTCATGGCAAGGGAAGGGCCTTTTTCTCTTAAATCTCATAATGTCTAAGCAGTGCTGTTGGTATCCATGCCAGGGGTACACAACCCCAGAAGTGGCCCAGCAGGCCAGAGCTGCAGATGGGACTGTTGTGAACTTGCTACTGGAAACTGGTGGTGACTCAGTCAAAGAGTTGCCAACAGCCAACCCTTCCAGTAAGATTGACAGGCTGCGCACCAATTTGGGAGGTAAAGATAATGAGCATGATTGACTGGAAGGATAACACTGACTCCAAATAGAGCCCCTCATGCAAGAAAAAAGAGTTAATTATTCTTTTTCTGTATTTTTGTAGGGTAGTGTGATGGGTGCTGTCCCTGACCATCAAAGCTGCCCATGTCGGTCTGTCACATTACAGCTATTTCAGTTTTAAGCTCTGAGCAAAGAGCTTTGCCTTCTGCATGCAAAATCCAGGTACATTCCCTGTGTTGTCTTGCAGTATCCACAGTTCAAAAATTGACACTTTTAATTTTAAAACATATAAGCATATAATGAATCTTCACAAAGAAAAGCAAAACAATGTAGGCCAAGTTCCATGTTGTTGCTTATTAATGGGTTTTTTTTCAATTAATGGTGATTGGAGGTTTTTTCCAACTATATACCAACAAAACAACTGTTTTGAGATTTTAAAAGTATTGTCAAATCCTTTGTCTAGTTATTAAATCCCCTCTAAAAAAGAAAATGTGTGTATTTCTTGCTAGCATATGTGCATGAAGATAATTCATGACAAGGATAATAATTTATACAAGCTATTCTGGATTCTAGAAATTATATTAGTGTCTGGACAGGAAAAAAACCCAACACTCAGATGCATTCTCACCATGGTGACCTATGAAAGAACTGTCACAACAGAAGCTGCTGTTGCCACTACAATTTCCAGAGCTCCTGCTGTTCCTGTTGCTTCCGAAGAGAAAATCCACTGCCCTTCACTGCATTTAAAGCTCACTAAGATCAGATTGCAGCTTAAAGATAATGCTTACACTTTACTGTACATCAGTATCAAAGAGAAAATGAGATGATCAAAATATGCCAACCATAATAACAGTGTCAACATGAAGTGTGCTGTATATTTCCTTTGAGGTACTGAGCTCTCCGACTCCCTCCTGTTACAGCAAAGACAAACCAGCATCATGATCACAGCCTTTGGGGTCAGCTCTGCTCAAGCTGAGCAGAGGGCCACCAGTCTTGGTAGGAATACAAGCCAGGTAAGAAGGAGAAGATTGATTCCCCTCAAAGGAAAAATAAAATGTCGTGGTGTTTTTGAAACACAAAAATAAATCAGTAGTCACAGTTATCTGAGAGAAAATATAAAATAAGAACAACCTTGTTATCTCTCTGCATAATGAATGTTACAAACTCTGTTTCCACACTCCACCAAAGGACTGTCAATTAAAATATGCATGTTGGGAACATCTTTTTTGCCAACTACAGAACTACTAAGTCAGCAAAATGTGTGAAGCACACCTTTTTGACAGGCTAACTATCACCCGACTCAATAAGTGTATTTCAAATTATTAGACAATATTTTCTAATTTCAAAGATAATAGAAAGCTAGTGACAAGGGGACATCGGATTTTAAATGTGAATGTTCCCCTTTGCAGAAATGAGCCGTTTCATGAATTTCATACTCTGCACTACAAAAATTTAAAAAAAACAAAAAAGCCTTGATGATAGGACTTGACATTTTAAAAGCAGTATTTCTGAAAGTGAAAGGGCCCCCAGAAAACCTCTGATTAGCCCACTCATGATCAAGAAACTCTGGACTAAATAACTCTGCAACTGCCGGGATATCTATAATTAACAATGGCTAAGGGAATTAGAGTTAGAAATTACTGTGATAGTTCTGATATGATAAAGTAGGGAAGTAAGAGGAATGAAATTATTTGAGAAAATGCTTCAGACTCTAAACTGAGCATCATTATTAGTGGCATCTCATGTCTGAACCTTATGAATAAAGCAATCCATTATTCACAAGCTGTGAGGTTAGGGTCTGAGGCACAGCTGATAGTTTTATTATATGTAATTTATGAGATCTTAAAAAGGCATGAAAAAAAAGTTCATAAAAGAAGTTACACTGTCTGGGAAATGGAGACCCAAATCAAGTTATAATTCAACTGACTTTCTAAGCAGGAAGGTAAATCTAAGTTTGGAAATCAGTGTGTCAAAGGATATCAGAGATTATTCCATTTGAGGCAAGAGAAAACAAGATTTCATTTGCATTCACCTAAACAGCTCTGATTGGTCAAAACTACCATACCATACATTAGAATTGCCTCTAAATTGGAGGAAGGAAGGGAAGGGAGATGGTCCAAAGAAATGTTTTGAGGTTTAGCCTCTCTTGCAGTTGGGAAGTCCCTCATGCTTTGGGCGGAGGGAGGCAAAAATCCAGCTGAGAAATAGATCCTGAAGTGTTGTTGTACTGGCTCCTTGATTCCTGGAGGCAAGCTGTGAGCGACTGCCAGAACAATTTATGTTTTGAAATTGGATTTTCTTGTTTCTATGCTTTTTGTTTGTGTGTTTGTTTCCATGTTTTAATCCTTTGCTTTACTAGGATAATTTTTTCCCCCTTTTTTAGCTTTACTTTTTTATAACAGTGATTTCAAGTAACAGAGGCAAGCAAAAGGAATGTTATTTCTAAAGAAGCATCATGTCCAAATAAATGACTTGGCACACAAACCTTTAGGATACCCATAACCTTGGAGAAATTTGAAAAATCAAGGCATTTCTTAACAAATAGCAAGAGTCAGCGTTACACTATGGGAGAAGTCTTTCCAGTGGGGTGTTTATTGAACACATGAGATTGCACAATTGCAGGTGCCCAACTGAGATTAAATCTTTTGGAGGTTACACAGTGCTTTAGCTCTGCTGTGGATGCAACAAATCACAGGGAAGGAGAGGCGAGGCAGAAGAACAGGTGGAACTCCAAGACAGTCAAGTGAGAGTGCCACAGGGAACTGCAGAGTGTATGACTGTCAGGAGAACTTAAGTGAGTATCTTACATCTCTAAAAAGATTCAAGAAATGTAAATATTACAGTCCATTTCAAAAGGGTGTAAGAACAGCAAAATTCTGAAAGCTGGAAAAGAAAGAATAACAATATAATAACTGGAGACCACTACTGCACAAAACTGACATGGTAATAAGGTCAATTTTTTCATAAAGTGTTCGAAATAAAAATAATTAAGAGAGGTTCCACAGCTGAAGCACAATAAGCACAGAGGTAAGTACATAGTGGACACTGCCAAACACACTGCTGGCACTGACATATCACAGTATGGTACGTAAAATTGGATGCTAGCAATGAATAAGCTACAGAGGTACAGAAAACCTCAGTGCCAGTTTATTCAGCTAGAGAGGGACCTTTGGATACAGGCTTTGCAATCATGTATGTTTACCTAAGATAGGCCAGTATTAGCTTAAACACCATAAACTGCTTTTTTTGCATTGCTAGAGGGGGCTTGGGAATTTTCCCTCCTTGGAAAAAGTGTTGCTTTCTTTCAATTACCAGCACATCACTTTCACATTGTCATTATATTTTTTGCAAATCAGGAGTAGAAGAAAGGAAGATACAGTGTTTGCAGAGACATCAAATAGAGCTGGGGCATCCAGTGGCTATGACCTCTAGGTTTATTTATTTAGTCTGAGGCTCTCTGGAATAGGCTGTAGGCAAGATGACTTGCTCTGGTACTAGCAATAGCCTATTTCTTACACCATTCTTTCTAGAGGCCCTTTCCCTCTCAGCAATAAAACACAGGAAGGACCAGAGCCCCTTGAGAAAGAGGGATTTTAGAAATGAGCTACTGTCAGAACAATTAATCCAATAATCACTCTTTTCTCCTCACAGGTCTGTAGCAATGCTTGGAAAGCAGAAGACCAACAGTGAGCTGTCTGAATTACTTGGTGATACTAATCTACTTTCATCTGCTGTATTTCTTGGGCACTCATCTCTTCAGTGTGGGAAACTTGCTGCAAGCAACCTGTTGGATATATTCAGTAATTATGGCACTTTCAGGAAATTGCTGTGTCCTGCAGGAAAGGATGGAGTACAGTATATGGGCCTCTCCTTTCTTTAGAGAAAATTGTAGCATGTCAAAAGTGGGCAGCTCTGCTACAGAGCATCCCTCTCACAGGAGTTCAGCAGAGCAGAGTCCTTTGTGCTTGTTTGATAGAAATCATAGATGGTCTCAGACCAAATGAGGCTGTGAGTGGCAGTGCAACAGCGAGAGAAGGAATGTTAATGAGCAGAACATGTGGGGACTCAGGGAGAAACACATATTTCAACTTCTATTCAAACCTTGTCATACAGCTGTGTGGTTCTCCTTGTATCATGCTCCATTACATACAGAATCTTAATGATCACTGAGGGTTGAAGTAACAAAAAGAAGTAGTTATATTCTGTTTTCAAACACATTTAACTCAAAGGACAAACCCAACAACTTCTGAATTCTAGTGACAGAATTACAAGAAAGCCCTGTGTGAACAATGATGTGGGCAGGAAGGTGTGACTAAAGACTTAAAGTCTGGCGGTTTTGTTCTCGAAAAGCAAAACAAAGGACTGTATACTCAAAGTACAAGGAAGTCAACGAAGCAGAAACCACTGGGGATGAAGTGTCCACGCATCCAGCACTTCCAGATTTAGAGGACAGGGCAATTTAGTAAATCCCAGAGATGAGAAGACAGAATCATGGACGAATTCTTGCAGATTAGGAATCATGCCTGACTGACTGCAGGAGCAAGAGAAGTAAAACACACAGCCCCAAAACACTGTCAAAGCTGACATACTTTTGAGAAGTGACATAAAATCCCACAGAAAGAGGGAAGGGTATGTGGCTTGGGGGCATCAACTGTTCTTTCAGAATATTGGAAAGGTGGAGAAAAGTCTAGAGACCTCAATCAGCTTACTGAAGAATTTGATCTCTTTTTTTGCGGGGGGAAAGAGACATACATCTCATTTTCTGTTGTTTGAACATTCATTAGTCATTTGTCAGAAGAGTTTAAAAAGCAAATCATGCAGAAGCAGCCCAAGCAAAATATTTTTTTCTCTCCCTTAGCCTGTGTGGTGGGTAAAGAATCCTGGAGTCAGGATGAGACTATAGTAAATCCTGATTTAACAAAACATATGAGTCTTCATCAAAGAGTACAAGATTGAAGAGAAGCTTTTATTTGGTTCTAAGAGAGAATCTCAGTAGGGCAGTTTTCTCCTCAGTCACTACAGCTCATACTGTAACAACAGGAATTACTTTTCAGGCTGCTATACCATACCAGATTTTGACCAGAACTTGGAGAAAGACAAATAATTGGACTGATCATGTTTCCATTGAAATTTTCCACGTAATTTCTATTTATTTCAGAAAAAGTAAAATCACTCTGAAGATATCTGCATTTAAAGAATTGCTTTCACACCTAGTTTTATACCATTTAATACTTTTGACTGCAGTGGGGAAATATATGGTTTTAAGTCTTAAAAATAAAAACAGAATCAGGTCAATTTGTCTTTTTTTTATTCATTATTCATTGCCTTAGCCTAGGGACTTACCATAGCTGAGGCCCACAAGCACTGCTGCTAAAGCCATAGCAGAGAGGCAGTGATTATGTATTAGGCCCTTGGGTCCGTGGCATCAGTAGAGTATCAATGCTTCTACCTCCAGTGCTTTCAGACAGACCTTCATCTTTGGAAAGCACAGTTGCACTTATCCACATTATTTTCAAAATTGATTTCAAAGGATTCTGCAAAACATAATCTGAACACACATTTAATAAGACATAAAAACAAATTAAGGCAACTACTGAAGAAGCGTATCTGTCTCTGTAGTTAAAGCCTACTAAATTAAATTTTAAAGAATTCACTCAGACTGGAAATCATATCACTGTGTGTGGGCACAGAAGAAGGCTCAGTAAATTCTGGCTCGGTGGATGAGTCAGCATGAGTCATCAGCAGACATACCATCCTATGGTTATATGAATCCACAAGGTACATTTAGAAACATGTCACAGTAACAAAATAATGCCATCCTCCTGCTTTTTGTCTAGATGACAACAATGACAGCCCTGACTTTCCTAAAATATTGTAGGAGTTCTCAGCTCAACATGTGGGATTAGAAAAAAAATCCCTCTGTTTTGCTATTTTCATTAAGCAAAGCTAACACAAATATGATAAGCTAGTAGGAAAGCCTCAGGTTGTAAATAAAATCATTTAGGTAGTTGCATTACACTGACAAACAACCAAGCAACATCTGCTTATCAGTGGATTTCTCATTACTTGATTGAAACATGAGGAGGTTTTTTTCACTCTTCCAATTTTAATTGTTTCCATCACTCAAAATTTCAAGTGGGTAATAAGATGCTATGACAAATGAAGTTATGTAGCTGACATCACCATCTGTGTAATAAGGAAAATCGTGTCAATTTTGTTCCAAAGGAGTTTTTAATTGTGGCATCTTACTGAAAGACTCTAAATGCAAACCAGAAGAGCATTTGTAATGCTGAAACTATCACTGTTTTCTTCCCTTCTACTTTTCTTAATTTCCAGGGAAAAGTTAAATTGTATACTCTGTATTTCATTTTCCTCTGAAACAGATTTCATTTTCTTCCAGCCTGTCATTTTGTATAGGATATATAATTACCCAAAATACCCCAACTTGTACAGCAATACAGGAAAAGCACATTTCACTCCTTGTCGTATTAATTTTTGGAGCTTTAATATATAGATTTTCATTAATTTTGCAAAAGATTAGGGAAATTTCACCAGTCATACGTCTGCACCTAGGATGTAGTGAATGGACTAGAATTGCTCATGGGCATATCTATACACAGCTATTTGGCTGCCTGACCACCTCATGGCCCAGTCTGGAAATCCAATCCACTGCCACGATTAGTCATCCACTTGGATCCCACTTATTGCAGTGATGCCACACAGATGCAGCCAGATTCACATCAGCTAATCTAGTTACAAAACAGAGACTCTGGTTCTATCAGATATGTTAAAATCTGTGTAAATAGAAATGGCTTAACCTCTTAGTTTAGGCTGCAGACTCTTGTTTCCCGCTCTCCCAACAGCATGGTAAATGCATTCTGAATTTGTTCTTTCATTATTCTTAAGTGAAGGATGTTTCCTGGATTTATTCCTGTTATGTTTTGGTTCACTAACTAACTCCTTTCCAAGGTTATAGTCATCTCTGTATCATGTACTTAGTATTTCAGGCAATTAGTGCTGCTCTTCATTTGCTATTGCTATGTCCTTGTAGGCCTAGTAAAAACTTGGGGTTTTTTTAATTCTGTGAATTATGTATTAACTCCTATACACTGCACAAAGGAGGGTTCCCTTGGCAATGCTGCTGACTCTGCCTGTTTTTATAAGGCTTTAGCCATAGCTGGAACTTTTCTACTGGCTTGGGCCATGCTGAATGGAGGAGTGAACGTGAGTGTCATTAGAACAGGTAACCTTTAGGCCCACCTTGCAAAATGTCATACATGAAATCACTAATTGTGCTTGGTCTTTGCATATTAAGTGCTTTAATTAATTAATTCTGAGTTAAATATTTTAAATGTTAAAATTAACCCATCAGCCCAGGTACAAAAATCAAGTTCCATTATCAGTGTTTTCAATTGTTCAAAGTAGTTTATTAAGAGAGTTGCACCCTTCCCGGTTAAAAATTCCCCAGTTAAAAATCCCCAACTTATGCTCTCTTTTCAAACTTCAAACCACCTGTACACCATAAGAGTTATCTTTCCTGTGCTTACTGTATACTTTTACAAGTGTTTTAAGACGTGTTAGATGTATTTTAATATTTTTTTAGGTGTTTTTACTTGCACTTTAGTCCAAGGATTAGCTCCAAAACCCCAGTTCTAACAGCCAGCAGCTATTTTTAGCCCCATCGCCATTACCCTGCAGGCAAGCTCCGTGGCAACCTGAATTTTAATGAAGGCATTTTAGCACCCTTATCTCAACTGATACCACCCCTCTGACAACGACGAGCTATTGGTGGACAGAGATGATGTGTCAAAGGGAAAGCACCAATCACTTTCAACTGAAGGGGCGGGCTGTGGGCGGGCTGTGGGCGGAGCAAAGGCACTATAAAACAATGAGACAGGTCTCAAAAAGTTGAGAGACGGTCGGTCGGTCGGTGGGTGGGTCGGTGGGTGGGTGGCGTGTCCCCTGCAGGTTGGCTGTGGTGGACGTCAGTGCTGGGCATTAAAAGCCTTACTCCTATTAAGGAGCCTTAAGTAACTTTTTTTACTTTTGGACCAGCCGAAAGCCAGCTCAGCACTGCAAGTCCTTTTTCTCTACCTGAGGTCCAGTGCTGTCTCAGCCAGAAGATCTCAGATCCCTGCGCTCCTGGGGCATACCATGTATCGAGCCATAGGATCCCAAATTTTTATATTTTTCTAATTTCTGTAATTTTTCAATTTTTCTGTTTTCAATAAATTATTTTAATTTTTTATTTAACTAAGAGTTGTCTCATTTCTCACATGAAAGAATGCAGGCCCCTTGAAGATTTTGCAAGGAGCTCTGAGGGCAGAGTGGTTTTTGAGTGTCAAAGACACCATAAGGCTGGACTTGGGCTTCCAGGCTTTAAGTACAATCACAAGGACAAACTCAAAGTCACATTTACCAAACATCAGTGCTGTTTACTCACTGGGCAGGCAGGGTTGCCAAGTACCCACACACAGCCCAAAGATTTCAGCACTTAACCCAGGCTGTAAATGAGATCATTTAGTAACATATCTGTTAATAATGTCTAGCATGTTGCAAAAAAGCACACAAAGAAAATCAGAAATATTTTTCTTCAAGCATGGTCATTCAAAAATACTATTCAGCAATAGCTTTACTACACACATTTTTCTCAAAATCAAATTGTGCAAGACATTCCTGCTTTTTAACTGTAAACACAGGAGAGTGGAAAACATTTTCTCCCATAAAACTCATTATTGTACATATATATATATGTAGTGCATATATATGTATATGCAATATACCCATATGCACATGCATATACGTATCTTTTTAGAATATATTCTCAGCATGTACTCTTTCCACAGAGAGTCAATATTCAATATGCTTCGTATATTTTAATCTGTATTTTATACAAAAACGTAAAGTAGTGTCTATTTTAGTAAACTCATTATCAAATGTTGCTGGAAGCAACACTCAGTCTTCTGATAGATTGCTCTTTCTTCAGTTTTCCTTACAGTTAAAGTGGGTTGATGAACACTAGATTAAATTATCAAAAACGAGGCAAAATCCTCATTTCCTTATGCTTTCTATCAGCTATTGAAATTTTCTGTACTTTTGGGGGAGTTTATTTCCAAACTTGCTATGAGTAGGAGAAATCCACTTTGGTAACCATACAACTGGTTCAGAACAAAGGATTTTTCAAAGATTATTTAATACTTGACTGCAGGAGATGACATAACAAACAATAGTTCTTGAGTCACCTTTGAAAAAGGATCTCTGCCAGCACAGGCCACCAGAACCTAGAGGAGGTACATGGAATTTCTTTTTCTTTCACCACAAGCTCTTCCAGGAGGAACATCAAAACTCGAGTTCAGACTCGCACCAAAAAAAATTCCAGTCCGACCTCCAGAGATAGAGACCTTGTGAGTGAGTAATCCAGTGAGGAGGCCTACAAGAGGGAAAACCACAGGTTTATTTATCTCCTTTCTGCCCTTAAACACTTTCTAGTGCATTTAAGAGCAAATCCCTGATGCACATGGAAGAGCCACTGTCCCAGCTCAGCATCTCACCTGCCTGGGCAGTGGAAACTCCCAAGTGCTCTGGCAGTCTCTGCTCACTCCCATTTAGGCTGCCCGGAAGGCTGGGATGGCTTCCTGTCCTGGTTTTTGGTATATCTTGGGGTAAGGGCTGCTCCTCACTTCAGCTCCATAGCCACTGAATGTACCTCACCTGAAAAAGCATCTCAGTACCTCAGTCCCCTCAAGACCACACACAGGACTCTGAACAGGGAAATTCCAGCTGCCGTGACTGAGTAGCAGGATGACAGTGGAAGTGTTCAAGAGGGCCTACTCCAAAGGGTTGGGATGCTTTTTCTTAAAATTCTTTATAGCCTGTGTAATGTTTTTCATATTAAGTAACTCATGAATGCGCTTCTGATGTCACTCTCTGTCTAAATAGACAGTGGATTAATTCAGCTAAGGAAATACGTGGTTGTTGTGTATCCTTGTATTCTGTTTTCTTGCTGGAAAGGGACTAGCAGAGGCTTTCCCTATTCTAGCAACAGGCAGATTTCCTAAAATGAAACTGCTGAGTAATCTTGGTCATTTTCCAGTATATGCTGCTTCATTTATTATAGTTTAGGGCATCTTTTTCATGGCTGTAGCATTTAGGTAATCATTAGCTAAGAGTTGCTGATAGCATCAAACAGTAAGCTGTGCCATGCAGACCTACTGCTACCTTTGATAAATTGAATGTCAAGATCAGGCACAAATGCTGATATTCCAAATAAAAAAGAAAGAAAGAGAGAATGAATGGAAGAAGAAAAGAAAGGAAAGAAGCAAGTAAGCTCCAGAGAAAATGACTGGACCAAAGTTTTTCATTTAATTAATTTGTTACGTATAATGACTTTTAACAAACACAGAAATATGTTACATTATTTATCATTCTTTATTATGTTTCTTTATTCTTTATTCTTTCTCTTATTTATCATTTAAGTATTCTTTAATTTTCCCACTTTGTTGATTTAAAAAAAACAAAATATCTAAAAATAAAACTGAAGTATGACAGAATCAAATTATGTTTGTTCATTGACAGTGACCCACATAGTCTAGCAATGCTTAATGCTACTTCAAGTTTTTTGCACAAATATATTGAGAATCTGACTATCTTATAGCTCTCTAAATAATTTGTTGACTATATGCATATTTATGTAATATTTATTTCTATCGATATATTATGTATTTATGTAATTGTGATTAAAATAAGGACCATTGATTTGAATTAAAACCAGTCAATGCTACTTGACTTCATTTGTATGTATAACTTTCCCCCTTAAACCTATGGAAGTAGCTACTGCTTAGCTCAGGCTACTGCATCTACAGGCAGAGAGTGTGGAGGGCTGGAGTTGTCAGGGCACCGGAGATTTGGACATGAGACAGAAGTGCGTGGGAGATGATGAGGCCTGCAGGTCTGCAAGTCAAAAATAGCCAAATAAATGCCAGTTGTTTCATTTTCTCTTTCTGCAATATATAGACTGACTGTGGGCAGTGCTACTATCTGAAAGAAATGTTTGCAAGTGGCTGAGCTAGCTTTTATTGGGCAGGAAAGTGGGAGGCAGTGAGGAGGCAGCAGTAGAAATTGTGGATTTTCCATGCTTTGGAAAAAAATCACATCAAATGTGTGTGTAAAAGCTGCTGGGTGACACAGTGCATAGTGCTGAGGCAATATTGTTCTCATTTCTGAACTGACTGATGAGCAGATTTGACATCTAGCAATGTCAGTCATGGAACATGGTGAGCAATTTTGGAGCAAAAAAAAAATCCAGTAGGAGCAGGGGAGGAGGGAATACTGGCTACTCAGCATGGTCAGGTTAAGGCTCTGGCTCAGTCAAAGGCATATCTCTGTTCTTCTCCCACTGAGAGTCTGATAGGGAATTGCTCTATCGTGTAAGCACCATCCTTTCCTTACTTGCACCTTACTAATGGTGCAAGCCAGCTAATGAAGGAGCAGCATGTGCTGCAGTTTTTGCTTGGAAAGTGCAAGGGCATGGGAAACAGTGGGAGGATATCTGTGGGGTTTGTGGCAATGGTCAGATTGGCACAATGAGGTGCACAGGGTGGCAGAACTGCTTGCAGGACTGTCCTGCACTGCGCTGCTGGAGCTGAGCAACCCTGAGCCTTCCCCTGAATATGGCAATGCAAAGGATCTCCCACTGAGAGCTTGAAAGCCAGGAGAGGGTGGGCAGCCATGGAGCAGAGCTGGGGACAAGGACTCTAAAGGAATTGCTGCCAGAAGACAGTGCAGTGGAAACCAATGCATGTAAAACTGCTTAATTATACAGTGCTTAATTATATATATTATATCTAAATGTAGAGAACAATGAGTAGGAGTAGCCCATATGAGTTGGTTGCCAGCAAAGTAAAAAATTCCCTAGGTACTGCAGTTGGGTAAGAGAATTTCATCTTAGATGTTTGTTTCTTCTTTTCTTTTTTTGGAAACCTGAAAAGCCTCTCTGCTAAATTTGCATAGCCGTCAAGTTGCTGAGGGTAATGCTACTAACTATGCTGCTGAGAGAAGTCCTCCCAAAAGACTAAAACCTGTGGGCTTTATTTCTTTTCACATTACTGATTCATCGCTTGCTCTCCTCCCTCAAGACTTAGAGTACGTCACGACCTGACTGGAGGAGCTGCCTGTCATACTTCCATTTAATCAATGACCTACTTTATTATTGCAGTTAAAGTATGGGCTTCAAGAGAGACTTTCTGCATCCAGTGAAGATCTGATCAATAACAGACATGAACACGGCAGGGAGCAGGATTGTGGAAGAGTGAGTAATTTTTATCAAATGTCGTTTCATGGCACCTCCCCTTGGTAGTCCGATCTATTTTAGTATAAAGGATGTCATCATTCTGGTTATTCTTTCAAATACAGATGTAGAGATTGTGGAACTATACTGAACACTGAACTAGGAGACTTTCATACAAATACTAGCACATCAGAAGGAAACACAACAAATTTTATTCTCATTCCATGACATTTAATTGTGTTCATCCTCTTTGAGATAATGGCAAGGACAAAGCAACTCAGCTGGCTTCAGAAACCTAAGAGGAAGAGTGTGTTGAAAAAAAATACTTTCTACTGGACTAACAAAGGGTAACCCTGTCACGAAACTGTTTTGTAACACTGTGACCACTTTTGGGAACAGACCTGTTCATTTGTGTCTTCTATATCACAAACATGTAACTTCATTACAGAAGTTACCACCTGTTACTTTTTAAGCACCTCTGCAAAACTGCCAAGAATAGAAGAGAAATTAATTGGGTTCTGCTTCGTCTCATGTATCACCAAGGGGATTATTATTATGGATCTATTACTTATACTGGGCATAACTAATATATATATATATATATATATATGTATATTTATGATAGATAGTGTAGCGGGTTTGGTTTGTAACCGGGCAGAAACACCAATTTAGTGTTTTGGTTTGGTCCAAAATACTCATTAGTGTTTACCTTCTGTGAGATAAGAACTAGGAGAAATGCAAAGCAGGCACCAAACTTGAAAGAATATAAAGAAGTTTATTAACAGACCTAAAAGAGGGAAAAAGAAAAAAAAATAAAATCATACCACACCTTCAGAACTCTTCTCCTCCCTCCCCCCACCTTTCTCCCTTCTCCCACTGACAATGTAAAAAGACAACCCTTGAGATGTTCAGTCTGTTTACCACTTCCATAATAACCTTGTTCAGTCCATTTAGGAAGAGGAGTCTCTCTTGCCCATGCTATGAAAACATTATCACAACGAGACAGCCGCCCGGGTTGGTTCTCTGCTTGCATGTGAGTCCCTCCCACGACTTGGCACCTTTTCCCACAACTGCTTTTGAAGGTCCACTCTTGAATTACTGGGGTACAATTTTAAGGTTGAGCCGTTCAGAAACAAAAGTTCTCTGCACCCATCTCTGGGTGCAGATGCCCTCCTCCTTCCCTGGGAGCAAAGGGTCCTTCTCATCTTCATCTCTAGGACTATCTCTGTGTGACCTTGAACAGGCTGCAAACTGCTTTGAAAAAGTTTTGCTCAGTTTTTCCTTCCTCCTCTCAGGCTCAGTTTAAAGGCATAGAAAGGCACAAGAATTAATTTCTGGGCATAGGGCAGCGATGTGGGGATACACATCATAAAGTCACCCCAAGACAGACAGACAGATAGATAGATAGATAGAGTTATGCTTCTGAAGCCTTATTTAGCCAGTAGACTCAGTGGAGTCTCACCAAAGACCAAAACCACCCGTGGACAGGCACAGCTGAAGACTGATTTGACAGTCTCTGTTGCCACTTTGTTGTCAGGACAAGAGTTGAAAAGGTGTTGAGTTTGAAATCTGGGCTAAGTTTGGATGTTTCATAGCTGAATAATATCCTAGGTCTCGATTCATCTCACCTGGATGTAGGCAAATGTTTGAGTTGATCAGAAGGGTAAGCAGTAACCCTCAAGTCTGCATAGGGTTAGCCACCAGTGACTGAGTCAGTGCACCTAAGAAGATGCACTTCCTAAAGTCTTTCTCCTGATACCCATATTTAGGCAGGGTAACATGCAGTCCTGTCACAGGTGACAGAAAAATGCAGGTAATAGCTGTAAAACAGAGCATCAAAAGTTTTGTGTACTACGACAAATGCCAATACCTTAGGCTGAGATCCTAAACAAGCATCTCAGTTTCAAGCTCTTGCCAACAATGGGACATTTTCCAAAATAATATTTCACAAAGAAGGTGTTGGTATATAAGAAGGGTATGGTTTTAAAATGCCACATTAAGCTAAGTGATAACAGGAAAACATAGGAGTACAGTAGTGGAGTGGTTAGAGTGGGTTGCTAGTATGTTACAAGGATGACTGAGATTGTTCCAAAAGAGTGTCTCCTCTCAAAACTGTAAGCATGCAGTTGGGCTGAAGAGTTAAAAGCAGATAAATTAGATGTTAGCCACGTGGCTCTCTGGTGTGACAGAAGTTGATACATTTTAACTGTTGTAGCTCAAAGGGTTCCAAAGATTAGACAGTCCAAGAATGCTGATTATAATTAAATTTATAAGACTATGCAGAAAGCAAGCCTATTTATTTAGTTGCAAACTGAATAATTAGATATGGAAATTAGTAGCCATGGGTCCTGTAACACCATCATTTTGAGAATAACCCCACTGTAAGAGCTGATCTAAACTGAAAAACACAAGGAGCTGCTGAAAAGAACATAACAGCTTTAAGAAGTAAAATTACAGTGAAATGACCACATTCCAGGGAAATTAGAATCTGCTCCCAAACTCTCTTTGTTCAGACTCTAATAAGCTAAATCTCCCTGATTTTTCCTGGACATTTAAGATAGTTGAACTTCTACATTGCAAGCCCCTCTTCTGTCACTGCTGCACAGAGCAGAGGTACTGATGACCTGCTTCATTCACCCTGCGTGTGGAAAGTCTTGCAGGAATACACAGTTCCTTCCAAAGAAGCAAGCTTACTAGTTGGTTCCTTAGTTAAGTGCAACCTAGTGGGCCTTTTTGCCACTATTTTTGCCCATTTTCAAAAAACTCTCCTGTTCTGTGAATGAGGTATCTTGCACTGAAGTCATGCAGTCAACAAAATGTGATGTCCTGTTTCCTGTTCCTATTCCCTATCTCAGTGTGACACAGACCCTGCAACCCCCAAGCACCTCTGAAGCCTTTCAGTCTGATGTTGGTGTCCCTGAGTCTCAGCCTTCTCCCTCTTCTTGCTCTTTAAATGATTCTCACCTCTACAAGCGAAAGAAGGACTGAAAAGTCCTGTATTAGCAACCAAACCTTCAAGTTTCTAACAACTCCTAAAGTGCGGAACATCCTGAGCACTCACTGGAAATTGAAGCCCCTCTGCATTTCTACAGCCAGCACCAGTGAGCACCATAGGGAACTGAGATCCATGCCTCACTGTACCCATGGGGAAGAGGGAGGAATGGAACTGCCTTCCACACTGCTGGTGGCTGGGGAAGGCATTGCTGAGCTTCCTCAGACCCAAATTGCTTTCCCTGTACCAAAAGCCTCCATGACCAGCTCAGAACAGGGATTGTGCAGCAATGAGGAAACCATTCTGTCAGAATGAGGAGGATGACGTGCTTCTGGGACTGCTGTTCACATGCTCAGGGTGTCTCACAGCACTTGCCGGTGCTTTTCTGGACCACAGCATCCAGAATCCCACACCAGAGATGTGGCCATAACTGACCTAGTTTAAGCTGAAAACCCGTCAAAATTTTAGGAAAGACACCACCTTTTCTTGGTGCTTGTGTCAGATTCTGCATGAGCCAAGAGCTGAATCTCCACCCTGAGGATTTCCCTCCATTTTCCATGGTAGTGATGTTAATCCAAATGGTTACTTTGATTCACACAAAGCTGCCGAGTTACTCTGTTGTAACGTTGAGCAAAAAGATCCACTGGAAATGCACCAATAAAAATTACAATAAAGGACAATTAGGTTCTTTTTTTCTCTTATTCACACAAAGAACATTTAAAAAGGTGAATTGCTGACTGAGGCACCACTCCAGCTGGGATGAGGGTAATTTGGGGTTGGTAGCTGTAATAGCTTCTAAGTGAAATTCATTTGCTGCCAGTAGTGCAGCTCTGACTGATTTTCATCTGCACTTTTATTAAAGCAATTACAAAACAGTGTAGTCTGGTATGTGAAAGTGTCCAAAGCTGGGACAGGAATTAAGAATGTAGTAAGGCAAGGTGCCTAGCATTCAGATAAAGTGTCCCAGGATTAGAAGTGTTAAGGGCTTGTCTCACAGATAGCTGGCTGGGTGTAACAGTGGGCACAGTGGCCTGCCACAGAGCCTACCCTGCACTTGAGTCACTTCAGAGCCTGGGAGCCAGCTCTACCTCATGCCCAGGTCTTCCCAGCACTGCCAACACTTTTACAGAAGTGCCAGAAGTAGGACTGCTGCAGCCATTTCCCAGTGATGTATCTTACCAAAAAGAGTAAGGTTGAGATAAGGGAAATTTTTTGCTGTTGGCAGGATTTAGTGATTCAAGACTAGACCTAACATTTGAGCTGAGACTCCCAGTGTCTCAGAAAGGCTGAAAAATCTGATTACAGCTGAGATGAAATGGAGAAAGATTTCAAAACGCCTTGCAGTTGTGAGGAATGTTTTGTTGATCAGAAAGATCTATTTCAGCCATCCACAATTCCATAGAGGATAGTAACTTATAAGGAGGAAGAATAAGTCAGAAGGAAGGCCTAAATGAATTGTCACTTAGGAAGTTTCTGTTGTGAGTAAACATTTCTGGAGAGATCTTTGCTTCTAATAAACTGAAGATCTCAGAATACCCTTCCACTATTTCATAAAAAATACATTCACTTATTCATAGCATCACAGAAGCATACAACAGTTTGGGTTGGAAGGGACCTTAAAGATCACCTTTTTCTAATCCCCCTGCCATGGGCAGGGACACATAGTAGACCAGGCTGCTCAAGGTCCCATCCAACCTTAAACACTTCCAGGAATGGGGCATCCACAGCTTCTCTATGCAGGGTGTTCCAGTGCCTTACCATCCTCACAGTAAAGAATTTCTTCCAAATATCAAATCTCAACCTTGCCTCTGTCAGTTTAGAGCCATTCTCCACATCTCTTGTAGCCCCCTTTAGGTACTGGAAGGTGCTATAATGTCTTCCTGGAGCCTTCTCCAGGCTGAACAGCTCCAGCTCTCTCAGCCTGTCTTCATAGGAGAGGTCCTGCAGTACTGAGAAATTTTGCTGTGCTCTAGAGTACTTATTTGTGCAAGCATCCTACTTGCACTATGCGAAGTTTTTTACTAAACACATTGGTTTTTGCAAAACATTTAAAATACTTGAATGTCAGTGAGTCAGAAACTAAGACCATTTGGTGTTAGTTACATC
This sequence comes from Corvus kubaryi, assembly GCF_017639235.1. Lineage (NCBI taxonomy): Eukaryota > Metazoa > Chordata > Aves > Passeriformes > Corvidae > Corvus > Corvus kubaryi. Next base: position 12,756,225 of record NW_024582063.1, on the reverse strand, counting down.
CTATGTTCTTTCTCTACATATTTTAGTCATATAATATACATGTAAAAGAATAAAAGCAACAGGCATTGCTTTCCTTAAGACAAGTAAGTCTTCCTTCCAGCAGCTCTCAATCTGGCTCTGCAGCTTTGGCTGTCTGCCAGAAGTTAGTGCCGGTATCTTGTAGGCTAATGTAACTCTTGAATCACTCGACTATATTTAGATGCTTGTCTCAGAATTGCCTCCAAACATTTAAATAGACCTCACAAAGACGCTTTTGAGGTTTTGTCGGGTTTTGTTTTCTAAATCAGGCACACGCTTTTAATTTGGCTTTTTTAATTTCTTCAGCAAAATTAAATTAATATTCACAGTTACTCATTCAAAATATTAATTCTAAAGAATGCTTTTCTAGCATGGTGTGTGTTCAGCAACATAGATGTTTGAGGAGCAACATGCAGAGCCATTGGTTCTGGCAGCCCCCAGCAGAAACACACACAGCAAAAGCTGTGCAACTCAGCATTATACAACCCCAAACACAATGGCCGTGGAGGTATTGTTTCTTCAGGGCATGTGTCGGGAGCTACTCATCAGGAAAGTGACTTCCAGAGGGAAATCAAAGGCACACATCTGTGTTATCTTCTCTCTATCCTTCCCTCCCTGATAGTGCAGGAGGTGTGGGAAGTGGGAACGGTCCAGCAAAGCATGTTTGCAGTCAAGTCTCACCACCCTTTTCAGTGACCCCACACTTGGTGTTTGAGCTGCCTTTCTGAGTAGTTGATGATATAGTTGTGTTACGATGAGATATAACTGTGGCCAAGTCAGCAGCCATGATGAGTGGATCCCTGACAGAACTGTGCCAATTCACTTTTAGGTGGCAGTCAGGTCCAGTGGCACATCTGACAAGCAGAGACTGAAGCTTGATTCGCACAACCCACTCACTGTTGGGAAACTGTGGGCTCACAGAAAGTCCCAAAGACTCGCATGAAACACCAGGGAAAGGATATGACTCCAAGGTATTTCTGATCCTCTGGGAAAGAAATCCCATTTTCTGAGCTGAACCCCACACGAGTAATTTTCCTTTAAAGGATATTCAAAGGAAGCTGTCAAGCAGAGGCTAAGTTCACCGATGTTTTGGAGTTCATTATACACTGTACATACTGGTATCTGACTGTGAGTGTATAGAAACTCCCCTGCTGCAGAGCATCAGAAACTGAAAGCAAAGGCTATAACTGGTGTGTTTGAGAAACACCACAGAGAAGAATTGGGTAAGCAACCAGTCGAACAAGATTTATGAGAATATATATGAATGCTTCAGTTGTAAACAGCTGAGACAAACAACCCCACAGTTTAATTAGTGACAAGGATGTGCAGTCCCTGCTGCCATACTGAGGCAAACGATGTTTGTGTGAGAAGTAGAAAGTCTGGAGTGAGCTGGAGACTCTGTTGACCTCCTCACACTCCATACATCACTTGGGGTGGTAACAGCTGACTCCACTCAAGACAAAAATGTTTTGTCTTCTTACAATGGATGGTTAATATTCACTGAGTAACTGTGGCAGCTAAGTTTGGTTTATTCTATATAATTAACAAGTTTATTCCAGAAATACATACTGTAGCATCCTTTAAATTTTTCTCTGAAGCATCTGATATTGGCCAGGATCAGATCCTAGATTATTTTGGACCAGCTTGGAAATTCTTCCTTGTTTTATTAAACAAAGTCATAACATTTGCTTGCATATGGCAAATAGCCACATTTGAAGCTTAGAAAACAGTATGCTAGCAGCATTTACTCCAAAAGAATCTGAACAAGCTGGAACATATAATTCTACATACACATACAGATGTGTATGCACATAAATATATAACTACGTATATAAATATATATATATCTCAATATGTACATAGATATATATCTACAGAAAGCATTGTCTGCAATAGTGCACGAGATTCCTAAGGAAAAACATAGCAATTGACTGATGCTGAATTCCTCCCATAGCAGCAGAAGGAAGGGGAATTTTGACAAACTCCTACAGAAACAGGGTTCCCATTGGTAGCTCCCATGCACAGCATCTCCCCTGCGTCAGGTCTCAGCTGAGAGTGCACAGCACTCCAGAGAGCATCACTCCTAAGTAAGTGCCTTGGAGTTGAGAAGGACTGAATTTGCACCAGAAGACTGAAGTGTTCATTCATAGCCAAAAGACACAGAAAGTCTGCAATGAAAGGCATCCAGTGGAAGATGCAGCGAGAGAAGCAAGGAATTGTTGAGTCCAAAAGGACAAAACTAAGCCTGGAGTTGTCTGAGAAACTGATCTCTCAAATCTGCTGATGTCCATCAGTGCAGCGCCTGGGCCTTCTGGGTACTGACAAGGTCTCTGTGACATGGTATGTTTGGGGAAAGGGAGGTGAAATGGGTTGTTCAGGATAAAGCACTGGGTTTGACAGTGACCAGAGCATTCAGGCACCTTGTGTGAAAACAGACAGAACTTCAAAGATAATCACAGTCATTGGCTGTCTCTGTTTAACTCTATTAATTCTTTAATTATATAATTCACTATCTTCCTCCTTTTGGGAAAAGAAGGCATTTAGCTACAGGTGAATGTGAACTTGCACCTAATTTTGAAGATATATTTTACTGAAAAGTGTTCATTTCAGTTTGGATGTGAATTTTACATCTGATCACTTTAGCATTTAAAAATACTTATCTGGAAGAAAGTCCTTTACAGTTGGGAATGTTCCCATGCATCTGAATTTAACGCCAAAGCTGACACGAACCCATAGTCTATGTATACACCATGTAATTACACTTCTAGAGAGATGTAGACTTTCATTTCCCCATGTGGCCTGTGGCCCAGACTACAGCAAAATGTTTTCCACATGCCAGAACTGAATTGTCAGCTTTAACAGTAATTTCACCACCAAAATCATCACACTGACCAATGTCATTCGTGGTTACTTTCTACCATGACATTCTCTCTCAGATTGAAGTTTATTACCTCTAGCTTTGTTGACAAAGCAAAAAAGCCCCACTCTTAGATAATACTGCAAGCTGAATGCTTGCTGAAGCAGTCATTTTTTGTCCTTCCTGTAAAGTCCATCTCTTTCAGTACCATAAATATCCTTTGCGTGGTTTGAGATTATCTGAATCAGCTGAAGTCACTATTGAAATTAGCCTTTATTCAGTCAGTGTCAGGGGGCATCCAATTCTAATTTTAATACCCTTTGTCTTTATGCCACAGAGACAGCCAAAAGAGTCCAAAGAATGACCTAAAAACCCTTTTTTCAGAGGTGAGAAGGATTCCTGCTGAGCAGGAACTGGAGGGACAACTGTACGGTGTTGTTTGGTGACCTTTCACAAAGTCAGCAGTAGAAGGCATAGAATTGCATTGCTGATGATTGGACACAGGCATATTACACTAATTAAGCTGCATTGCTGGCAGCAGCCCAAAGTTAAGAGGGCATAAAGTTGGAATTCCCACAAAGCAAGGTAGAAATGAGACAAAAAATCCTTTATGATATACTTACCCTTTAAGAACAATTGCAATTAACCAAAGATGAGAGCAAGAGACTAGAGATATTCTTTTTAATTCTTTATTCTTTTAAATTCTAGTAAATTTTCTCACAGGTTTGTTTTTTTTTTTTTCTATTGAACTTCATTCTCCACTGCTCATAAGCCAGAAAACAATGTTTTCACAGACCTTTCTTAGTATCCGCTTCCAGGTAGTGGCTGGGCCTGTGAGCTGTTATTCCCCTCAGCACTGCCATTTGCTGTCCTTTCCTTGAAGATTAGTCAAAACACCTGCCCTAGCAGTTTGAATTACCCGACTTTGGAAGATATTGCTGTGTATACAGCATCAAGTACACCATTTGGAGAGCACATTGAGCATGAACAACTCACTATCTCACTTGCAGAATATGATGCACAGGCCAGTTATTGTTGGTGAAGAGATCTCACAGTTTTTCTTCTCAATGTCAGAGTGTTTTAAGGGAAGATTGAAAGAGATGAACGGTCCTTATAATCTGCAAAGTAGCAGCCTGTTCTCAGGAGAAGTGTGATATGAAAGGAAGTGCAAGTCACAAGTGGGAGAAGATGACAAAAGAAGTAGGCAGCAGAAAATGCACGGAACAGATCAGGACTGACTCATACAGCTTTCAAGTCTGTGTATTTCTTTGGAGGACTACTAGAAATCTACTTGCCTCACGGACAATTGCTACACACAGCCTTCCTTTTTGGTTTTCTGCCATTCTGTAAGCATAAACCTCCTTCCTCATACACAAGCCCTATAGAACAAGCTGGGAATGTGAGGGGAAGGAAAATGGTATTTTGTTACTTCCCTAATCTGCAGGAAATTGGAATTAACCACTCCATCTTTGTACTTCTCTATCCTTGCAGTCAAGATATCCATATCGATATCAGTGTTCTCCTCACCCTTACAATATTTCTTTGCTACTGAGAATGAAGTCCCCAGAGCACCCAGAGTTGGCTGGAACCATGTACAAGAAGCAGGGAATGATAATCTCTGCATTTTATAGCCTTCCAGGGACAACTTCTCATCAACCACATGCTGGAAAACCAGACAATTCAGATGCCTCTAAGATATCACATGGAGAGAGCGTGGGTAGAGTTCAGGACTTAGGTAGCCAAAACCAGAAAGAGCTTTCAGGAGAGCACTTAGACTAAACTTTTTACAGCCTGGAAACTTTGACATCTGCAGAATGCAATGCCTAGTTATTCAGCCTCTGTTTACATCTCCTTCAGATCTAGCCATCTGCTACACTTCAGCTGTTGTGTTTTGATGCCAACCTCCCTGTAAGCAGGCTTGCAATGATTAGATTCCATCTAGTAGTGGAGCTGCTTCTCTGAGAAAGCCTAGCTTAGTAGTGCCTTTCTTACTTCTGCTTGGACATGAGAATATTGCTTTCTCATCGGAATCAAACTGACATACCGTACATCTACTAGTTGCCCACATCCATTCTTGCAAGTCCATTCATTCACCAGAAATTCCTACCATGTTACTTCACGTTGCACTGCTGCAGAGTATGAAAGTCAAGGCATTCCATACATGACTGGATATGACAGATTTAGCAGTTAGAAGTTTACTTTCTTGCACCTTTCACTGGCATCTATTATATTCTAAGCAAAGGGAACTGTTCAATATATTGTGTGTGTCATTTTTAGAGGCTGAGTTGGCTGAGATGCAAAGATTTACTTAGACCTTTTTTTTTTCCTCTGCTTTTTTACTTTTTTCCCCTCTGCTTTTTTACTTTTTGTTATCCTTAAACCTGGGAATAATTTTAAGTAATATTTACCAAATGTATGGATAGTAGAGGAACCCTTCAGTAAGCTATTAAATCATAGTCATGCAATGAAGTCTGAGGAGTGGGAAGAGAAAGTGTAGAAAACCTGAAAGAAATGGAGACAAGTAAAATAGGTACAGATCAGTGGGAGTGGAAATTTTGCCATTCTAATATAGTAATGATGCCTTCAGAAAGTAATTTTTTAAGATGAGGTTCTGAGTTTCTTTTTGCATACCTAGAAAGTGTTACTCTTTCATACAGTCAGTAACATTCTGCAGTTCTTTCCCTGTTTGCCAAAGCAAAAGGGACAGCAGGTATTGGAAGACTGGAAGTGTGTTAGGCTTTAATTTCTCATTTTATCCCCCTTCCTCCCCTACCCTTCATCCCTTGTTTCATACTTTTTCCAACCATTACACTTTGTAGGAGGTGCTGTGCCTTCTAAGAACAGCATTTAGGACACTGTAAGCACACCAGTAACATAAGTAATCAATAATAATTCTACTACTGAGCAGCAAAGTATATCCGGCAGCTCATCCACAGTAGATGTAGAATCTTAATTCTGAAAGCATTTCCACAAAGTTGTCTTACATAAATCAGTCAGAAGGTCCAAGTTGTGAAGTGCAGCACATGTATATGGGCTTTTGGGATTAAGGCCCAGTAAGCAACGGAAATTTTTCACAGAAGGAGGAAGACAAAAGGATTTATTCAGGCAATTTCCTTTACAAAAAACCCCCAGGAATTATAATGTATATTTTTAACATTGTGATTGGAGTCTGGGCTTTTGTTACAAAGCAAGTGCAGTTCAATATGCATTTCTTCCTCCATCTTCCAAAAGCTGGGTATGTGTACCAATCAATCAAACTTTCCATTAAACATACAATGGATAATACCCACTTGTTCACAAATCAGGTTCTGAAAATACCATTTTCTATTACGTGGAGAGTGAAACCCATGGTATTAACTTGGGGATTTGTAGTAATGCTCAGTGATTCTCAGTGAGTACAGAACTTAACCCACCAGCATCCTGGGTGGCAATCCCTTCTCATGGATTCCCTCAGGGATCATTGTTCAAGGCACAGGTCCCACATGCTGTCTTGTATTACGTCCTTCAACTGTTCCATCACAGCTCATGCTAAATTATTATTTAACAGCATGACACCATTTGCAAAAATATCCAGGGTTGTCTAAGGAACATTTATTTAAATTGGTCTTTTCTGCTCAGGGTATGCTAGGCAAAATTGGCCCTTGTTCATGTGCAGTGAAGAGTTTTGGCCATCTCTTGCTGCAACGTCACATGCAGACATGAAGCTCCTTTCACAGTAATTTGAGGTCTCTGCAATTGCACCTACGGGAAGGCAACATTTTTGAGGGAGAGGTAATATATCTTATCAAATCAAGCAGACCAGGTTTTGGTCCCACAGGGTCTGATTCCAGTCTCACATGGAGAGAATAAATTTTGTGCTAAGCATGGACTAAGCTATGTCAGTGCCACATAACAGGGAGGGCACACACAAATCTGTAGATTTCTTGCAGATTGCTACAGCTTAAAAAAAAAAAACTAATAATCTTTTTAAGCATAAAAATCTAGATTTCATCTACATGGAGGAGACATTTACGAGTTACAAAACACAAGGTATTTTGAACTGAGTATGTGTTTATGATGCTACCCATCTTTCACAGCGTAGAACCTTTTTCTTAGTTCTGTGTTACTCAGGTTGTTTCACATTATTCATAGGTACATAGATGAGGTTTAGCTATGATGAATCAATTACTCAAGGCAGAGCACAGTTTTGGCATAGCATAGCAAGGTTCTTTGGTCCTGCAATGAGGATAATTTCATTTAATCTCCTACAACACTTGAATGAAGTATAACCAGATTCTTTCCTGTGGTTTATAAAGTGATTGTTAATGCTAATAGTATTATCTCAGTTTCTTCCTACAGTTCATTGATATTCTCAGTTTCTTTCTATGGTTCATTGATATATATCAGGGAAGTGTTCCTTGATGTCTTCTCCCAAACCATGAAGAAATTCTCTGGAGAACTCCCTACAGAAAAGTATTTCTATACAACATTATCAAGAAAAGCTGTCCTCTCAGAGAGAAGGATTTTGAGGACAACTGTGGAAAGCCAGATGAGGAAACACCAAGAAAGGCATCTGTTTTCTGTGAACTGCCTCTGCTGATTGTAGTCCAGAATTTGTTTGAAAGGAAGTTTCCAGTCTGGAAGTTTATGTGCATATGCAAGGGTCAGGACAGCATGGTGAAGGTTTGGGGTGTATTTCTTGCAAAGTTTATGATCAGAGGAGAAGCAATGACATTGGTCCATGCCTTTCACCTCTAGATGCTGTATGACCTCTGACTTCTACACTTTCAAGAGACTCTAGTAGGGTGATGGAAAGGCAAGTTTTCCTCCTTAAGGGTGGAGATGGGTAACTGTGTGCAGACTCCCTCTATCTGCAACTTCTGGAAAAAGAAATCCTTCCCAATTTCACCCTTACTTTGTACCAACCTTCTCAATTCACGTGTTAAGGCAAAGATCCAGAGCCTCCACCAACAGGAAAAGAGGCCTGTAAATTTCATGTACACAAACTTGTGTAGCAGATTTCAGAGTGGTCCATGGTTTCTAAGGCAGATCAAAAAGTATAATTCTGGCTATTTTTTAACAAGTATTTCCTGACTACAAGTCTATTGACAGAGCATGCAAAAAATACTGCCTTTAAATATCTGTGCTTAGACATAAAGAAGGCATTTTGCCAAGATGAAAATGAAAATCATTGGCCAAATCAGCATAGTGTGATCTTAGCTTTAAAATGACCCCGATGCTGTATAAACAAGATTACATAAGGGTTCAGAGGTGTGTGAAGCAGTTCAGTAGTGCCATCTTGAGGGAAGCTCCTCGATGTTATGTATAATTCCAGATCACAGATCATCAGCATTTGCCTGTGTTTTATTAGTTGGAAATAAGTCAATGAACCACCCCAGAAGGATGAGGTACAGTAGATTCAGGCATGCATTAAAACATGCCCTTGTCAGCAGAAGAGAAGTCAAAGCCAGGACTAATGCATTTCTATTGCTGCAGAAAATTACAGTCTGGGAAATAGAATTGTAATGTTTTCCACTTTTAGCTGTTTATTGCAAAGTAATAATAAAAAAACCAAACCAAACCAAAACCAAAAAACCCCACTTAGTAATATGAATAAAGCCCTGCAAAACTCTAACACTAATTTAGACCATAAATACCTTTGTGTCAGAAGGTAACTAGTGCAAGCAAAGAGTTGATGCCAGAGTCTCACAGCATTCTGTTTATTTTTTTTAGTTTTTATTTTCATGTGGGATGCAGATCACAATCTGTTTATTCTAGTCTGACTTTCAGTAGAATTATAACCGTACATCGGAAATCAGATTGTTTAATTTATGAAGTGGCAAATGGTCAGAATTATAAAAGAGGATGCTTACAATTACGATCTGCTTTGTTTTCCATCCATTCCTATCTTCCCCATCACATTGGTCTGGAAGTGCCATGCACCATCTGGTAGCATAAAATCAGTAAATGTCAAAAGTGGTTTTCACTTTTCATATCTGTCAGATGGTGACAAGTAGGGCAGTTTAGAGATCATGCAGATTTTTCTTTTGCTTTTACTTGTGAGGGCTCTGTTCTTATGCATAAACATTTTTGCATTTCCTGACCAGAGTCAGAAATGGCAGCAAATGATGCAACTTCTCCCCCCCCCAGTCCTATTTCCTTCTTTTAGCGAGAGCAGATTTCCACCACAAAAATCCGCTTAGATGCTGATGACTTGTTACTTGACATGCACAAGGACCAGAGATGATGTATGATTTATTGATTATCTATGAAAGGATGGACAGCTGTGAAGTTTGATGCTCCTGTAAATATCACCATCACTCCAGTGTGAATGCATGCAGTGTGTGATCTTACAGCCACACACAATTCCTCTGGGACCTCCGGGTGGAATTAAACACAGAAATTCAAGTCACCTCTTCACAAGACCCAAGCACATTAATTTATTGCTGAGTATTGCAGGCATTTGATGACTTTAGGAAGCTCTGACAAGTCCAAGACTGTTGTTGGAAGATGCAGGAAGGCAGAGGGAAAGAAGACAAGCTTCTCTTCAAGGAAAATTAAAAGGAGAAGTGAACGTCCCCTTGAATGTAAGTGTAGATGACTTCAGAGCAATCTGATTTCCTGGTATACTAGTGTGATACTCATTTCACAAAAGAGGCTCTTTCAATAAAGAATAACAATTGTGGTAAATGTCATCATATTGTTCTGCTAAGACACCATGGTGTGACTTTTTGGTATCTAGTAATTCTTCAGAGTTGGCAGAGTACTCAGTCCCTGTATGATACCAAATGCAATGATGCTTTATCCACATTCTCATGTTAAGCATGTAAAATACTGATGTTGAATAGCATGGCCAGCCAGACCAGAGCAGTGATTGTCCCTCTGTACTCGGCACTGGTGAGGCCACACCTCGAATCCTGTGTTCAGTTTTGGGCCACCCCAGTACATGGAGGTGCTGGAGCAATACCAGAGAAGGGTCTGGAGCACAAGTCCTGTGAAGAGTGGCTGAAGAAACTGGAGTTGTTTAGCCTGGAGAAAAGGAAGCTCAGGGGTGACCTTGTCACTCTCTCCTGAAAGGAGGTTGTGGGAGCCATCCTCTTCTGCCAGGCAATCAGTGAAGGACAAGAGGACACAGTCTTAAGCTGTGCCAGAGGAGGATAGGTTGGACATCAGGAGGAATTTTTTCACGGAAAGGGTCATTAAGCATTGTAATGGACTGCCCAAGGCGGGCAGTGGTGGAGTCACCATCCCTGGAGGTGCTCAAGAAATGACTGGACATGGTACTTAGTGCTATGGTCTAGTTGACATGGTGGTGATTGGTCAAAGGTTGGATTCAGTGATCTTAGAGGTCTTTTCCAATTGAAATGATTCTGTGATTCTGCAAGCAAACTGTTAATCAGCTGAAAAATAACAAAGACAGAGAAAACAATTTTTCATAAATCTCCTTGATTCAATTCCTGAAAAAGTGCTGAAGAAGAATACATTTGCTTGAAAGATATGCAGAAAATATGTATTTTTGCTTAAATGGGAACTATAGATTGACTTTGCAGGCCCAGGGTATCAGTACATGCCTTCCTTCTTTTTTTTTTTCTTTTGCTTCTTTCTCATGTCTTTCATCCTTTGTGCTCTTCACCCTGAGTCAGATTCTTAGGAATGAAATCAAATTGGTAGCCTCTGAACTACAGCCAATTACGAAGGTGAGGGCCTGTCTTCTGGCTTCATTGTCTTTTATACCTTATTGTTAGTCATTCTAGTGTCTGAAGTTAAATTTTCAAATCAATATTACTATAACAGTGTGAAACTGAAATTTAATGAAAGAAATAAAAATGCTAATGCTTATTAGAAATAAGTAAATTATTCATTGAGAAATATTTTCCCTATTTTCTGAATTTATTAATAAATCTAATTTTCCTCACTGTGAAAAGGACAGTGAAAAATACCTTGGTATGTGATGATTGCATAGATGTATCCAATCATTATGGAATGAATAGGTAATAACATTTTTGCTAGGTTTGAAGTAATGCTTGACTCTTTTTTTTTCCTGTGGAATTAAAAATCATTTCCATCAATACAGGATGCAGATAAACAATTACTCAAGTTATGATGTAATGTTACTTTTTCACCTGGTCCTCATCATAACTAAATACCTAATCCTGCCCTGGTGAAGAAGGTTTAAGTATATACATACTCACATACACATGAAAGGAGGAAACTTAAGGGAAGGCTGTCTTGAAAATATGTGAAAATTTACATTTTTTACTTAACCTTTCCATACAAATTACCACCAAAAAAAAAAAAAAAAAGCTTGGACGGTGGAGATTGCATTGAATGCAACAAAAATTCTTTTAAGAAAAATACACAGAAAAAAGAAGGAGCTTTTCTTCCCTTAAGTGTTTTTATGGGTATTCCTCACCACACTTCCCATTATATGCTATCCAAACAGACTGCTACAGCATTGATACCTACAAAGTATTTATGTCATCTTAGTTTTCTTTCGAATTTTCTTTCTGTTCTGCTTCCAAATAACTGATTTTCCATTTGGCAGTTTCATTTAACTGTATTTCTTAACCTCACCATCCAAGTTAGTAAATGAAATGATTTTTCCAAAGTATAGAACACAAAGTCCCAGTTGCCGGCAGTTCCCTTGATGCTTCTCTTGCCATTTATTTTTAATTTTAAATGTTTACCCTCAAAGGAGTGGGGTGAAGGATGAAAGTGCCAATGTGTTTCCCTGACCTACAGTCCAACATCTCTGCCTGAAAACTGAGAACCATCTGCTTCACCGTGTTAGTTGCTCGTATTAGAGCACTGTTTCCCAAAAGCAAATTCTGTTCACAGGTTTACTGTTTCAAGCACAGGAATTGTATTATTGCATCAGTAAAACAGCTGAACAAAAATTAAGCTTGCACTGTATTCCTGGGAAAATTGTTCTGCAGTAGTGAGTAAATGTAGGAAAAACTCTTCTTGATGGATCTATCCTACTGAATGTGAAGGTTTGCACTCTTCTACAGGTTTCCTGTAGAACTTGAGGCATGGCCCATGAGAAGAACAAATCCCAGCCTTCTTTCAAATTTTATTTTAACTAGCAGGACTCTCCAAGTCCCTGAAAAAACCCCAACCCGCAACAGATTATCGTTTCATCTTACTCATATATTTATGCTATATATATGTGGTGGTGATAGTTATTTTGTTCTTGTTTAAGTATGACTTTCAGTGAAGAAGCTATTTCCCCTAGAAAGGATCCTATTCCAGCAAATTTACTGTGCCAGTATGGTGCTTTGCAGCCATTCAGAAAAGTTGCTGAACAATGGGAGAAGGAAGGGAGAAAACTTATGAGCAATAAAATACTGAGAGTGTATTTTAAAAACACAGTATGATAAAAAACTCAGTTTTTCTTAGTGAAATACAAAGATTTTGAATAATTCAGAAAAATCCCTAGAATTTTGTTTATATCTGACTATATCTGCAACACTTAAAATTCAAGATTTCTTTTACCAAATAGCAAGATACAAACAGGCACTGTGGTTCACTGCAGGGAACGGTCTATATGGCTGTACATAATTCTGAACAACAAAATTACACACATGTTTAAATGAAGACTTAATTAGACATAATGTTTTAACTGTCTCCATGAAATACTGTATTTGATTTGCGATTGCATTTTAACATCAGTTATTTCTGACTCTACGTACATTAAAGCCTTATTCATTCATGACTGGTTGCAAACAATAATCTGATAAACATCAGCTTTAACCCCTTGCATGACAGCCTAAGAAAATAAGACCCCGATCTTGACTAAGGTCTTAGTAAGCTATAATAAGACAAAATGATACAAGTTTGTCCTATAATTTCTGTCAGAGGTCATCAATCTGTATTCAACAAAACCATTATTGATATTTGATGCCAATGAGTTCCTAGTTCACAGGCTGAAAAAACCGTATGACACATTAAGCCCATTCTTTTTCTTACGTGAGACCCATAATTAATAGGACAAAATCATTCTCCACAGATAATTAATTCTCATATAATTCCCCAGGGTGACTGACATTTCATGTAAATACTTCTTTGGATAGGAGGATGCAAAGAAAAAGGGCTTAACTGCCAAACACAGGGAGCTGCAACAACACACGTTCCTCTATTGTGTCCTCCCCCAGTCCCTTTGCAAATGGCTGGAGAAAGAGTCTGTAATTTGAAAGAGGAAAGGGATTGACAATGCTGAAAGAACCAGAAGGACCAAAAGCCAAGATTATTGCAGTTTTGAAAGCATATCACAAAGTGTAACATCTGCGTAACCCTCCTGTGGTGACAACATCTCAACACAGTCTTTTGGTGTTTTTAAGCAAGATGGCTGAGCCAACCCTATATACAGTACAGCAGTGCTACCAAAGTGTGCAATCCTGTTCCCCCTTTCTCTTCTTTGGAGGAAGCTACTTACTGAGCTGACTCAGAACTCCATCCACCAAAACCATAAAATTTTCAAAACCCACCTAAAACCCATAACAATCAGTTAAAACAGCCTACTACAGGAGCAAAGGAGCACCAAAGTTTGCCACAGACATGGCCAGTGTGAGGAGAAGGGGACAAGGGTTTCCCCTACTGCCAGCCATGGCCTGTCCACAGAGCTCACCTCCTCCAGACCTGTCCAGCAGAGTCTAACACCCACAGACAACCTCATTTCTCAGCAAAAGAGAAAGAAAAGGAGGGCAGGGAGGACAAAAAGCACTCACATGCTTTCTTGTCCCATCTATCTTCAGAAGCAGATGGCAGCACTTTGCACACCCTCACAGAGCAGGCAGCTGTGTAATTAGGCAGCTGCTTTTTCCACACAACAGCTTGAAGTTGGAGTCCTAAAAGCTTCAGGAACATACCCTGTGAGGAAGTGTGTATTGAAACTCTCTTGCAGTGGGAGAGAAATATACTTTGCCTTGTCTCCTACTCATCTGAGGACAGACACCTTGCAGGTGCAGATTAATTTAACTACAGGACCAGCAATGAAGCCAGCACCTAAAAGCAGGGAATCCAAACCTGTTTTAGCCTGTTCTGGCAGAACAATGCTGGTGACATCACACAGTTTGTGTGCCTGTACATCTATCTGTATTTCTTAGTAGTTTTTTAATCACTTCCAACGACATGTGGACAAGGGGCAGAGGTCTCAGGGATCTTAAGTTCCTCTGGCTAGCAGGAAGAGACAGTGTGGCTATTAACTAAAGGAAGGGCTGGAGAGAACTAATTTTCTGGGTGAGGCCACATGAAAGCTCAACCTCAACATACAAGTGTAAAATCAAGGATTTATTGGTTCTACTGACCCCACAGAACCATAATGAGTATAAGACTTGATAGAGGCTGACTATATAAGGCTAACTGCAATGTAAGTCAGCTTTTCAGCTCTATAGACCAAGCAGTTTAGTTGCCTGCTTAAAGGAAAACAGGACAGCAAAGTAAAAAATTATATTTTGCATCTTTGCAGACATGTTCTTTCTTGGTCAAAAGATATATGAATAAAATGCCTCACAGATAAAATACAAAGGTTTTCTCTCAATTGTGTTTTTATAGAGACCCCAGGATTCATGCAAAATTATAGCAAAATCCATGTGTAAATCACAGCTTTTGTGGTAATGCTACCTCCTACTTAACATGAGGATTTTTGGGAAAAAAGAATGCTGGATTTAGCACCATGCTAGTCAATAGAAGCTATGCAATTATATTGAGTTTTACAGTAAATTTTACTTGCTGCCTCTTGGAAGCTATATAAAAATTGATGTGAAGGCATGGGAATAAAAATATAAAAATACAACATATCTGTTAGGTCACCAAATCCATCTATGTGCCAGACCAAAACAGTTCTCTGTGACAAATTCACCCAGCTGAGTTTAGCAGTCTTAGGCAATTGGACAACTAGCACTTTCCCTTAGATTATAATTTTTTCAGACCGTATGTTGTGTGCTCCATTTCATTAATTCAACCATATTTTTTCCTCTTCCTTTTAAATAAAGATTGCAGCACTCACATGTCAAGCTGAAGAAGACATTATTCTAACAGTAACATCTAACATCTGTTTTTGGCAGGCACTATGGGCAGTTGGCAGCGGCTCTGCGGTTCCCTCCTTATGTAAATGATCATGTGCTGGTGGCTGTCTAAGATAACATTGCTGGAAGACAAAGGAAGAAAAAGTCCCTTTTCCTTTTACTTGATGCTCACTGTTAGCTAGAACATAAGGAGTTTTGCATGTTGAGCAGACAGCCTCATTTTCACTGTATGTGGGCCAGATCTGGCTTCAGGGGAACTGAAGAGAGCCCTGTGCAAGCAGGAATATTCACTAAAATATTTATCAAAGGCAAATGATTTTTAGCGTTTTATTTATGCACAGAATTATTTACTGTAAAAAAGGAATGCTAGAGAACACTGCCTGACACAGAAGCAGTGAAGAAATTATGATGTGCACCCTCCAGACCACAAAGCAGATGTAAAAAGCTTTCCAAGACTGGAATACATTTGTAAAAGGTAGGTTTATTTGATGGAAGTGATTGTTCAGACCTTTTGAATATGCTTGTAAAAGACAGCAAATACAGAGTCCCACTTACTGGGAAAATCTGGCCTTTGCTGGGCATCACATAGGAAGTAGATTATGTGTAAGTCTTCCTCTCATTCTATGCATTGACTGTTTGATGTATGCAATAAACCCCAGATAACTGGGGAAATTCTCTTCGGTGTTGTATAAGAACACAAACCAGAGGGTCCTTCCACCTTATCTGTATAGATCACTGACATGCAGTTTGTAAAATCTCTGCATTTTCACCTCTTGCAGAGATACAGTTTCTGAAGATATCACTTCTCTGAGGTGTTTTGGAGATTCTCACAATGCCTCTGCTCCCAGACTTTGTGACAGAACTGCCCAGCCTTAATTCAGCTGAAATACTAATGGTGGATGCGGTGAGAGCATGAGCAGACCTATGGGATTATATCATGCCTGCACAGTGAAGTTGTCAATGAGGTTTTCAGCTCCGAAAAGCAGCTGTTGGCCTGAGAGCAGTTTCATATTAATTAGCCCAAGGTGTTCTGAGATGAAACTTCCATGCTCCTGCCTTGCCCCGTGTCTTGCTGCATCCTACCACCTTGTATTTTTGTGCCGGTACTGGTGTTTTTTAAACTGTGGCAGGTAGCTTACATGGCCAAACACTGATTCTACAAGAAACATGGGCCCTTAAGTCAGAGAAAAGCTCTGTGCTATCATACTGCCATTTTAGCAGCTCATACTTGTCTCAGAGCTGCATTGTGCCATACTGATGCTCCTCACAAGTACTGAGAAATACACTTTGCAGTTTCAGACTCTGGCTAGATACCTCTGACTAGTTCTGCACTGTCAACTACCGGTGTTTTTCCCAGCTCTCAGCATACAGCTTTACTGTCACAAAAAGACCTCAAAGCTGTTAGAACTGTGGCTATGGGTAGCTATGTTTAAGTGCTGTCATGCAGTTCAGCCAATCATTTCAAACAAAATCAAATAACCCCAGTGTTGGGCATCTGAGTGACATAAACATCAGTATGAGAAGCCAGTTGTGATGTTGTATGGCAGTAAGAGCCCCAAAAGAAAGAGAAAACCATTGAATTTGAAGTAGTGGATGAAGATCAGTTTAGATTTGAGCCTTCCTATGATGCTTCTCTTGGTAAAAAGCATATCAAGACATATCACAATTTGGCAAAGTTCATGCTTCACCATGTTCATACATGGAAATTGTTAGAAAGATAAATTTGATGTAGCTTTAGAGTTGAGGTCTAGGTACTGTTTTGGCTCGATTCTAATCTTCAGGTTGGTTTTCAACCCCAAGTATTCTACACAGCAGGAAACTGAGTTTCTTTGGTTAAGTGGTCAAATTTAAGAGATACAGCTGCTGAATATACTCTGTTCCCTTAACCTCACTGGTATAATAAGAATGCCCAGTGACTTGCAGAACTGTGCTTCAACCTCCTACAACAATTAGTTTGCCTCATTAGTAAAAGAGTGCTAATTTCTCCATTTTCTTCAGGGGACATTAGGAAGCTGCTGCTCTGTGTGCATTGGAGAAGCCTAGACATTTCACTGGCAACTTCCTCCTTGTGTTTACATCAATCTTTCTATCTAAATGCCATCTTAAACTGTGCAGAACAATGGTGGGGACATGCTGTGCATACTGCTGTGAGAAAAGAGAAAAGAATGAGCAGAAGGACAGTAGGAATCTGAATGGTGTGTGAAAACGAGAATATGACTTAGTGACTTACCATTCAAATTGACTTTCACCAAATGTCTGTAAACAATTCCAGGCAGTAGGGATGGTTAACATTACAAAAGCTCTAACCATGGATTTGTCGAATACTGTCTTTCCCAAGAAGTAGCCTCAGATACCTAAAAAACATATGCATGAGTTTAGTAACAAAGACTTCAGGTTGGATCACTTCACCTTTATAAAATCATTTGTATTCTAGATTTTAGGTGTCCCTGACCTAGTGATTTTATTCTCAGGGAGCAAGTAACTTCTGCGTACTTGCAAAACTATGCCTACAAATTTGTCTGAAGACTGCTCTTTGCAGTAACTGAAATGACAGTACTGAAATAATTTTATATATTTTATTGCATTTGACTTTTACACAGAATGTAAAACAATAACACTCACAAGTATGCCTCACAAGAAAATAAAAATTGTGCTTGGAAGAGTCACCATGAAAATGATCTCTTGCTCTCCAAGCTAATTCATATCCTCTGAAAGCACAAAACCCAATAACTTTAGATTTTTTAGTAAAGAGGTAAATTCCAGGTTTCACTAAAAATTATAACCCAAACATTTGTGGCCTTTATATTCAATTTAACAGGTCCAGAAGATCTATGAGATTCTTACCAGAAGTAGTCTAAAATCCATTAAATCTGTAATTTCTACTTATTTATAATTTTAAAACTATTAATTCTTTCTTCTGTGGAATTTTGTGCTTCTTCAGAAATCCAATTCTCCATTCATTATTTCAGCAGAGAAATTCCCACCAGCTCTAATTCACATCCAGAAATCACAAACCAGTTCTGAGTCTCTAAAATAGGAAGCCTTCTGAGTAATTTGTCATTAAATGTATTTGCATTTCTATCTTGAACTGGAATACGAGAGGAGAAAGCCTTGGGGACATTTGATCTGTCCTAGCTTGTTCCAAGCAAAGAGAAGATCTATATGAGCCTTCAGCTTGCATATAAAAGAGTCTGTAGAAATTAAAGATGTTTAGAAAACATGCTAGTTTTCTGAGAAACTGTAATACAGAGGCTCTGAGCATTGACCAGATATCAGTATTTGGTAACAATCTAAAACAATTCCTTTGATATTAATCGAGATTCTATTTATTACACTACAAAGTAACATCAGAACTTGGCCTAATTTCTGAAGTTACTTCCAGTACTCATTACAGAGGGAAAAATCGGTCATTAGAGTTCTGTTAAATGAGTTCAATATCATTACATCACAACCTTAATAGCATGTGTCTCAATAATTTTCAAGATTAGTGAAAAATACGGGCACAAAAAATAAACCTGAGCTTTCTTATGTAACTCTTCTATTGCCATTTTTTCTATTGTTGTAAGGAGCTTCTTTTCCTTGGTGCACTACAAAAGAAACCTCTTTAGACAGCTTTCTGCTGGCTTCTTCTTTTATCCGTAAATGCTTTCAGTCACTAGTTCACATATCTGGTTTTTTTCTGCAAGCAAAATAGTCTTCTATAGCCTCAATGAACCTGACAGTGAAAAGCACTAAAGCTGGACTACACAGGGTCGTATCACAGCTTACTGGGAAACGTGGGGCCACCAAAAGGAGATAACAGTAGACAGTGCAGGGGGCCAGGGTAGCTCCTGGTTCAGTCCTGCCTCAAGGTAGCATCTCATGAGTACCCACTTTCCATTTCAGTAATCCATCTTTGTATAATATACTTATTGTTTATGGCCTCAAGTAAGGCAGGCAGCCCTCATCCCATTACTATTTTAGCTCCAGGGTGAGGCTTATTTTTCTTATCTACAAAGAGGATATTAAGAAGTGGAATACATACACATAGTTCTCCTTAGGTTTATTGTGTTCAGCCTACTACCCTGTCAATCATGCCATTTTTGTTTTGTTATCACTTTTCTTAGTTTAGTGCCATAACCTCAGGCTCTGATCTCATCAGATCTCACAAACTAAATAGGGTCAGGCCAGGTCAGTTCAGACAGGAAACTTCCAAGAAAACTCAAATGTTTGCAGGAAGGAGTACTTTTCCACCCATGCTGTATTTTTCAGTCTCAGTCAGTACCTGACATCACTGAACCAACACTGGTGATTTATCTTCAGTGTTGACAGACTTCATGTCTGAAGTGAAACTCAGCTTGAGTGCACTCTAAAACAACAACAATTACTTCAGTGGGATCTTCCATTTTTCAGCTGCCCTACAAGTATATGGTTGCCTTCACTGCCTGTCTGCAGATCTTTCTGCCAAAACTGTATTTTTCCCTTATGGATAAGGGTCACTGAGAGCTCCTAGCTCAGACTTCCTTCTTCTCTAGGTCTACCACAGTAATGCCACAGGATCAGGTTCCAATTATCGATGACTGCCTCCCTCACAGGAGATTGGCATTTCACTGTGTTTACTATACACACCCTTATTACAGTAGCATACTTTATTTCTCATTTTATGCCATTAACTTCTGTTACTCTGTGTTCTGTTGCTCTGAACAGCTAAAAGCTTTCTGTCCATTTCTACTTTGGGTAGATTTATGTGGGAAATAAAATAATTTCGACATAAGTAGTTGTTAAATTAAATTAGGACCCTTCTGAATGGAAGTAAATTACTTTAGCTATTAGTTTAACTATAGATCTTCTTATTGTTAGTAGTTGTTTAACCAGCTTCATGTTTTATTAGATAAGGGCACTGTCCCAACACAATCTACGGTCAGTAAAGTCACCACAAGATAAGAACATATAAAGTGATGTCATCTGTCTTTATGTCACTCATTGTCTTTCTGTACCATTCTGTATATTAATCTCTGCATTTTGTGATCCTGGTTATGACCTTTCCACCTCGTCATCACTAATGAGTTTGTCTTATTATCTTGTAAGATTTTAGTTATTTTCCCCCAAATGAGAAGTGTAAGACAGGAACAGTAAGTCAAACTCATGACTTGTTAAGGAAACTTGTGCTACTCAGTGTGTTCCCTGTAATGTAGTGGACAAGTCAGTTGGCCTTTACTTAAAACTTAAAGCCATTGTTGATATTTTGGAAAACATATACCAGCTTTATTCACAAAAGGTATTACTGTCTTCTACATGGAGTCATGGGAATATTGAATAAAATATATTTAAATATATAAGAGTCATAGAACCTGTGCTTCTGATACCATGACCTTACACCAGTTACAGACATTATTCTCAGCCTGTATTTTCAGAGGATAAATAGATGCATGAGAAGTTTATTTTTATTGTTGAAATGTTGTTTTCACTATAGTTATAGGCCAGGAAGTAACATGATCTCATAACCAGGGTGGTAAAATGAGAATTGGGTTATTTGGGTAATATGATCATGATTTTGCCACAGTTGTCACTGTCATCTTGAACAAATCATCATTTAAGACTGTGACTTCCCTGTTTTAGAGCTTCAATTACTCACAAATGGGTAGTCATAAAGTTGGGGAAACAAACAGACTCAGGGGCACATCAGCGTCAGCCAACATCTTCACAACCTTTCTTTGGTTACATTTAGACCATCACAAGAAAAGTTAGGTAGTGGCATCATCTGCCCACAGCTTTTATTTCACTCGGTGCCCCATCTAGAAAATGAGGCTAAATATACTAGACAAATACACACTGGAAAATTCTTTGCATACAACATACAGTGCGTTATACCTTAAATAAACAATTCTGTGTAAAGACATGATACATCCCTCACAGATAGATGTGATATATTCATGTGCTCATTAGCATCTTGCTCTTTGGAACGCATCACTGACTAAAAGTAAGAGAGTGGAGCCAAATACAGAGCAAAGTGCTTCTGAAGTAGGCCTGAATTTGGATCACAGGGGTTAAACAATTTGCCATGGATTGCAAATAATTTTTAGGAAAAAAGCCGGACTGCATCAATTTCTTTTAAAGTTTATTCTTTGTTTGATTTCTCTTGAGTAAGCAGTACAACCATGATATTAAAATGTTACATAAATATAGAAATTTATGGAGTTATAAACAATGAATTATGAACCTATAATTTGAAAACAAAGGGGGGAAATGGACAAAGTACAAAAAGCTTTGTAAAATTTTTGCATTGACACTGTGCACCATGTGCCTTAAAGAAGCTGCCTGTGATTTGTTTTTATATTTCACATTTTCTCAGTATATAAATCCCGCTAGAGAGCTTATTGCTTGTTTACATCAAACTTTCGACCCAGTAATGAAACTTCACACAGTGCCACAAACAGAAATAGTATTGAAAGGCGTGAAAAGAATGGGTCCATTGGGATTTCTATTTATTTTAAACAGTTCTCTATGTCAACATCCATCTAAAGTTACCAGTTTTTATCCATTAATAACCACTGACTGTTAAAATGTGTCACAGATGCTGTTGGCTTCTGCACTACAAACATGCTGCCTTCTTTCTCAAGAACCACTTTTAGATAAGGGCATGTGGCAGATTACTGTTTCTACTGTTCCTTCCTCGCCATTATGAATCTCAGCATGTTGTCCTCATGCTTTACAGAATTTCACAAGATCCTCTATGTGATGCAAAATTTTCACTTTACATGGACTAAAGTACCCCACGACAATTCCCAAGGGACAAACCCTCATCAACTGACAACACTTAAATGTGAGATACAGACTGGAGAAAACGAATACAGCTCCCATCTTATTTTCACAGCTGGACTCTTATGAATTTTTGACCCCAGTGTGTTAGACATTAACAGGACTGATTTTTGATTCAGCATTTAAGCTTCACTTCGACTTTTTATTCCCACTGCCAGATGATTACTATCTCTGATCCCACTATGAAAGTTTACCAGTCACAAATCCCTATAATGTGTAACCTTTATACTGCCTTGATTTACGTTAATCTGATCTACCAACAAATGGACACATCTGTTTCATTCTGACAAAGTTGATTTATGTTGACATGTTGACTTTTGTACTTTCCAATGCTGCAGTCCCTTTATTAGGTTTTTGGCATTGTGTCAGCTAGACAGGGCTGGCTTTCCTGCATTTTTTTATCCAGCTGGGAGATATTTCAGTGCTTCTAAAAATTAGGATGCTGAACTACTAAAATCAATGCATTTGTTACTCATGTAAAAGAAGGTTCTTTTTCACATCCTAAGATTTCTATGCTTTGATTTCCTTCTCACTTTGGTTGATGTAAACCATTAATAATGCAGCTAAAATTATTTAAATTACAGAGGTGGAAAAGCAGAAATTTAGATGTAATTAATGCCTAATTATTTTAAAACATTTAGAGCAAACCTTGGTACCAAGAGGTACCAGAGTGCAAAAAATATTTCTGCACTCTGATCAATGCCTGCATTTGCCAGGTCAGGACTCCCATCTTCTGACAGAAAGCCATGCTTTGTGCCCTGTTTCCAGCCCTTCAGCAAAAAGAAACATCTGAACCCAGGATCTCACTGGGGAGATCATACTCCGATAATAATCCCAGCTGAGTAGAGAAGATCCATAACAGAAGAGCAGAGGTCTTACTTGGATACCAGCTATGCAGCATCAGGACTGTGTCCAGACCACCTACAGTGGAAAAGGATAAGGCAGAAATACCATAGACATGCATGCATTTTCACATAAAACTAAGGTAAAGAACAGCTAAAAATACTTCAGTGAGACAAGGACTTCAGGAAAGTTTCTATTCCCAGTAGCTAAGTGAAATGCTTTTTCCACAGCTCAGTGATGGAGAGAAGTACAGAGAAACTCAGGTGCCTGCACACTGTGCTGATGGCATCAAAAGCAGTATTTTCATTCTTAAGAACTTCTAAGAACTATACATGGAAAAGGCAGTATATGTTTTTCAGGTATAACCAAAACAGATTTTGAAGGAGATTTTGTAATACCACAGAAAGCTCTGTCTCAAGAGATCACAGAATCATAGAATTGTTTGGGGTGGAAAAGACCTTGAAGATCATCAAGTCCAGCCATTAACCCAGCATTGCTAAGTCCATCACTAAACCATGTCCCTAAGCACCACATCTACACATATTTTAAATACGTCCAGGGATGGTGACGCCACTGCTTCCCAGGGCAGTGCTTGACAACCCTTTCCATGAAGAAATTTTTCCTAATATCCAATCTAAACCTCCCCTGGCACAACTTGAGACCATTTCCTCTCATCCCCCCACCTGGCTACACCCTCCTTTCAGGTAGTTGAAGAGAGCGATAAGGTCTCCCCTGAGCCTCCTTTTCTCCAGACTAAACACCCCCAGCTCCCTCAGCTGCTCCTCATAAGATGTATCCCAGACCCTCCACCTGCTCTCTTTCAGAAAAGTGTGCCCTTTTCTGAATACTCTCCAGCACCTCAATGTCTCCAGCACCTCAATGTCTCCAGCACCCCAGCCTGAAGTGTTGCATGGGATTGTGATACAAGGGCAGGACCCGGCACTGAGCCTTGTTGGACCTCTTACCATTGTCCTCAGCCCATCTATCCACCCTGTCCAGGGCCCTCCAGCTGATCAACACTCCCACCCAACTTGGTGTTGTCTCCAAACTGACTGAGGGGGCACTTGATTACCTCGCCCAGGTTGTTGATGAAAATATTAAACAGGACCTACACCTATTCCGAGCCTTGGGGAACTTATCAGCAGCCAACCAGATATAACTCCATTCACCACCACTCTCTGGGTCTGGCCATCCAGCCAGTTTTTCACCCAGAAAAGAGTGCACTTGTCCAAGCCATGAGCAGCCAGTTTCTCCAGGCGAGTGCTGTCAGGAATGGTGTCCAAGGCTTTACTGATGTCTAGACAGACAACACCCACAGTCTTTTCCTCATCCACTAAGCAGGTCACCTTGCCATAGAAGATCAAGTTGGTCGGGCAGGACCTGCCTTTCATAAATCCATGTTGGCTGAGTCTGA
The DNA here is from genome assembly GCF_017639235.1 of Corvus kubaryi. Lineage (NCBI taxonomy): Eukaryota > Metazoa > Chordata > Aves > Passeriformes > Corvidae > Corvus > Corvus kubaryi. The sequence continues at coordinate 12,732,290 of NW_024582063.1, read as the reverse complement.
TCCCCTGGTTGTCCTGCACATGCTGTGTGATGGCACTCAGGATGATCTGATCCATGACCTTCCCCAGCACTGAGGTCAGACTGACAAACCTGTAGTTCCCTGGCTCCGCCTTCTGACCCTTCTTGTAAATGTCATACTGGCTAAATTCCAGTCAACTGTAACCTCCTTGGTTAGCTGGGACTGCTGGGAAATTATGGAGAGTGGCTTTGTGAGCACTTCCACCAGTTCCCTCAGTACCCTTGGGTGGATCCCATCTGGCCGCACAGATTTGTGTGTGTCTAAGTGGTACAGCAGGTCCCTGACCATTTTGCCTTGGAATATAGGGGCTTCTTTCTTCCATCATTGGAAGAAACTTCCATCACTGTTTTCCAGCTCAGGGGGCTGGGTGCATGGAGAACAGCTGGTCTTACTATTAAAGACTAAGGCAGAGAAGGCAGAAAGTACCTCAGTCTTTTCCTCATCCTTTGTGGCAATGTTTTACCCCACCTCTAATAAAGGATGGAAATTCTCCTTAGCCCTCCTCCTGTTGACAAGGTATTTACAGAAATGTTTTTTATTGTCTTTCATAGTAGTAGTCAAATTAAGTTCTAGCTGGGCTTTTGCCATCACCAAGGCCAATGCAATTACACCAGAGATAGAGCTCCAAGGCCTCACCTGATGTATGGGCATCCAGCCCACAGGATCAGATTAGAGGTAGTCAAAGAAACTTCCCCAAGTCTCATTTTGTGTGAACATTGGATCCTTAGATTCATCCACTTCTCTCTTTAATCCCAATCCCATTATGTCCCACACAGGCAGAGGCAGCTCCTGACTCAGGCAGAGACTAAGTGTATCACTTTGCCTTAGGGACACTGAAAATGTGGATTTTTGATTCAGTGATCAAATCAAGAATTATAATAAAATGAAGTAAAAGTTTGACTTGGACCAGATTGACATGAAGCAATTTATTTTTAGGTTATGCAACCACTTTTAATCTGCCAGCATAAGAATAATAGATGATGGAGATGGAACAGAGGAGAAAAACGGTGAAAATAGTTTTGCATCCACCTTCTTCTTTTTTTCTTAGGAATTACTAAAAAACTCTACTATTTGCACTCCAGTTTCTCCTATTTTCTTTCCATATTCAGTGATTTAAAAATGTTTCTTTCAAACTCTGCAGAAAGAAGCATCTTGGTGAAGAACACACGACAGAGGATTCAAAACTCCTCTACTAGGGTTGCCCAGCTGTGCCCTGTAACTTCACCGACATCTCTTACTAAAACTATGGAAAAGAAACCAAAGCGGGAAAGCGCTGGGGTAACGAAAGGACACGCTCAAGTGGCTCTGATCCTGAGGCCAAGCGTGCCATCTAGTGTTGGATAGTGTTTGTCAAAGGGAAAGTGTCTGCTCATCTCCACGAGGTTCTCAATACCCATAATGTATCTTCCATCACTTACTGGACAGGCTACTGATATTAAATGTAAGGCTCAACAATAATAATAACAAATTTTCACCCCTGTGGCATTTGGGAAGTACATATGAATAATTTGTAAGCACCTTTTATTTGAAAGCTGCTGATCAGTATCGGATGAGCCCATCCAAAAAGTAACGAGTCTTCTGGTGAAACAGAGCTGCACAACATTACAATAAAATACCTTGAATATACTGTGGCCATTTCGATGATCACTTATTTCAGGAAACTGCGGGAACTGATAGCACAGTGTGATGTAAAACAGATTGTAACAACATACTTTTCCTGAAACTCCAGTTAGGAGGACAATGACCCAATTACCACCCTCATACAATAGAAAAAGGGGTAAAGAAAGTTGAAGATATGCAGGCTGCCATTTTTTGTTCTTTTGGCTTTTGTCAGCTACTCCATATTCAGTTATAAGGTATGAGCAGCAAGACAGATAGCAACAGTCAAATCCACAGCACCACTGTCATTCCAGCAGTTCTCTTAGCACAAATATTCTGCTACCACCGAGGAGCACAGACTTCCAACATATGTTACCATAGAATTCTCCTAAACAATTGCTAAAACCTATAATAACACAAAAAAGACAAGTCTGAACACCTGAAATTTGGTGCATTCCCATAAATACCAAAGTGTAAATTCTTTGGGGTAAAGTGTCATTGTTTCTTCAGTTGTTCCATTTTGGGCCAGTCAAACAGAAATGCCAAAAACATTGGGGGTGAGCAGGATTGGAGGCAAGAAGTTGTATTTCAGTCAGAGAGATGAAGAAAAGACTGCCTGTTAAAGTCTATGGAAACATGTATTTTAAGCATCTCCCATCTTCTTGATAAATTGCTAGAATTAAGGCTGATATGAATGCAGGCACTACAGAGGTGGGCAGAGTACGGGAGGAAAAGGAGGGTAATTCAGAGATACTGAGTCACATTTCCCCTGTTTGTTTAGTGTAATAAACCAGCACTGCTATTAACAGCTATTAACTGCAAAGTGGCTTTATCACACGCCTTTATCTTGTGTAACTTAAACTGATGCCAAAAAAGTCACTTGCCCTCCTGTGGTGCTGTGCTCCCACCACTTTCCTCACGTTGGGTCCAGTCATTCTGTAGCATCAGATTTTGCCAGGTCAGTGAGTTGATCCAACTGAAAACTAACTGGGGGTGGAAAAAGTTTTCTATCAGGTAGTCACCAAAAATTATATCCTGCAGCAGATACTGGGGCAGAAATAGCAGCCTGATCCTTCAAGGAAAATCAGCCCTTTTAGCAGCAGCCCACAGTTCAACTGGCTTAAGAACAAATGAAACCATGCCCAAGACAGTAGTACTACAGACTGAATCGATACTAAAATTATAATTACTTATAGTACAGAGTGATATTTTTAAAAGTTTGAACTGCATCCTTTGAAGAAAAAAAGTTTTCTTCTTTACATCAAAATGTTTTTCTTCTCAGCAGTTTTTATTTCATTATGTGCCTAAAGGTTTCCTTGATTGTAAAAATTCACAGAAAATTGTAAAGACGAGCAATTAGCAGATTTCTTCAGTGAAAGCCATTAGATGTTTTCTTCAGTTCACTGTTGGTCATAAATCATCATTCAAGAGTCTGAAGCTGAAAGCAAGCAGAAACACTGGGAGATACTGAGTTTGTAGTCATCTTTTTTGATTTAAAGAAAACATGCCTCTATACAGCTAGGAGAGCATGCACACTAGCAACAGCCCTAATTCTTCTTCAGGAGTAGGCTGGAAGCCTAAATCACTCACTGAGTAGGCTGGAAGTTCCCATGTATCCTTTTCCCAGCAGTGATCCAGTTTGGAGTTACTAATTGTGGGGAGTCTGTATGCCAAGGTCAAGTAGCTAATGCACAGCAATTCGCAATGTTCCTCCCAGCAACAATTTTTGAAGCACGTTACAGCAGGACAACTCTTGAGAGCTGCACATCTCCTGTAGGAAGCACTATTTCAGACTTTGATGTGCAGCAAAGATATAGGAGAAATATCATTTCCTTTCTCAATTTCAGCACCAGTGATCACAGTAGTAATTCAAAGAGCAAACTGAGGACTCATTTGCACTGAATATTAATGGAGGTGTAATAGATTAAAAAACTGGCAGGAGTAGTTTTCAGAACAATGCATCTGTCAGGCACAATCTTTGAAACAAATCCAAGTCTAACAGAGCAGCTTCTTTCCCTTTCTTGAAAAAGGGATTCAATATGATCAGCTACATCTTCTCAAAAGAAAACATTTGGACTCTTTGCTTTTACAGATTTTGATCCAACGTCAGAATGGCACTGATTTCAGCGGAGGCAAGATCTTAAATAAGGTTGGGGCATTTAACTGTCTTTGAAGCTAGGTGTTCATTTTTGTCACAGGACCTACCTGACAGCCTGCAGATGAAAGCCTCTTTTTGTGCCAAAAATAGAATAAATGCACCATTTTAGAAAACTGCTCACACAGCCCTGCCAGCTTGCCTTGACATTTTGGTGCAGGAATCACCTTGAGTTTCACAGAGGAGCTATTTCCCAGGTAGTTTGTCTCATTATCTCTGCCTAAAAGGCTAGCACAGGTGCTTAAATTATAGTGGTGGTAGGGAACTGCTACAGATCCAAGTGTCTGCTGGACAGAAAACAGGCAAGTGAACCATTTGTTAAATATCACTGGTCACCACTGGTTTATAACCAGATCCTGAACAGGTGAAACACTACTGAAGTAAATGGAGTTCTGCAAGCAAAACACTTGACCTGAGGACTGATTTCATCAGTGAGTATAAAGTAGCCTGGTATTGGTAGTCATTCAATTTACCTGCAAAAACCAGCTTTTAACCCAAAGAAACTATAGAACTAAACCTGCCTACAACTTCAATTTTCACATGAACGTACATTTCAAAAGCTACAATGATAGAATGTGCAATTTTCATAATAAAATAGTGAAAATTAAATGGCCACTTTTATGCATGGATCCTTTAAGAGAACCCTTCTAGCAAAACAAGACACCTTTTCCTGTCAATATCCTGAAGTACCCTTTCTCCCTCCTGTTATATTTTGGTGAAAGAATACTTCATGTCATCTCCATTACTTTCATGCTTAATGGCATTGCAATGAAAGAAATGACACCTTACAGAATTAGGACCCACACTAGCATCCCTTGGAGGCTGAGTTTCAGATCATTATTTCTGCTGACACTGTGCAGCTGTTGCAGAGGTTTTTTTTTTCTAGGAGCAACTTCGGGTGTTTTGTTTTACTTTTTTTTTCCTTTTTTTCTCCACGGAAATCTTTAGCGGGAAGAGGAAGGCACGGCTTGTTGGATCAGTGATGTAACACCAGCTGACAGGTGGGTTTCAGGGAACTCTCTGGGGCCATGGCCTCTTTAGTGGTTTTACCACTCTAAACTCAATTACAGCGGAGTTTCACGCTCCACAGCAAACTCCAGTCCTTTTTTGATAAAAACTCTACAAAGTAAATAAGTCATGATGATGATACGGGTCTACCATTTAATATTCATTGAAGTACATATGTTTGAAAATTGGAAGCAGAGTTTAATCCATTTTCATATTTATATCAACATGCAGCTTTAAAAAGGATATCTTTCCTTTTCTCAGAGAATCTTAACAATTTCTGGTCTGACAAGATAAATAAAGATGAAAAAAACTCACTTTGAGTATAAGGAGAAGACCCAAGGAGATTTAAAATGCAAATCTTAAAATATATATCCTAGGTCTACTCACTTTCAAGGGGGAGCACACCTCCCTTCTACGTGACTTTCGGTTTGATTGAAATTATAAAAAATACTTTCGAGGATCCATAATTCTTGATGATATATGCATAATTTGATCACAATCTATTTAAAACTTATTTTACAGTGTACAGTGTTGATAGTATATCAGGTAGTACATTTTATAAAGGGACTTCTACATTTATGCTATATTTCTTCCCTCGTTTAGGTATATTAGCTTGATATAACTATTCTGTCTTTGACATAATTAAGTCACAGCAATCATCAGAATTTGGTCATGCATAGCTATGACAGTCAAATCAAAGCACACAGAGTAGTCTCTATGAGAACCACATATAAAATGGCAAAATAAACAATAAATTGCTCTTAAATAACTAAAAAAAAATCTAATTTGCAAAACCTCACCTCATATAGCACTAAGTTAAATCATTATTTGTAACATCAGAGAGGTTTTCCTGCCCACATTTACAAGTCTTCAGGAGAAATGAAAAGAAAGATGTAACAAATTTTCCTTTGTCTTGGTGTTTTATTTTAGATGACTGAACAATAAATGGAGCTGGTGAAAAAAGAGTTAACCTAATGATGTCGTCTTTTATTTGACTGAATGTTTAAGCATGGTGCTACGGCTGATGGCACCTTGTTTAATAATGCAGTACAGAGCTTCCTAAGGGGACAGGGCTTGATCTGAAAACTGAATATGGTGCACTCTAAATTCTCTTCCCTGAGGAAGGCTGACTAACTGATAAGTGCCATGAGCTAGCACAGGGACTGATTCTGTCAAATCAAGCTCAAATGGAAGGCACAATGTAGACTCTTCTCAAGTCTTAGTGAAGTAATTTGAGCAGACATTTGTGACATTAGACAGTGCATCAACTATGGAATGCTGTAAAAGTTCACTGTCTTACTACAAGGTGGTCTTTAGATGACAGGATAAAGAAATCAGTGCAAATTTGTTAATGTAACAACTTGGAAAAGCATGCTAAAAATGTCACTCTATTGGGATATGTGATAAAATGTATAGGGAAGTGACTGCCAGTTGGGTTTCCTTGTGAATCCTTCATTAGAACTTATGTAAAAGGCATAAAAATAGGGAAACGCGATAAGTACAAAATTTGTATTAGGTTCTATCAGCTAAATTTCTATTCTTCCTGAGCTAAAAATTTCCAATTGACAACTGAGGCAAGAAAATCAATTGTTCAGCTGTTTTTTTCTCACTTTGAGATTATGTAGTCATTCAACTCAAACTTCCCATACTGAAGTCCTTGAACATCTTTTCTAAATGGGAACTGGAGAACAACAGAGTCTTTAAAGACTGGAGTCTTTAAAGTCAGGAAGAAAACTGTACAGGTTGAGAAGGAGATAAAACCTGTTAATCAGACATAAATAATATGCTGGCAAACAAAGAATAACTTTGAGCAAATCAGCAAGAAAGACTGGAAACTAATGGAAATTCCTTAATAAATAGAATGGAAAATAGCAGACAAAAAGATTTTTTTTCAGTAGTAATTCATGGTTGTCTAAGCTTGTTCTTTTCTTCAAGTAAATAATGGTTCCTAGTTATAAGAAATGAGTAAAATGTCCGCCAGATTTCCAGTGAAAAATCTGATAAATTGCTATCTGTGAAAATTGAAGATGAAATTAATAAAGGAAAATATGGTGCGTAACAGACTGATCTAAGAGGATATAACAGCTAATAATGCTGAAAATAAGCACTACAGGTTTGAGAGATTTATTAGTGGGTATATTCCAGGATAATTTTAAAACCAAACTATTTCAAAAGCTCTGTGACCTTTACAGAAAAATGTCAGTGTGCTGATGGGATGAGCTGACACTCCTCAGCTAAGAGGTAGAGCAGTACACAGAGAGGCAGTGTTTCTCAGAGAAAGACCTAATGACTGGAATAATAAACCTGTGAAGAAATGGTTTATCATATGACACAAGATGGTGCATTTGGAGACTAATAACAAAATCTATGTTGCAAGGTGGGAATCCATCAGCTGGGTAAGGAGCAAGATTCTAGTGTAATGAGTGATGACAGAAGGAGTTGCAGATGGCAATCTGCTGATAGCACGAGAAAGGCAAATGATACCAAACCGGTACCAGATGAGACTTTTCTGTTGAAGACCTACTAATGTCAATGTACAACACAGCTGGAAAGACCCTTTAGGTGACATGTTACTAAGAAGCTTTAACGTCACTTAGTCCAGGAAAGAATTCCTCAAACTGGAATGATTTTGCAAGAAGACGCTCTCTGATGCGATGAGAAGAGAGTGAAGTGTTGTGGCTGATTAGAGATAAAATTTTCTCTTAAGAAATACAAGAAATAAGAACAGACAGACTGTCGACATGAGGGCCAAGGAGATGCTGCAGGAAGCTCCTGTGGAGCTTCTGGAAAGCAGCTTCTCATCCAATCAGTGAAAGCATAAAGGCTGCTCCTCAGACAATGACTCTTGACAAGGTCAGAAAAAGAGTTATGTGATGTGGTACATGTGGTCATGTTTGGTGTGAAGACCTAGAGCGGGCTCTGCTTACGTTATCTTGGGCTGCACGGAGGTTGCTGTTTCTATCACTGGTATGCTCAAAAGTACAATTTAGGCCAGTGTCTGAGAAGTGTCCTCAGCCCAAAGTGCTATACAAGTAAATACATTAATAACCTTGTATTAGTGGACCATGGGGAGAATTTTCAAAGGCCTGTAGAACTTTACAACCAGTGATGTTAATGGCATTAAATTTAAAAAAAATTGAAAGAGGGATCCTCAGTCACCTTGTTCTTCAGAGATTAAGTAAAGATCCAAGCATTGAGACTGACACAATAAGCAACAAACTCATATTCAAGCTTTAAATCACGTAATTCTACATCTCTGGCACACAAAAATGTCTGATTTTCACAGGACCTTAATGACTTCCATAGAATCACATCACCAGGTAGTTAGTATGAATAGATCTTATTACAGGGCTCCAACTCTGCTGCTCACCTTTTACTTTAATGCCTTCTTCTTCTTAGACCAACAACCCAGTGGAAATGAGTCCTGTCCAGCCAGAATGGAGGATACTCACCAATATCTTACTTAGAAAGATAAGGGGAAAAAATGTGGAGGCCGACAGGCCTACTGATTCACAGACCTCGATGATGCCCTGGAGGAAAGGCTCTGAGCCTATTACCTCTTACCCACGGAGACCAAAGAAGCCTCTCCTGGGATGCCTTGTTTAATTGTGTTGATGTACCCCAGTTTTGTTTCCTTGATTGGCCCACTGGCCTCCCTGCCCCTTTTCCACCTTATATGTCCCCGATCTGGAAAGTTCTCCCTTTCCCACTCTCCCCTTGGCCCCTGTCCATTTGCCACTCCTTCAGACCTTCCCTATTGGCTCCCCTGCCCTAACCCTGCCTGTGTTCCACTCCTGCACCCTCAGATCATTGGTTTCTGATGTTCTCCCCGCTCCATATATAACCCTGGACCCTTCCCTGATTTCTTGTCTTTGTCCCTGGACCCCTTAGCATGGCTGGAATAAATACCTCCTGTGGAACCCCATATGAGGACCTTTCCTGCTCTCTTTGTCATTGGCTTGTTCCTGACAGCTATCCAGTGTGTATGGACTGCGTGCGTGTGTGTGGAGTGGTCTTTCTGAGTGGCTTCCCCTGGGGGATGCTTTCGGAAGGTCGCAACACCTGCCACCCAGCACTGCTGTTGCAACAAAAAAACCCACAAGGAGTTTTCTGGTTAAGTGGGGAAAAGTAAGAAAATTTTGATACTCTTCAATCAGAGGAATACAGGTGAAAAAAGACTTTCTGATTTTTCAGGAACTGAGGTGGTCTCTCTGTGAAGCAAATATGAATCAGCTGTTATTCTACATCTTGAAGTTCTGAAGCAGGATTCACTAGAACTGATATCACTGTTTCATGTGGGTAATGTCTGTTCTGCAAGCCCCAATAGCATTATGGCATGGTCTCAGTAAGAAAACAATAAAACAGTCCTTAGAGATCTAATATTTAAGCTAGCATTTAAGATTTCCTACCCTAAAAAGCTGACAGAGCAACTAATTACATTGACACAGAGCTACAGTTAGGAACACTGATAGAGATAAGATTCAAATAAATCAGAACTGGTACACAGACCTCTGCTTTATATTTTCTTTAACTCATTTGCTTACTTAATTCTGTTAATTCCTTGAGACACAGTATATCAAGCTAATGCTCAACTCAAAAGTAAATGCTCAACTTCAGGTCGAGCATTCTGACTTACATCTGCAGTAAGTCCTGCAAAATGAACAGTAAGCTCACCCTGTTTCCTGTGTCAGGATTTCCAAGATAATTACATTTGGAAGTACCTAAGTGGCATTTGATATTAGCTAGGGTCCCATTTTGGAGTTTGATATGTGATCATTCTACTGCCAAGTAATTTATTTAACTTACGCAGAAAAAAATAACGAAGTATCTGAAAAAAGGATTAACCATATAACCATATTACAAACTATGAAAAAACACTTAGATGATTAAATAAGCATACTATGCACAAGAATGACATTTGTAAAGAACAGTTTCTCAAGTTTGAAGTAATTCATAAATAACTTATACATGTAATTTTCCTTTGTTATTTTTTGCAAAGGAGGGTGTCCCATGAAGCACAAGCAGAATTCTAAAGATGCAAGTCTATAAACACAAAGTGATGAAACTTGAATTTTTCTAAAATAAGGACATAAGGCAGGGTTCCTTTTACAAACAAGGTATAAGTTTTCCACTGGTATGTAACTATGCCACAGATACTTTCACTAAGAGTTGCTTTCAGTCCTGACTGGTTTTGATACCCATTCTTATACCTTCATGTCAGATCTTTTGGTACATAGAATTGCAGCAGCTTTGTGGTACTGTCAGTAAACTCCATCAAGACTTTCTTCCATAGCTGATCAAAGCAGAAGCCAAAAAAATCAAGACAGTTAGTAACATTAAGTTATAAATATACCAATCCTGTTTAAAGTGAAAGGAACTTTACATTATTGTAAAGACCCAGCAGTTTTGATTAGCTCATATTTGTGGAGTATAGATCAAATACTAGATGCACCTATGGGCTACTGTCATAATGGAGTCCAGTGTGTGGTGCTAATTGCGTGTTATTCATTAAGACTGCGAGATCTTTTAACATCTCATGCAATGTCTCTTCCTTGGCTTTTAATGACTTTACCTATTGCACGAGCAAAACTGAATATCAATATCAGCAGCAATGGAGAGAATTTTTCTACACCTTTCTGTTTGTAATATCACATTGGAGGTATAAGAATATTGACATTTTGAAATATTTCTCTGCCCATTTAAGATAAATATTTTTAAATGCATGTCTAGAAAATCTGGGATGGATTTATTATCAAAACATAAAGTGTTCGTAATTTATTTTAGTAAGCCATCTAAAAGTCATGTTCACCTACAATTGTACATTATTACAAGTTGTAAGGGTCACAGTATTTAATGCACTACATTATGCAAAAGATCTGACGGTGTTCACAACAGCCTTTCTTTCCAGAAAATCTGATTTTCTTTACAATCATGAACATTCTTCTAGACTACCGCACATTTTCCAAGGACAAATAGTGCAGAAGGGATGAGAGCATCACAAAACTTTTTGCTCACACTTTCACCAATTTGATAATGTATTGTTTGACAATGTAGTGTCATTTTCTTTCACTGAGAGAGAATGGAAGCATCCCAAAAGTAATTTCAGTGGCTACCCTTGAGGCATTTGCTTTAATATCTCTATGCCTCAGTTTTCCTATTTTAAGAAATGTTCATAATATTCATTCACACGAGCAGGGTGTTGTAAAGATAAATTTATTATTGTTTGTTAGATGCTTTTAGATCATCCAACTGGAAGAATGATAGATATGCAAAACAGGACCTGTTGTAGCTATTATTCTTGTTGTAATGCTAGGTTTAGTTTAGCAAGCTGCAGCCTTCCCAGAGAGCTCAGCGGAGCTGCTTAGGGCAGTGCGACCATTGTCGCCCTCCCGCAGTCCATTTGGGACAGCTCCGCGGTTTTGCTCCAGCAGCTATCAGCCTTACAACACAGTGATGGCAAAGGAGGCGAGAAGGGTCTCCCCATGAGGGCTTCAGAGGACCTTTATGAGTTACATCTTTTCCCGGTGACCCTCAGAGGCAGAGAGACCTCGTGATGTGGGCACAGGGGGCTTTTATTAGATCGCAGGGGCAGTACCTGGGCGGAGTTGGGGAACCAATAGGGAGGACCCGAGGGAGTGGCCAGGGCTAGGAGCAAGTGAAAGCGACGGGTGGGCGGGGGGAATAGGGGATCAGAAAAGCAGTGGGTAAACAGATCACCACATATTCTCAGACAATTTCTGTTGAATTTATATAAAAGGAATACTGATTATTCTCAGACAATTATTCTCAATGTATGTTGAATTTGTATAAAATGGAATACTATTTTTTGAACAATATAAATAAAACTTGTCCATTAATCATCACTTTTTTTTTTTTGCAAATAACCAATACTAAATTACATTGAAAATACATCAGACTACTCAGCTTCTGCTAAGACGCACTGAGCATCTATGTCATACAGACATGTATTTCATGAACACAGGCCCTGTGCCAGTTTGAGACAAATTTGGAGGAAAATATCTTCCTATAGAAGGCAGGTTACAACCACCTGTCCCCCACCAGGTTCAGGAAAAAAAGAATTTCTTCTGAAGAAAGTGAAGGAAAAAAACCCTATTTATTTAACAAACACACGGGAAAAGAATAATAATACTAAATAATAAAACCTCTTGCTGGGAAGATCTTAAGAGTCCCATCTGTGGTATCTCTCTCTCACTCCTCTTTGGAGCTGGAGTTTGGCATAGGCCCCTGTCTGGGCCAATGGTGTAGGGTCTCCTGGTATTGTTGAACAGTCCAGAAGAGAAAAAGAAGAAACCAAAGTCCCAGGAAAAAAAAGTTATTTACCTCTCCATCTCTCTCTGGAGAAAACTGAGCCAAAAGCTGGCTGAAAAGCAGCAAGAGGGTGCTTCCTCCGCTCTCCAGCAGCCGCAGCAGCTATCTCTGTGTCCTTGAACACAAAACTACTTTGAAAAGTTCCCTCAGTTTTTTTCTCTCCCTGCTCTTGGGCTCAGTTTAAAGGCACAGAGAGGCACAGAAATAATTTCTGGGCATAGGGGATACACATCATAAAGTCACCCCAAAACAGGCCCCCAGTCATCCTTGCCTCTTCTTGTCAGTAAAACATGTACAAAGCTTCCTAAGTGTGTGTTTGCTTCTGATGTGCTACTTTCAAGTAAGGAGAAATACAAGACACTGCTTGCTGTTTTTTAATTCTGGTACCTATCTGTGAATCCTGTCAAATTCACACTTTTAAAGGAGCATTTCAACATAGTTTTCAGAGAATGAGCATAACTTGCTCATTCCCATCATATCCAAACCAAATAAACACAGGTAAGATGTGCTCTGGTATACAGGACTGGAAGTCAAACCAAATCTGTGCTTAGCACTGCTATCCATTAACTTTTCAACTTTAGTGGCAAAACTCTGAATTTTCATTCCCATGACAATTTACTGCTGCAATTCCCATACGACAATTTAACCTCCTTCCACGCAAAAAAGAGTCTGTCCCTCTCCTCAGATGTTGACATTGAAATTACTGTGAATTAGCCAACATCTGAGTTCTGCTTTTGAACCATCCATCCTTACCACTTCACTTCTGCACAGAATGGCTACAATTTGATCAAACTTGAAATTTTATATTGAAGTTTTCAGTTCCTTGTAGGCCAGTGTGTAAGTGGGTCAGACCAACAGACAACATAAAATATTACCAACATTCAGAGTAATATATGAGTTTCTGTAAGGTCTTATCTGGACCAGAGCTAATTGCTACTGTAACACACGAGCCCAAGGAAATGGCCAGAATGAATATACGCACTCCCAATATTATGAATAAAAGTTATTAATCAAAGGAAAGTGTGTTACTCAGGACCAGAATAAGGAATTGTGACATTTTCAAGAAATCTGAGTTTAGAAAAATCTGAATGGCCTTATATTTATCAATAAATGTAATAAATAATGTAAAAATAAACTGGTGAACGGAAGAGATTTTTTTTTACTGATACACCATCATCTCACTACCTGCATCTCTGAAGACCTGGATCAGCTTTGTCCAAACCACAACTCTTTTGGGACTCTTCATATATTTCATGAGCCAGAAATTCCACTCTATAGAGCACCAAATCCGCTGGGATGTAGCAATTATAATGTGATCCAGGATTATCCCTTCCGTTCAAGCTCTCACACTAAGCCTTCACCCGGCTGGGTACAAGATGGTAAACACGTGTGGGTGAGCACACATGCACAGATGTCTCTTCCCGCTCTTTTCTAACCAACCTGTGCTCTGTGCAGGTGGCAGGAATGGGCAGGAGCCCAGCCATGCCAGAGAGACCCTCTCTGCTTGCAGATGAGAGAATAATCCCCAGCAGAGTTCTTCATTTAAACAAGGGAGAAATGAATAATGAATCAGAAGAAAACTAAGAGAGAAACTCTCTCTTTGTCCCCAGTCCTTTTTTATGTTTACATGGTGAGGACAGGCCATGTGGGATGTGCAACCTTGAGATCTGACCCCAGGCAGTATTGGCTTGGCAGCACACTACATTTTCCCCAAGACAAATGAAATGCCTAAAAATGTCAAGGCTTCCCAAAACATTTATGTTTTTAGGTTCGCTCAGTTGTCTTCACATTCAGACCTCTTTTCTTCTTCTGCCCTATCCCTCTGATTAGATTACATTCCTCTTAGTTGTGGGAGCTGGGATTACGCCTGAGCTGGGAACTGGAGGGAATACAGTGAAGCAGTCTAAAAGGGAAGGGGGAATATTTCTGACATTCCTCCCAGTGAAAGCAAGCAGCAATTGACCAAACACGCTGTACATCCACACGCAGCACTTACACACTGGGTGAAAGGGTCAGCCCTTGATCTCTGTGTTGCCTTATTGCATTTCCCGCAAGACATTACCTTTGTTGACAGACTGGACCCTTCTCATCCACGAGGACTGTCATCTAGTCCCTCAGGCTATGCTCTTGACTACTTCAATTGATCCTTTAGTTTGCCTTTATTTCTGGATGCCATTGTAATCACTGTGGCTGGGATTTTATATGTGCAACTGAGTATTATTGTTATTCTGAATCATAGCACCTCAATTTAAAAAATATAAGTAATTTTAAAAAAAGAGGATGTCCAAATTCCTCTAGCTTTTCTTTTGATTGTGTTTAATGTTTCTAAACATTAACATCCCTCTTTCTCTTCATTACCCCCAAGTTAAACAGCTCTGAAAGACTTTCAACCTCACTGCCAACTACTGCAAAAGGAATAAATCAGGTAGCAACTGGTTTCAGCCAAAGTCTACAGTGATTCTTACTGGCATTGCAAAGCTTAGTTGAATTCACAAGGGGCTTAAAAAGCACTGAGATGGCAGAGATTGTTGTGGCAGAAGCGACTGGAAAATGTCCTGAGATTGAAACACAGACATATTAACATCACCCTTGTGGACGCTAATGACTTGCACTTTAAAATGCCAGAGGCTCATACTGCCAGCTAAAACAAAGAAAAAACCACATTTTTAGTCTCCAAAGACTTTAGATCTTTCCAAACTCTGAGGGCAAATTCAGCCATAATGTATTTTTGCAGTAGAGCAGGGCAGCTCATGCATGCCACTGGGGGAATCATTGCCTGGAGTTGCTGTAGGCAGTGTAGTCGGTATAGCTAAATAAAACAGCAGCTGAAAACCTCTGAGAGGTTAAACCAGTAATGAAGCATTCTATAATGCAATGCAATCAAACCTAAACAGTCTGAAGGCATGTCTTGCTGACACTCACAGCCCTTGCCTTTCTCACTGAAATGTATTTAAGGAGACGACCACCAAACACAAGGATTTCTACAAGAGCTTTACAATTTAAATTGACACATAATAAAAAAAAAAAATTAAATCTTTTGATGAAACAGCAATGTCCTACTTAGACACTTCTACATGAGGAGTTCCTTGAAGAGCTTACTAGTAATGGCACATTGGAAACTTTCTGAAACTGTAAATGTTTAAAGAGCTCTACTCAAAGAAATGGAAAGGTAACAGGAAAGGAAGAAAAACAGATGCTGACAATAAGAAGAAGACTAGGAAAAGGCTTAGAAGCAAACATTTGGAATAAAAAGTAAAAAACCAAACCAGCTTGAGTGGGAAAATATCTGTAGGATACGAAAAATACAGAAGCCAAACTCATGTCTGTAGAAATCTAATGATGACCCAAGCCCAAGAAACTTTAAATGGACTGGGAAAAGGTTTATTTAGTTATTTTTGATACTCTTTAATATGTAAAAGAAAAGAATTCCAAGTTTTATTTGCTTACATTAAAAATGTGAGCCACATGCACTTTCTTCTTCACAGATTCCATGGATGACTAAACAACAAGCAGGGTAAGATTTTTGTGCTATATGGATTGCATTTAAACCTGAATAACTGAGAAAGTAATTTATACTTTGTCTAACTGAAAATACATCTTCTGCTTAAGGGTAAAAAATTCAAAGTAATGTTACATTGCTTCCTTGGTGACCTACTGCTACCTCCAAAAATTAAACAAAACATCTCCTTTTAAAATTTTTATTAAAACCAGAAGAATTAAAGTAAAAGGCTTTATTTTATTTTCAAATTACATTTAAAATAACTGTTATACTAGAATGAACCTGAAAAGAGAATGCTTTGTTAAAGTTGAGGGAAGAAGAATTGTATAAGAGGTGAAAATGAAAAAAGATACAGAAGAAAAACTTTGTATGGTCATCCATGTATCAAATATTTGTGGCAGACTTTGGTGTTGGTAAAGAAAATACGTTTGCTCAATGAACTTCTGCACCCCACAACTGTTTAGGCACATCTCTCTCCTCACATACCCCTCAGTAAAGATATGTCTTAAGTACATTTAGGCCAATGGCTGGCTTGTCAAGTGAATTCTTAAAAAGATAAATGTGAAATTGTGAAGTTTACAGGCAAAAATTAAAACAAAACCCAGACAAAAGCAATTAAATTCCTCCCAAAAATGAGGAAATAAAAGCAACACATACACACAACTGAAAACCAGAAGAAAATAGTCAAATTCTGAAGGCTAAGATTGGGAAAAAATGTAAGAAATGAACTTGCCAACACCCTCTGTGTAAGAGATACCCACCTTTCTTCTTTTGATCTATCTCGTGAATAGGCCAAACTCTTCCTATTGGAGTCCTAATGCATTCCGATTAATTTACTGTGCATCTTCTAAATTCAGATTTTGATGTAAAAGTGTTGAAAGTGGCTTTATAGTGGTTAAGATTCCATTTGTTCTTGTAAAAATCTTTTCTAAAGTTTGAGCTTGAATTTTGTCATGTACAAATAACCTTTACTAAAAACTCTGGGAAGATAGATCAGATAATGAGAGTTAAATGTAAATGAACCTACATGAAAGTGAGTGTGTTTAAGCTAAAAATAAGCAAATTATAGAAGATTCAAACAACCTGGTCAGAAAAAATATGCAGTAGTACTGAACTGGAGCAAGTGAAGAAATTTAAACTAATATAATTGTTATTAAGCTTATCCATTAGTCCTTGCACATCCTAAAATGCTCTTGATGAAGTCTTTACATTGAAGTTCCACAAGAACTAGAAACACAACTTTGGGACTATACAGATTTCTCTTTTTTTTTGGGGAAGGCAGAATGTAAATTTAAAGCATTGTATATATCACTGACTAAACCTTTGTGAACCCTAACTTATTCTGTATTAGGCATGTTTTCACTCCAGTTTAATTTTTATATACTTCAAAAATTCTTCCACTACAATAAAAGTTTAAACTTGTTGATCTGTGGAAGAGAACGCTCTAGGGAGACCCTATAAAAGCCTACCAGTTCCTACAGGGGGCCTACAAGAGAGCTGAAGAGGGAATTTTGAGAAGTGCATGTAGTGACAAGATAAGAGGCTTTAAACCAACAGAGAGTAGGTTTAGATTAGACATTAGGAAGAAATTCTTGACTGTGGGGCACTGGAAAAAGTTGCCCAGAGAAGTTGTGGATGCCCCATCCTTGGAAGTGTTCAAGGCCAGGTTGGACAGGGCTTTGAACAACCTGGTCTAGTGGATGGAGAGTTGGATCTTGATGGTTTTTGAGGTCCCTTCTAACACAAACTATTCTATGATTTGTGTGGTTGTGCATTGGAAAGGGCCAGGGAGATGATCTGGGTTAAAACTAATTCAGACTGATACATCCATGTGGTTCATTGAGAGACTCTATGAACGCTTGCTGCCAGCACAAAAGGATGGTGTGGGTGAGGACTGAGAGGCAAAATACAGGTTGAAGGAAATATTTTTAGTATATCCTTCTTGCTGCTTATCTCAGAGTGCTTCTCAGCTCCTGGTGACAGACTGATTTCCCCACAGACATCAGACTGTGTTCACACAACAGCCTCACACTTCGACACATAATCCACTGCTTCAAAGAGAGCAACTACTTGGCACTGTATAAAGATCAGGTTAAGCTTATTTACTTGAAAAATCAAAATTCTTTCAAACTTTTGTATATTTCCCTAGTGCTGCCCTGACCCACACAGAAGACATTCACAGGCAATGAATGATGCATCTCCAGGGAGTTTCCCTTTCCAATAAAGTCCTCTTGAGCACTGACCACTCGTTCTAGCACATCTGAACTGACATGTGCTGAAATAACTTGGTTATTGTTCATCTGTACCAGCTGACAACTTGATCCAAATAATTTTGTGTAAGTGAACCATTTCCATCACTTACTGCTCCATGACTTTTCTCACTAATTCAAATAGTGACTTTTCGTTTAGGTTTTAAGTAAAATGCTAAGCTAAGGACTATCTCCATACAACTTCACTAGATTATAACTTATTTTGCTAACTATTCCTAGCAAATACCATTTGTGTGTTAGTAGTTAACCCATTCTGAATCTACCATTGTTGAAGAGCAGTAATTTTTTAATTGATGTCACTAAGTCAAATGCTTTCTAAAAGTGTGCCAGCACAGCTGTCACCTGTATCAACCAGACTTGTAGTCCTTCAGAACAGTAACAATCTCATTTGACAAGACCTAATTTTTATGAAATCATGTTGGTTAACCTAATTTAAATGCTGAGTTGCATTCTCAGCATTTAAATCTCTGTTGAAGTCCATTATCAGTTGACCTGTTACTTTCTTGAGGCTCTGTGCCGAAATAGCTGTCTTATACTACATTTCCCAAATCCTATGTCTTGCCTGGTACAGCAGTAGCAGATCATACTCCTGATTCTCTGGAATTTCTCAGATTTTCATTTAAAATCAACACCTTGGTACAGACAGATTTGTTAAGAATCTCTTGGGATGACCTGTTCCAACCTACTTACATAAAAATCATAGACAATGGTTTGGGTTGGAAGGGACCTTAAAGACCACCTGCTTCCAATCCTCCCGCTGTGGATAGAGACATCTTCCACTAGACCAGGTTTCTTAGGGCCTCATCCAACCCAGCCTTGAACACATTCAAGGATGGGGCATCCACCTCATCTCTGGGCAACCTGTTTTAGTGCCTTACTACCCTCACAGTAAAGAATTTCTCCCTAATATCTATTTCTTCCTTGCTTTTTGTTTGCAAATATTGACTACAGAGTACCTGCATAACAACAGGGAATCATATCAGGTATGGGGGCACCAAGAAATTCTGAATATCTGAAGATTATAGAGTGCCTAAGCTTTAACAGGACTCAAGACAACATAGTGTGATTTTCACTGATGCTGCAAGCTAGCACAGCGCATGTTGGAGAGACATCTGGTCTCCTGGATGGAAGAGAAGTTTTCCAGGCATCAGATGTAGCCAGAAGCTCCTTTGCATAAAGCAGAAGAGAAGGAAGAATCCTTCAATCTCAGTTAGTCCTGCAAGTTTCTAAACCTAACCATGCCATTTAAGAACTGGGATGTTTCGGTGTGTTGGGTTTTCTCCCTTGCTAACATTTATTCAGCTCAAATATGAAAAATACATAGGAAGAAACTCTAACTGTGAAAGATGCAATATGCTCTTCCTTCTGAAAATAAGCAGCTCTTACTGGTACTTTCCAAAGAACAGCAACAATCAAGAAACAAAATGAATGGGGACAAAGCTGTTCTTTAAATTTCATTTTAAGCCAATATTCAGTGTATAAAATCAGACTTAGTGGAGCACGAAATTCTTGTCCGAGTCACTGATTTAGGAAAATAATCAGGAAGTGTTTTATGGCTTCATCAGAACATATATTTTCCAATAATAAGCAGAGGATTTTGTGGAGTGAATCCACATTTGAAATATTTCTTTCTGCACTGCTAAAAATACCATCTCTTTTGCATGTCTTTGATTAATGCCTTTAAAACATGAGTTTACAGAAATACACAAATACCTTTATGCCGCAAAGGCATATATTTAAAATAAGTAATTATACAAATTAGGTAAAACTAAAACTGTTTTTTTATCGGAGATCTGTTTAAAATGTAAATAATTTCTTCTTCCTTCACAGAGATCATTTGTACTGCACCTTGGATAGCCCAATATATTCAAGTGCTATTTTATCTTAATTTATCCTGACAGTATCTGCCCCAAGGGAAATATTTGAACTTTCCAGCTTTCACACGTTGCAGCAATGGGAAAACATCAGACACACAACGCATGCTGCTGAAACAGGTTACTCCCTTCACTCTCTTCAGTTAAAGGATACCCATTCCAGTCATCCTCACTGAAGTTTATATAAAAATTTAAAAAGTTTGATAGTTTGCAGTATTTAATGATACATGTTTATTTTGAGCCATATGAAAGCTAATTAGTTGGAAAAAGATAAAGTACTCACAAACCACAACGGAATTGAAGCTGTTTGTTTAGCAAATTTGGAATTCACTCTTGAATTTGACTTTCATTAATTGAAATTTTATTTCAGTTGAGCTGACATTTTGTCCCCAGCTCACTGGGTGCATACAAATGTCTAGCTAGAAAGATGCTCCCCTACAAATGTGCACTTCTTGAGGGAAAATCCCACCATATTTTGTTTTTATGATACAACATGAAAAAAGTATAAAACCCATTCAAGGGCCTAAAGCAACATGGAAAAGACCACCACTGATAGTGTTTATGGTAAGTATATCTGTTTGGATTTTAAATTTTTTAAACTCTGGAGTTCAGAAGGAAACACTTTCAGAAAAAAAAAATGAAAGCCAGGGAAACAAAATAAATTTTCTACACAACTAACTGATACTTGAGTTCAAAGTTTTGTTTTGTAAGATGGTCAGTATTTGCACTGAAAAAAAAAGGTAAAAAATAATTTTTTCTACCCTGCATTCTCAATTGGAAATATTGCTCCTCAGTTAGAGCACAGCCATACAAAATTTGATTTGGCATTTGACTTAACCAGCAGGGATGATGGAAAAATTAGCAAGAAAATAAAAGATCTCTCAAAGCAGATCAGCTGCCAAAAAAATTAAAACTTTTTCCAGCAGTGACTGATCTGTTTTAAGAGACTCTTGGTCTCTGCCCTCCAAAATGCTTGTTTACACCTCTCTGGATATTTCTTGGTCACTCAGGGTTGTGGACCTACAAGGGAAGAGAAATAAACAGATAAATGGAAGTTTTCAACACAGTGAAAGCTAATCTGATTATTGTTCATAAAGAGAACAATCCAAGTACCATTTTAGACAGCCACCTCATATCTGAAGGACCTGAATGAAACTAAATTGTTACTCAGGTAAATGAGCCACACAAATATGCAGCATGCTGTATCTGTCCCTGGTGTGTGTGCCAGTGAGGCAACATGTGTGAGGGACACACATACTTTATGTGACTTAACATTTCTTTTAATGTTAGTGGATCAGGTTTTTCAGAGTGTAAGTGGCCTTTGAATTAACCCTTCTACATCCTGGATGATTAACTGCCCAATTCCTAAACTATATTCAGTAACCGTAAAGATAAATCAGAACAATTGTGAGAAAACCTCAAATACTTAAAACTAAAGCAGATGTCTCGAGTTTAGATGCTCTTTGCTTCATCTGTCTTTTATTAATTATTAATTTTTTTCTTTTTTTGGGATAGGAGGAGATTTGATAGAGACTCAGCCAGTGTGCCCAGCAATATAAAAACAGCATCGGAATTCTTATATAAAGTAAAACCTGAAAGCTTAATAATGTTTTATTATAATTTCCCAGTCCAGCTAGTAATCTGTATAATCTCCAAATCATTCCACTTCTGCTTCCAACCAGAAGTTAAACTATGCATCAAAATCTGAAAATATTTTATTACATACTGGAGCTACAGGCAGCTAAAATTCAGTTTTACCATTCCTGAAACTTGTTTTACTGTTTCCTCCAACTATTTCCTCTGCAATACTCATAGCAGCCAAACCCTGGGACATGATATTCTTTGTAGTACAGCATACCCCCAGTTAAACATGTAAAACAAAGGCAACGGCAGAAGAAATACAGTGTGTGACACTTATGTGTATCTATATATATGTGTGTGTGTATATATATATTCTTACTTTGTTATTATTTAAATGCAGAAGATTTAAGATACTGAAGGGCTAGTAATTGGTTACAGATTCATGACTGGTTTGCAGTTTTCAGTAACAGAAGGATATGCAAATCTCTGAGCTGTGTGATTCACTACAGCTCGAAGAATATACCTTCTGACAAAAGCAGCTACCTCAACTTCTCACTTTATGCAGCTTATAGACAAATTTCAGATGTGACCCAGTTATGTCACAACCATTTTCAAACTGTGATCCTCTGAAAAGTAACTATATAAAAAAAGCACCTTCTTACTCATCAGATCTACTCCCTGTAGATAGTCAGGATAAGATCTGCTGACTTGGTTACAAAAATAAAGGCACTACTACTTATTAAAATTTCTACTAACCTTGCAAAACTAACATAGCTGAGGAGCCAAGGGAGATAAATTCTTTTGCATTTTCAGTGGAAATAATTATTTTACAGTGCAGTACAGCTCTAAAAGAGCTCATCAAAGATTTTGAGTTGGATCAAACGAGGAAAGGCATACTTTTGCCTGCAGAAACATTCTAACAGATATATACAATAAGACATAAATTTAGCATTTTGTTAGGGATTAGGTCACCATTGCCCATTGGAAAGGAATTGTTTTACATGAAAACCAAGCATTCTTTATATAGAAATCAGGAGAACTCTGAAGAAGCAATTTTCCTTTCAAATTGTCTATTATTCATCTTTCTCCACTTCTCAGGTTTGCCTCCTTGCTTGTTATTTCAATAAGACACTTGGATATTATTCTACAAATCCTAGAACATGGCTTTGATTTCTACTTGTTACTGCTTGTTCCTGTTCCAGTTCCTTGGTTTGATTTTCTCAGACTGCCAGACTCCAAGCACAGCAAACCAATATGCCAAACCAGTATGCCATACCACCAAAGCTGTGCAGTCAGATCTCCATAAAATCTGAGATTGGCGGAAACTTAAGCAAACTTACAGCAGGGATAGAGGAACTTACTTTGTTTGGGGGAAGAGTGGAAACAATGGACACTTGAAAGATAAACAGGCCCCAAAAGCATCTGAGCAGCAAAGTGTAAGCTGAAAAGTCCAGGAGAAAAACAAAGGATCTTCTCACTATCTTCCTGAAAGTGAGCTGTGCTTACTTTCATCTTGTTTCTGCATGTGAACAGCAATCCCTTTTTGTAGTGGTCTAATCCCAGCTGCCAACTAAGCACCATATTTTTGGCAGCTTGCTTTACCCCCAGCAGGATGGGGGAAGAGAATTGGAAGGGTAAATGTGAGCAAACTCATGGGCTGAGAACAATCATGGGAACTAATGGGGTTTCATTGTAATGAAAAGTAACACAGAGAAATAAAACCCAAGAAAGGCAAGCGATGCAAATTAAAGCAATTGCTTATCACCACCCAACCAGTCAGTGGTCCTGCAGCCAACCTTCCCCATAGTTTTAGTGCTGAGCATGATGCCATATGGTGTGGGATGTCCCTTTGGTCAATAGGGTTCAGCTGTCCTGGCTCTGTCCCTTCCCCAGCTCCTTGTGCAACCCCAACCTCCTTGCTGCTGGGGCACTGTGAGGAGCAGAGAAGGCCTTGACTGTAAGAGCTGCTCATCAATGCTGAATGCATCCCTGTATTATTAGCATTGTTTCCTGAACAAATCCAAAACACAGTCCCATACTAGTGAAAATTAACTGTCCCAGCCAAAACCAACACACTTTTCCATTCAGCAACCTTACCAATTACTCAGTTACTCCCATCTCAGATTTCTTCCTCCTTTCTGTCAAACTATTCTGTGTCACATTGCTCCACTTTTCTTCTAAACATGTATGCTTGTACCATCTCTAGCTCACTTCTGTAGCTCTTTAGTATCTCACTTCATTTTCATCCTCTCAAAATAAAACCCGACTAGTGCAAAAAGCTTGGTGACTTCAATCTTATTTGCAACTAGAGATTTTTCATGGAGCACCTGCTTTGCTATATATACATTACAAGACCTGAAAGACGCTGAAGTAATAAAAGCTGGAGGCAATTTGGGAACCTGAAAAATGTCCCAAACAAGGAAATCACATTATTGCTAACATTAATCAACTCAAGCTCTAAAAACTACACATTTGTTTTAAAAACACCACTCTTTTTACATTTTTTTCTCTAAATTTATCAGACATTCACAGTTTATGCTTTGAATTTACTTTTCCTTTTTCTGCAAATGAAGCTGAAATACGCATTTTCACAAGATCTGAGAATTATTAGGAATTCAACTGGAAAAAGTGAGAGTTTGAAATAACTGTGTGAGTACTTTAAGCTGCTCCCACTTTGTCCTAGAGCAAAATGGAAATGAGATATTAAAAGCATACAAAAACCTCAGCAAGCATGAATTTCGGCTTAGATTTTCTTTGCTGTCACAAGAGTATCTGTGTACTATCTAAATATAGAGCTATCTACATCTATATATAAACATATCAACTATCACAGAGAACCACATTCATCCTTTGATCTTGAGCTGGCTTGAGAGTCACGTCTTCCAGAGGTGCATGCCTGAGATTAGGCAAGAGGCTTAAGCCAACACTTTCAGTCAGGTTTAGTGAACAAGCCATAGGGAAAGGTCATGTTCCCTCAAGGTACATTAAGGACGCATATTCCTCATACCAGAACCTCTTAAATAACACATTGTCTGAAATCTAAGATTATCGTTACTCAGCCATCAAAAATAAAGCCAATATTGATACTAACGTTACATATATGTACGTATCTCACCACCTTCTCAATTCCATGGCCTACCTTCCCTCAGAGTCTCAGGTAAAGGCTGCAAATTATCCTCTCCGTGCAAACCTTCCTGATTCTCGAGAGGAATGCAGCCACAAAATGAGTGCTGGGAAGTGTGTTCCACTATGCTCCCTCTCCCCGTTGTGTAACATGGATCGTGCCCCACCTTGAATTAGGACCTTGGTGGGGAATGGATGTCTTACTGCACTGGTAACATCTGCACAGAGCTGCCTCTAGATGAGGCCATTTTAATCTAGGGAATGGGATACAACAAGAAAAAGTATCAAGAGGTTAGGAGCACAACGTCTTCCCTACATACCACAAGATGTTTTGTCCTCACATTAAAACTTCCTGCCTTGAAACATCTAGAGAGGAGCCCCACCTTTCCCGTATGGACTTGATGGCCCCACTGGATAGCTCATGTACCAGTAGAGGACACATCTGAGACCCCTGAAGGACCCCAGAAATTCACTCACATCCCACTGCACAGCCTGTCTGACTTTTTTAATGGTCAACCTCTCACAAACCTTCTATATGAGAGAAGTTAAACAGACACAATATCTGCTACCATCTACCCTCTGATGCACAGCAGCCACATCCAAACTGCCTAAAGGCAATAGTTCTAGGCCAACACTGATTCTCTTCTACATGTCCTCTTATGTTTCCTTCACTTTGACACAACTTGGATCATTCACTCCAAAAGTTTTACACTGAGATTCTGGCGATGCATTTATAGCGTAATTTTAACTTTGGATTTTCCAAGTTTCCAAAGCCAACTGTGGTATTGAATCAGGGGGGATGGGGAAGCAGAGGTTAAATGATTTGCTAAGAAGTTGTTTGTTAGAAGCAATGCATACCGCTTGCCCGACACTTATTGTGCCTACCAAAGCACGATGAGAAGATATGAGACTATTGATAAAGGGAAGGAATCTTGACCAAAGATCCTGTTTTCAACCTAAAACTAACTCAAACCAGTCTTGGAAGTTTGGACTTGGGCCAGGGACATAAAGGGCACGTGCAGGGAAGCAAGGTGATAAGTTCAGCATGAGGAAGACCCTTTACTTCATCTGAGGAAGACTTATTTCACCCCGGAGACCCCCGGTGGTGACCCCGTGACCACCAAACAACACTGCGCAAGCACAGCGCGGATGTAAATGACTTTTGGGCTCATTGTAATTCGAGGCGAGGCTAAGCGGGGCTGGGTAATGAATATGCGTAGGTGTATTGGGAAACCCAATGGATATGGAACTTGTAACCCAATAAATACCAAGCTGAATGCAGCTGTGGGCACGCATGACTTTGGAGGCGCTATCCCCCATGCGTCCCAGCGCTGGAATAAACATACCGACTTTACTCCTTATTCCAGTAGTGGAGTCTTTTCCACGTTTTTTTGGATGTTTTGTACATACAGGGTTTTATTTGAATGACAGGACAGTCAATGAGGAAAACTCTAATTACCACATGTTATTATAACTCTTGTTTTGGAAATTTCTATGACACATTTCAACTAAATTTTAAAAGTTAATCAGTGTTTATGGGAAATTCTCAATGGAATTAGCAGAAACCTTAAGAGAACTTACAAGTTCCAGCAGAGGTAGTATGCAGATGACTGAAAGAATTTGGCCAGAATCCTTGCTTTTAAATCCTCCCACTCTCCAGCATAGCATCGCTATCTCCAAACCTACTGGCAAGTCCCAAGCTGATTAATGTTAATTCCTCAAACTATGCCAGGCAATTGCCTGGCATAGGCTGAAACAATTGTAGAGAATAGGAATTCAATACCAGAGACATAGTTCCAGAGCTCAAGAATATAACCTGGCATTGATTAATTATTATCCCCAGGTGTAATTATCTTAATGATGGGAATAAACTCCCTGAGCAAAGTGAATCAGGCAAAGACTTTTAGCGTATGTGGTCTATGGTACGTGTCTGTGGGGAAAATCTGCTTCTCAGCTACTGCTAGTGACACAGTCCTTTCTCTAGATTCTTGCATAAAAAGGCTAATATTTTTTCTCCACAAATAACATCTCTAATACACAAGTCATCTTCTTCATCCAAAGAACTAAAACTCTCACCTAGACTCCATAAACATTATGTCTCAATTTACTCATTAAAGTTTTTCTCTTTTTCAGATCTTGATAAATGTGATCTAGACCCTCTCATCCAGAGAACTTCAGGAAATATAATTTCCTAAGTCTACTGTTTCAGCTGTATCACATTTTGAATTAATTTCCCAGGAGCTCTTTTCCTTTTCTCATCAAGCAAATAGTTATCTTTACCTGTGAAACAGAATCATGTCTACGACTTCCCAGTCAGCACTGAAAAGACAGGACTTCTCTGAGCAGCCCTTAGTTTCAGATCCAGTTATCCACCAACTGGATCATCAAAGAATTTGCTTTTTCTTTGTCCTTTGGAGGAATTCCTGGTCAGCATCTGTCCCAGCGATCTTCTAAAACACTTCTTAAACTGTTCTTTACTGATTCAGCAGCAGTGAAGTCTCAGTAATGAGAACTTACTATTTATTATGCTACCCAATGTCACCTCATTTTTTTCTTTTTATCTTCCAGTCTGTTGGGGTTTAGGGTTTTTCCTTTTGTTTCTTCCTTTTAGGGAATTTACTCCCATAGATTGTTAAGAGACAATAACGACTGATACTTCAGAAAGACAAAAGAAGTTGCCACGGGAAGGTTGTGGCTGGCTACTCTCTTAGCTGAGGGGGTTTCCCTTGGAGGGGCAGAGATACCACGGATTTGGGCTGGGAGGAAAGGGGCTGGATGCAGCTTCTAGCGCTCTTGCTCTCTTGGCATTTGGAGGGGAAACAGGTTGTGATTGCTGTGGGGAGATTTTGCCACCACTGCTGGGTTCTGTCTCTTGCTGCCTTCTTCTACCGTGAGTGAAGCTCTGCTTGTGGTAGCGGCTGTTGCACTGGAACCTTATTAACGCCCTACCTCACTAAAAAAGGACCCTTTCACCATCTGCTTGGGTGCCTCAGGGGAAGCCCCGGGATCCCCGAGCCCCTTCCCCCTCCGAGGGAGCCTCTCCTGGCTGTGTTTGGGAGCTGGGCTGCCGCTGCCTAGCCCCGCTGTTTCTCTGCCATGGCTCTGGATTTTTTGCTACACTGTAGGCACGCACCCCCTGCCTGCCGGGACACCCTGCAGCTCTTGCCACAGCTGCCGGGTTTCTGCTACCTCTTGCTTGCTACCCGGGGTGAGCCTGCCCTGCTGTTCCGGCCACTGCTCCGAGGTTCCGGCTGCAGCCCTGTTTCGCCACCCAGCCCGCCTGCCATTAGCGCGTGAGGGAGACACGCCAGAACTCGCGCCACAGCGCCCCCTGCAGGCGCGGGGAGCCATCGCCCCTGCCCTGCGCGGGCGGGAGCCGCCAGCGCCCCCGCCGGCCGTGAGCGGAGCTGCACCCGAGGGGAAAGGGCTCCAAGGGCGGTGCGAGACTTCATTGGGTTCTCTGGTTTTGTTTTGTTTGTTGTTGTTTCCGTTGTTGTTGTTCATTTGCCTTGTTGTACTTACCCATACTAGTAAAGAACTGTTACTCCTTTTCCCATATCCTTGCCTGAAAGCCCCTTAATATCAAAATTATAATAATTCAGAGGAAAGGGGGTCATATTCTACATTCCAAGAGAGGTTCTCGCCTTCCTTAGCAGACACCTGTCTTTCAAACCTAGACACAGTCCTTCGCTGTATCATTTCTGGTCTTTATTGTAAACAATGTCGATATTTTTATATTGTGGCACTAAAGTGAGCTCTCAGGGGCTCTACTCCATCATCAAGGTTGGTGGGCACATGCCTAACCCAGCCTAATAGTGAGCATTACATTTGTACTTGGGTAAAGAAACATTGCTCTTCCTCGTTAAGACTCAGGAAAATCCACAAACGCCAGAGGTTTATGTCCAAAGAGGAGACAGAGGAGTCCTGCAACTTTATTCGAATAAAGGGAGAGAGTCCACCAGGGCACACGCCCACAGGATTTTCTCTCTCGAGGTTTCAGAGGGCGCAGCCTCCTTTTATCCTAAGCTCCCGGCCACAGGTTGCCCTCTTCTTTTTCCCACTGGCGGAGGTACTAGGAAGGTACAGCCTTCCCGAACCGCCTACCACAAATTTCCCCCTTGAACCTGCTATATTACCCCAAAATTCAGGGCTTGTTGGCTTCAACGGCTTGTGCAGACCCCTGTCTGTTTCAGGAGCCAAGCTGTCTGGGCTCTGCAACAAACCTGCTGCACAAAGTTAATAGAAACATTAACACCCATTTCAAAGATTTTAACACCCATACCTTCACCCATCAAATTGTTTGTAAAGACATTAGCTTTCCTCCCAAGACTGAACTCTGTATTCCGTGAAACGCTCTTAACAGTGATACAGCAGAAGACATGATAAGAGTAGCATTGCAAATATTGTCTTACAAGCTGTATCTCATTCCTCAGTGAGCAGTGTTGAACATCCAGGACTCCGATAAATAACAAAAATGAGTGTACATGACTTTAAAAACTGAGTCTTTCGCATCTTGATGGTCAGACAAGCCTTTCCAAGTGAAGTGTAATTGGAAATGGCTGGTCGTAGTCGATTTGATGGAAAACAATCTGCCCCTTAGAGTAATTATTTGCAAGTTAGAGCAAAAAAAATGATATGGTTTTTGCATTAAAATATAAATTTAATTTCTAAATGCCTTAGTTAATGGTTTATGTCATAGCAACCAGGTTAACTTGGATGCTAAAACGAAGCATCAATTCAGGTGGCATCTTAGTAATTATATGCAAGCAAGCTCAGGCAGAGATTTACTACTGATACTCGGTTTAATAAAGTTCTTCCCTCTGCCCGTCACTCCCAGGCGATGGCAAGACTTCGGCAGAAAGGCTGATAGCGACCAGCAGCTTTCCCAGCCCAGCTCCCTACGGCTTCCCCGGCGTACACGCCAGCCAGAGGCGAGGGCAAGACGCGGTTTATTCCCATTAATCGGATACAGCCGGCTAAGGGACTTTTTTTTTTTTTTTTTTTTAACTTTTGGCGCGCGTGCGCGCCACCCGCCACGCTTTCGGTGGGGTCTGGAACACCTCAGGGGCAACGAGGAAGCGGCGGCCGCCGCCGGGCTGCAGGGAAGCAGTACTTGGATGGGCATACCGGGAGAGCCAGGCGGGCAGGGCCAGCACGTCCCACGGAACAGCACGGAAGAGCTCCGGGGAGTACCCGCAGGGGAAGCCACCACTTCCCGCCGCTTCCTCCCTCCCGCCCGCCCGCCTTCCGCCGGGGCCGCTCCCGGTTGGCTGCCGGGCAGCCCAACCCGGGCCTGCGTGGAACGGCCCATCGGCGGCGCGGGGTGGGAATTAGCAGCGCGCTGGCGCCTGAGCGGGCGCGTTTCGAAGCCGGGTTCAGCGCCTCCCCCCTGCGGGGAATGGTTCGCCCCCGTCACATGGGGCCGGCGGCGGCGCAGCGCCGGCGCGCGGCTCACGTGCTGAGGGCGGTCATGGCCGCGCTGCTGAGCTCCGCCGGGCGCCTCCGGGCGCTGCGCCCGCGCCTTCCGCCGCTGCTCCCGCCGCTCCTCCGCCCCCCCGCCGCTCCCTCCCCACCGCCCGGCCCCGCCAGGTGAGATCCCGCGCTGCCGCGCTGCCTGGTAGGGTTGGCGGGGCCGGCTGAGGCGGCGCTCCGCACGCCCAAGGGCACTGCCGAGCGTGCCGCCGGGCCCTGCGGTGCTGCCCGCCGGGGCTGGCCCAGGGGCTCCGAGGTGGAGCTCACCCTAGGCCGGCCTGGCGGCCTCGCCGCGTGTGCGCGGCTTCGGGGTGAGCGTAGGGCAAAGGCCGCGCGGGAACCCCGCTGCCCTCAGGCTGGGCGGCCTGGGCTGCCCGCGCCTTCCTCCACGCTGGGCTCAGACCAGACCAGAGCCCTGATCTCTGGGGGACATGGCTGTGGGGGGACACGCCGTGTGGAGGGGGCGTCGAGGAGGAGGGGGAGACCAGGGGAGATAAGTAGTGATGGAATGGAGTTACTTTTCTCGGAGGCATTCAAGAAACGACTGGACGGGGGACTTGGAGTTCTGGCTATAGTTGACAAGGTGGTGATCGGTCACAGATCGGACTCGATGATCTTGGAGGTCTTTTGCAACCTAAATGAATCCGTGATTCTGTGACTGACTCTGAGTACCTGCACAGTTGGAATCTGGGCTTTCTCTTCGTGCCCTCATACTCTGCTGTGTGTCTTGTCAAGAGGGACGTCTTGATTTCTTTGCTAGAGTACTCTCTTCCTTCCATCATGCAGGTAGGGTGGAACACTTACCCTGTCCTACCCACCTGTGTGCATCCCGGTTGTGGTTTTGACCACAGTTACGTGTGGTTGGTGCCCTGCAGGAAGCTTAGAGACACAAACCTTCATTAACACAACTCTAGACGCATACAGATTCATGAGCCGATCTAAGGGCTTAGTGCTACCCAAGGGAGAAGGTTGTTCTGTCTCTTGTCTCGTGTTATATCTCTGATGCTCCCTCTAAGTCATTGTAGCTTAATTTCTGGTAGAAAACGGGAACAGTTTTCTGCCATTCTAAATAGGTAACTATGGTCAGCAGAGGACTTGGTGAGTTCCAGAGTTTGTTCAGAAGAAGGGATGGGAAAAGACAAGAATCAAGAATGGAGAACTCCTAGAGGGAAGTCTCATTGTCAAAATAAGGACATTGTTGCTTATTTCCCTACCTTAATTGTATATTAGTCTTACTTTGGGGCTGTTTTATTGGTAGCCTGGCCAAAATCTTACCTAAAAAAGGTATGTAGTTTTCTGTGGGCTTTAATAATTGAACATGCCATCAAATGCTAAAGTCAGTGTGAAGGATGGAGTAAACCCGCTCAGGAAGAGCCAGGAACCAGGAATATCTGATTTATGGTTGGTAACAGAACGACACGTTTATTTAGCTGCAAATTAAGAATAAACCTTTCTTATTTCTAGCAACTAATTTTTGTTTTACTCAGCTGGAAGCCTAATTCCCTAAATTAATTTGTTGCGAAAAATAATATTCACCAAAATTCATGTGTGACTTGGTGAAGCACTAACTGGTTTTTTGCCCTTAGAACTCCATTTCTAGAAAGAACTTTAGAAGTGCTTTATGTGATGATATTTTGATTCTTACAGCTGGGGTTTGGTTTTTTGGTTGTTTCCCTCCCAATACTTTTTTCTTACACCAAATTATACTTAATTTCAGGTATAAATCGGGTCATACGTGGGATAGTTCAGTGATAATGCTGTAAACTCTTTTGAAGCTTTTTGTACGTTCTTCCTGTCCAGTAATTTCGTTCCTAAGATAAGTTTTCACTTAAAATCTCCATGTCACACTACCGTATGTATTTAGGCATCCTAGTGCACAAGTGATGATCTAGAGCTGAAGTGTAAAGCAAACGTAATACTTACAAACTGAAATTTCATGTATTAAGCATATGATCTAATTTAATTTTTTTACCTTAAGTAACTATTCACTGATTTTTTTTTTTTTTTTTTACTTAAGCCTTAATTTCTGGAACTGGACCTCCTTTGAAGAACTAGACTGGCATATGGACAACATTTGGGCTTGCTATACTTGCTGTTCAGGTCTCAAGATTATTTTGAGAATGAAATGCAGTCTACTTGGAATAGTAGGGGAAGACACACCCCGTTTCAAGATTAAATAAATAAATAGGAATAATCTAGCATTTTGCAAGAAAACTGTAAATAACTGTATGTTTACATGTGCTTGGTATAGTCACTTTAGCACTGAACATGATGAAGTCAGTTCAGAGGCAAGTCTGTGACTATCATTACAAAAATGGTTACAGAAAAGTTGCAAATGTGAGAGATGTGAAAGAGCAAGCTTCACATTCATGCTGAGGTTTTATCAAAGCATCATTATTGCTTTGATTTTTAATCTAAACTTCTTCGAAAAATGAGTTAGGATAGTAGATGCATATACTAATGGTTGAGAAGCATTTCATGACAAGTCAGATTTAAGACAAATTTACTCTTTCACTTGGCCACCTCTGAAATGTGAAAATGTTGAGCTACATGTTGTTGCTCTCCTGCCATGCAATTTTATTAAACTATGGTAGAGCAATACGACAAACTTCAGATCTACAGCAGCAAACTTCAGCAGTGTGCTAACTTACGTGGTACAAATTATTTACTGGGACTTTGCTCACAGAAGCTTCACTAAGGGAAAAAATGCCTGAATTTGCTGTTAGTATCTGACTGTCAAGAATGCTGTAAAAAACCTCTCCATTGACAAGTGTTTAAAGTAGATTTTTGAGTTAACATCAGGTTACTTTGGGGGGGCCTTTATTCTACATACTGTAGGTGATGATGTTATGGTTTGATGTTACAGCTTTCTGCTGTGGGAAAGTTAGTGCTTAGAAAAAGCATATTGGCTCCATTCTTCCCGCACTGTCCGCCCTGTTGCTGGCCACCTTGTCTTGCTCTAAATCAGGGAAGGAGAACAGTTAGGCTCCTAAAGCATAGATCATGGGAGTTTAGCTGAGGAGGAAAATCAAGGAGAATCAATACAACAACAAAAAGAAACCAAGCCAGCAAACCCACTCCAGTGTTGGCTCCTCTCTGTACAGCCCACAGGTCCTGCCAGGATCCTGCTCCTTCACGAGCTTGTCTCTATGTTGTCAAAACTGTATTCAGCATAAATCCAAAAGACAGCCCCATACTTGCTACTTTGAAGAAAATTAACCCAAGCATGGAAGATGCTATGCCCTTATTACAACTTGTGCTTGTAAGGACTCTTGCCTTTTGATCCTTTGTGATGTGTTTCAAGTATGTTGGTAAGATGGGAGAGGGAATATCCTTTTAAAAAAGGTTTCAGATTGCTGGAGGGATGGGTTTGCTTAAGTCATAAGTTAAAAACCCAAATGATTCATGGCATGGTGAATGGTGTATTTTAATTTTGGGGTTTTTTTTTGGTTTTGGTTTTTTTTTTAGATTAGCTGCAAACAAATTCTTTTTGGCTGTTCACGATCATACTCAGCAATCCATTACCAGTGGACAAAAATGTAAGACTGAATGCTTAATAAAAGCATAGTACTGAATGCTTAATTACATTAGCAAAATGATAGAAGGAAGGGTCTTCAAATGGAGAGGAGACATACAGTAGACTTGCTTTTCATAATACTCTGTTGTAATAAAGTTGCACAAGCTTCACTGCTGTTATAGTTGTTTTATGTGTTTTACTGTTGGATATAAAATGCCAAGACACTTCCCAAGGAAACATAATCATAGAGGTGTTAAGGTTGGAAAAAATCTCTAAGATTATTGAGTCCAGCTGTTAACTGACACTCCCATCTTCACTACTAAACCATGTCCCCAAGTGCCACATCTACCTGTCCTTTGAACGCTTCCAGGGAGGGTGACCACCACTTCCCTGGGCAGCCTGTTCCAATGTTTGACACCTTCTTCAGTGAAGAGTTTTTTCCTAAGTGTAGTACAAAGGAAAGGTTTTCTGTTTTGCTTCTTGTGAATCACTTAGGCAAGTTTTCTAGATATTCTCCAAGAAACATGAGCTTTCTCAGTCTACATGAAAAAACATTAATTTTTCTCTGTTGTAAGATCCTGCTATATCTCCTTAAACAAGTGTACAATGGCCTGAACATTGTGGCCTTTTTGTATAGCTAGCTGATCATGGCTAACAGTAAAAATACTGTTCTAACAGTTGTGTGAATTGTGCTGGGATCTCAGGTGCTATATTTAGTCTTATGTTTACTAAATTTAGTGTTAGATCTGGAGTGCTTTTATGTACACTAATGAATTCTAACTCACTTAAGTTTGCCATTATTCTACTTCGAACGTGGCTTTATTTTGAGAACTATTTAATGCAGTTTTTGCATATTTAGTTAGAAAGAACAAAATATTCAGTACTTTTTGTAGAAAAAGCACAGCAGCTACCTTATTGCGGCTCTGATAAAGGGAGGCAAATATCCATATTTATAATTAAACGTGGTTATCTTCATATACTTATGCAAATAAATAAACAATACATGAATAAATATATAGATGAATATATAAATAGAATTATTTTTTTGAATATTTGGAATTGGTCAAGTGTTACAGAAAATAAACTTTCTGCTGCTGCAAGGGAAAACATGAGCATCACCTACTTTTTGAGTTTTGGGAAAGATGGAACTTTATTTACTCAAGCTGGTGTGTAAGATATGTTCCTATAGGAAATTAAAGGTACTGCCTTTAGTCTGCTCTAGCAATGTGGAAGACATAAGTATGTGGGTACAGCACTAGGATTCTCACTGAAACCCTTGTAAACAGAAGAATTTTACTAATTCAGTTCGTATAAATTCCTCCACGCACACTTCATCTCTGCATAAGATTTTCTGTGAGTTTATCTTCAGCTACTTTCCCAATGCTGTAAGTTAAACTGGAGGTGCAGTTACCACTTGTTTTGGCATTACAAATGCACAGTTAACCTTTCCTGTGTGGGCGAGGTCTGCCGTTGTGGAGACAAAGCTGAAAATCGTGTGAAGGCTCCAGTATCTGAAGGCTACTTCTAATCTTGTGATTGTGGGAGTTGGAGAGAGATCACTTCACAGGGCTCAATATATCCTTTTGAGTTTTTCCCAGTTCTGAAGCATAGTAGAGAGAAATTACACATTTTGGGGAAGAACCAGATTGCTCATTCAAACAGATATGAAATTTATTGTGCAGCTTTACGTGCTTACAGATGAAGTGTTTCACATAGAGAAAATCTTAAAATGCTATCTGAAGGTAATTGATGAAAGTAAGTACTTGGCGAATTTCAGCTCTTGGGGAAGTATATGTTTTGTTGTGTAGCATAGCATTTAAGTCTGAAAAAAGTTAATTAAAATAATTGAGAAAATATGATTACATCATAAAACTATGTAATCTAACATCTTGAACTGAGGCAGGATCAGAAGTATCAAGGTCATGCATGATAGATTTTTTTTTTTTCCCTTGCTCCTAATCTTACTTTATAAGCTTCCAAATGAGAAAGCTTGACTGAAGTATCCTGTTCAAGTATTTCATTACAATTAATATTAGAACCATTAGTATTGGTTGTGTGATGCCTGATGGATTTGGTTCAGTTGCTTCTCTGGTTGGAGAGTGGGATGGGATAGATGAGTCCTTTGAGTGTTTTATACTTGTTTTTTTCCTGAATAAACACACCATGACAAAGAGATCATTATCTGTATTTTAGCTATGTTCCTTTTTTTAGGACTTGAGAATTTGAAGGTTTTTTGCTGTGTGACATTTCATGCTTAGCAAGCAGTGCCTCATTTTCAGTACTTTGTCGGCTGCACTTTGTTGTCTAGCCAGCTGTACCCCATCTTAAGTTTCTGTATTTGTGTTTTGTCCAAAACATACAACTTGTGGTCTGTATTGAAGCTATTATTGCACATGGATTGTTTCCTAGTTGGATCAGGAGATAGCTTCACTTAGACTCTCCCACAATATTCCCAGTTCCTCAATAAACCACATTTTAATTTTGTATATATATTAAAAATTTTTGTTTACACATCTGCCGCACCCATATTTTCTAGGTAGAAGTACATTGTATCTCCTTGTTTTGCTTATGAGGTTGTCAGGTAAAGTGGTGCCAAAAGCTTGTACATCAGTCCGTATTTTTTTTACTATGCTTCTGTTTTTCCCATAACTTCTATGAGTTTTTCAAAGTAATTCCAAAGGACTGGAGTTTGAGTAAGATCCATTAATTTGTATTTAATATATCTTAATGTTTTCAGAAATGATTTGAGTCATTCTTCTGTATTCTCACCTACACCTCCATCTCCTTGTTAAAATTAGTAGTGATAGTTAAAATTTACAGAGGATGGTTGCAATTAACATTTCTTGAAAGCCAAACAGTGTATAAGCTGTAATTTTTTCCCTATGAAAAGGTAATTTCTAAAATCATATTTATTAAATTTAGAAACCTTTCTTGTTGCCTTTTTAGGGGACTTCCTGACTGAAATGGTTAATGTGGCCTTCTTGATTTTTATCCTTGCTTTTTTTCTATTCTCCTTAATTGTGTGTTGTTTTTCAACTTCGGAAATTTAAAGATTTCCTGATGCATGGATAACTGCCTCATTTTGTCAGCTTCTTTTTGTGTTTCACAGAGAGGTTGTGCCATTAGTATAAACTTTCACCATGTCTACTGTGTTCTCCTGTCCTTTGCCTGGTTGCCTGAAATCAAACCTAATGCTGTGTCCCTTAATTTTTTAAGTTTGTATCTTTTTTGAAAGCTGACTTTCTGGTCTACTCAATCTTTCATCTTACAGAATAGTGAACTCCTGGGGTTTTTTTGGTCTTTCTGGGTTTTTTAAAGTTTTGAGTTCTTAGTTGATTTGTTGTGATACATACCAGATTCAAGACAGTAGATGCTGCAGCTTCACTCAGCCTTTGAAGCCACAGTTACTCTTTAAAAATTCTTATTTATGGGATTGGCTTAACATTACACAGCACTGTAAACAGTGCTGAGAGTGTAATTGATCCAAATGCTGAAGGCCTACATATAATGAGGTACACCTGAATCTTACACTAAACATATTTCAGATTGATGATGATCCTTCAGGTGGATGCCAGTGAAAGTTTGAGTTCCTCAGGTTGTTTTATAATCTCATACAGTTTTCACCTGTCTGTCTCAAACTGAAACTCAGACTCCCATATTGCCATTCCTTAAAATGTCTTTAATCAGTATAAATTAACAGAAGCACCAGTACCAACAATATTTGGCAATATTGTGGGGGGGTGTAAATAGAAATGCCCAATTCTGCTCAGCTTTCAGAAGGTGAAGTTACTGTATATAAGTCTATAGTGTTTTACAGTGTGCAGCTGTGGCAATTGATACGCTGTAATATTCTAAACTTAATGTTATAAATAGCATCACGCTAAATGCTAAGCAGGAGAGTTAAGTAGCAAATGAAACTTTAGAGTCTTCTCATGCTGTTAACCAGCTTGAGCATGCACATACTGTTTTTATCTTTATACTTCATCTGATGGAGCTGGGCAAGTACTTTAAAATATTTGTGACTTCTGACGTGTGGAGACTCTTACAAGGATGGCTTTCTTAAAACAGTGCAGGACCTAAGAACCATTAGATACAAATTTGTTTATAGTTAGAAGTGTTCTGTATGTCATAAAATAATAATTTGAATTATTTGAAAAATACTATAAAACATTAGCATGTTTTTATAGGGAAATGAATTTCAATTTTAATCTGAAGCACAAGAGTTTTGTCTACTTGTGCTTTGATTGTTAATGGAAATCAAAATATAAATTTCTGTGTTACAAAGACAGCCCTGTGTTGCCGCAGCTTCCAGTGCATTTTTGTAACCTTTCTGGAAGTATTCTGAAAAGCTTTCAAGTAGCTCTTTTAATGTGTATATAGGAGTGGATGATACAATTTTCTTTTTTTATTTCTATCTTTAATAAAAAAATAACTTGCAATCACTACAGTTTCATTCTTGTAGCTATCAACTG
This sequence comes from Corvus kubaryi, assembly GCF_017639235.1. Lineage (NCBI taxonomy): Eukaryota > Metazoa > Chordata > Aves > Passeriformes > Corvidae > Corvus > Corvus kubaryi. The sequence continues at coordinate 12,694,373 of NW_024582063.1, read as the reverse complement.
GCTAGCTCGAAGCTGAGTATTGCTGTTTGTGTTATTAAGGAGTTATTTAAGTTCTAGGCATCTCACTTGTTTATTAAACCCTGGAAGAGTTAAAATTTATTATCTGACTGTTATTCTTACCTTGTGCTACTGGATTTTATGTTAATTAGTCTAATGACTTCTGTTTTCCAAAAGTACCCTGTTTCTGGTTATAGGAGGCAGTAGAAGGAGAAGAGGAAAAGGAGGGAAAGATCAGGGAAAATGACACCCTTGGGAATACTTTTAGTAAGAGGTGGCATTACTAGTAGCAACAAAAAAGTTTGATGTTAATCTGACAAGCTTCTTACCGTGAAAAGTAGTGTTTCAGAGCTTTTTTTCTTTTTTTTTCTTGTGTTATTTCTAGTTTCTCTGATTTTGGGTACCTTTTCTTTCTCAATTTCTTTTTTTTTCTGGTTAATTTTGGTGGGTTGTGGACATTGTGAGCTGTTTCCACTCTAACCTGATGGAACAGTAACTTTACTTTTTTGTAGAAGTAGGTGAATTGGCATTGTGCTAGGTTAGTGAGTGAAATAAACTCACAGATCTGAGTAGAATGAGAGCTAGCCCAAAGGGATCAGTGGGAACTTGTATCTAGCAAGAAGTAGAACGGAGGCTGAAAGAGGGGATCTGTCCATTTTTGTCAGTCTTTCTTCCCTTCAATTCTTTCTTCCTTATCCTTTCCCTAGTGAAATACCATGCAGATTATTTGCTGGGCTCTGGAATATTCTTCAGGAGTAAACTTCAAGAGATAGGGCAGTGTAAAAACTGTGTTCTTGAAAAAGGTAATGCCAAATCGTAGTGATGTTCTTCATTATTAAAGGATTTTTAAAAAATACTTAAAAAAAATCAAATATAATCTATTAAACTGTTGTCATGGCTCCATTAGGAAAGAGATTCTGCTTCAGGCTACTTCTAGAATTTATGGCCTGCTGAGTTACTAAATCAAGATTTCAAACAGCAAGGAAAAAGTTGGTCTTTGGGCTACTTTATGCTCACAAGAGGCAACTACATGGTAAACCACTGGTCTGTTTTTTGTACCCCAGTGATGATTTTCTGCAATTTAGCAGCTTGCTGCCAGTGCTTCTGAAACACGCAATTGCCAGGAGCAAGCTTTTCTCCTCCACTGGACTTCCTCTCCTCGAGCCTTAAACTACCACTGTTTGGTGAGAAACCAGCCAGCAGATAGACCTGTGAAAAAGCTTCAGGGCCAGGAAATTGTTTTGTCGAGAATGTCAGCACTCTTGGCTTTTAGGCTGCTATTTCACAAAATGTGGAGCCATTACTGTATAGGACTCCTGGAGCACCTCTAACAGCAGGGAGTACAAACTAGGGGTTTTGGGTTTTTTTTAAACTAGTCTAGAAAGCTTACAAAAATTTAGCTGAAGAGCTGTCTGAAGAGTCAGAGATGAGGGAGGGCAATTTCGGAAGTTGCTACATCTTGTTTTTGCCACCCAGCAAGTATTACTTTTTTTTGTATAGGATTCTGGAGGAGGATAGTCTGGTTTATTTTATGCGGTTGTAATCACAGCTGAGAACAGACTTCCTAAAATGCTTGTGTGTAATGATAATTTCACCTGCACAGGCTGTTCATAACCTTGCTGTGGCACACATACAGTTTTCTTATTCTTCGGTAGATCAACTTATTCTTCTTAAAAAAAAAAAAAAAGGCAAGCCTTTTTTTTTTATTGCGTTGTTGGAAATAAGAACACTTTCTCATTATGCTTCTTGTTTGTTTGTTTTTTTTTTTGAGAAAATAAATATTTAAACAAATTTGCTGTTGATGTTTGGTTTACATGGCAGAATGGACGGATGCTTCGTGTTGGTTATTGTAAATCCTGCAAAATGTGGAGTGGTCCTATCCTGTTGCTGTTTAAGCTGTTGTTTATCACACTGGCCTCTGCATTAGTTCTTGTGCATTTTAATTGACAAGGAAGGTATGATTTGCTCTCCTGATTTGCTGTGTTCTGGAAGATCTGTCTGTGACTGTTCTTGAGATTTTTCAAAACCTTATGAGAGCTTTAGTGAGTAGCTGTAATGGGACAACAGACTTTTATAGCACTTGGATGACTTAATTTTTATTTTTGTGGGAATAGTATTTGAACCATTTAATTCATCAGGTGAAAGTAACTAAATCTCAGAGAAACGTATCACTGTGAGAAAATGTACGACTGACTTCTCAAGTAGAAAGACACTGAAACGAATCACTTATATTTGTTTATTTTAAAATGGAATGTTTTTGAGACTATTCATCAGCAAGAAGTGTATTATCTTTTTGACATTAGGTGGCTAGTCTAGATCCAAAATGACTCACAGAATTGTAATCTTTATTTTTCTGTTTGTTTCTGTTCAAGCAGAAGCATTTTGAACCAAATAAGGTTCCTTACACTTGCACCTCAAGAGGAAGGAAGTGTTAAAGAAGAACCAGTTTCAGAAGTTCGAACCAGAACGACCTGGCAGTTTGACTGGGCATTAAATAAAGTGGATAACTCTGTCAGAAAAACTGGCCGCATCCCTAAAGCTCTTCTACTAAAAATCTTCCAGGAAATAAGCAAAGCAGGTAAGTTGCTTCCAATTAAAACAAAATAAAGCTAAATTTCAGGCTGGTATATAACCAAGGAAAGGAATTTATCAAGCCAAAGAAGTGAATTGAGTATTCTGATCTGTATTTTGTCTTTGAGTGTTGTTTGATCTGCTGTATATGTTGATGGCTAGGCTTTAAATGCTTTAGAGATATTATTTTGCTTTGAATGCTCATGTTAGCTTTTTCAAGGTTTATTTTTGTCTTTAAGAATTTATAAGTCTCATAAAAGTGTACTTTTAAGGTATGTTTTAGTGCCTTGCTTACTGCGGATTTTTAATCTGGTAATGCACTTTCCTCATAGAACTGTGTCGTGCTCTCTGAGCAGGGATCATACCTGTCTCCTTTGCACAGTATATTTTTAAAGTGTCTGTAATGAACCATGCTGCCCTTAGGATGTTATTTGTTTTAAAGTGGAACTACAACAGGGAAATGTGGAGGTGATCCACAAGTTTCCACGTTCCCAGGTAGCTGTGGTTATTCATGACTAGAAAGCTTTATTTTTTTGAATAAAATAAAACCAAATAGTTGAAGCATTGTCCATTCTGACAGATTCAATACCTCTTTGGCTGAAATATGTAGACTACATTTTTGCAAACCAGCTGCCACAATTGATGAGGTTTGGTACAAGTTAGAATGAGTCAGTGGAGATATTTAAAGAATATACTTGCTAAGTACTACTGCCAATATTTATCAATAGCAGCATGTATTGTTTTGCTTAAGTTTTAAACTTTGCTGTGTATTGCTCTGGACTCTAATGGCTTGTCTAGCTGGCATTGTGCTTTTAAAAGTTTTGCATTTTATTGCTTGAAGGCTAAGCCTTCAATTCATGCTCTTTCTGTTGAACTTAGTTTTTTCTTTTTTGCTTGGGATATCCTTTCTGATTCTGACTGCTTTGTCTTTTTTTAGATGTAAACCTCTAGTTCGCAAATGTGGGTTGGCAAGAATTTTGTGTCTCTGAACCTCTCTGCAAGTAGTTCTTCATGAACCTTGACTAGTTCCACAGTTTTTAAGTCATATTAACAAAAATGTTAATTACTTATAGGGTTTTCCTTTGGCTTTGTAATTGTATTTAGAAATAAAAGCATAGAACCTCACAAATGATTTAACTAAGGTGCTGTTAGAGTAAATGGCAAATATTACCATATGAAACTTTAGTCCTTGTTTATTAATTAATAAAGAAACAAATTTAGCAAAAGTGTGGGAGCTTAGTGTTGATTTCTGCCTGTTTGTATTGTTTTTCCATTTCTAATTACAACACAAAAAAACCCTGATAAAGTTGTTTGCAGTAGATCTTGTTGTGCATCTCTCCATGCTCAGACTGCCAAAAGTTTTTGATTTTCTTTTCACTTTCAAGGTATTAAGTTACTAGTAGTTGCAGCACTGGCATTCTGAAACTGAAGATGTGTTGGCATTTTCATTGCATGAAGTAATTGTGTGCAGGGATTTAAAAGTTGATCATTTATGAACTGATGGTCATACTTGACAGTATGTTATTTCTAAAAAAACTCATTTTTATTTGAAATTGCTGGGTTTGCATCTAAACATGGGATAGAATAAAAATTGTCTTCAGCTGATTGGGTCATCTGTGGTAGATTCTGCAGTTCTGCCTTTCCCTCAGGAATAGTAGTGAAATGCAAGAAAGAGATGAGTTTATAGTTAACTTTTTTGACAATCTGTGACTAGTACAGAAGTAAGAAAAGGCAGATAATATTACCGTTTCCTTCACTATTCTCTAGATGTAAATTTTCTCATATGTTATGTATTAAACATAGGCATAAACTGGAAATGGAAGTTTTGATGTGGAAGTGTTTCTGACTAGCAGTTCTGGAATTGTATTGAATTGGTATGAAGTATTTTGACATTTTAGAAACTTACCGGAAAGTTATGTCCGTGTTAGGATGAAATGATCTCAGGATCTTGAGCTGGAAAGTTGAAAGCATTAGATAGTCTAAGTTTAGGAATTGTGTGTTGTACTTTTAAAAATTTCTGCTCGGCTAAGCTCATTATTGTGCTAAATGGCATGTTTTGTCATGAATCTTCTTAGGATAGCGCACAGTAATGTCCTTGTTTAATCATTTGGGTATCCTGTTCATGAGAAATCTTCAGTCTTGGAGAAAATTCTATATTCTATAGAAAATGTTTAAATATTTCAGTAGGTCAGTCTCAAATCTTCTTTCTAATATCAAATGCATAATTACTTATGAAGAAATTTGTGTTTTTGTTCCACTTGCAGGGTGTCCAGGGAGTAACCAGACCTTGCTTTTGTTACAAAGTTGCGGTGCTGTCTTACCAGAGGTATTGTCACCTGAAAGAACAGAACTGGCCCATATGATATGGGACAAGATGAAAGAACTTGGTACGTTGGGTCTGTTAGCCCTTCTTGCAAGAACAGCTCTGTGCTTTAGTTACTCTCTTTGTAATGAAAGAGATTGTATTTTAATAGTGTTTAAATGTTAGGTTATAACAGGTTGTACTTATTACCGAATGAAGAGTAGATTTTATTATTCAGGTGAAAGACCTGTTTCTAATTCTGGGGGTTATAGTGACATCTAGGGGTGTTAATCTAAAATTCTAAAATCTAAAGATTTTTTTTTAAAAGATGCTTAAATTGGACTTTTGCTTGTTTTTCATTATTGAATTTACTTTTCTGTTAGATGTTACCTTTATATCTGGTGGGTCGAGTATTCCTAGTGGTACCAACTATTTTATCAGATGATATTTTTACTGTGAGTGAGTCATTTATCTATAGATAATGCATAGGTGAATTGCTGAATCTGTAAAATAAATACAGCTGTAGAGATTGCTTGCACATGAGCATTGCTGTTACTGTGCTCGTTACGTTTTAGCCTTTTATAAACACGTGAGCTGTTAAGTAGATGTCTGATACTTCAAAGGTGAATAAAATGAAGCAGCCTCCTAAGTTCATACAGAGTAAAATTGACATGAAATTAATTACCTGAGAAAGCTATGAAGCAATGTTGAATTTAGAGAATCTACATTCACTGACTATGGCTGAAATATTTCCTTAGGTGCTGTGTATGATACAAGCCATTACAATGCTTTACTTAAAGTCTACATTCAGAATGAGCACAAATTTTCTCCGACAGAATTCTTGGCCAGGATGGAGGAAGCAAATGTGCAGCCCAATCGAGTAGGTACCCTTTTACAGGATCTTCATTCTTAATAATAGTCTCCATTTATTGAATGGAAATAGCTAACTTCCCCTTTTTGTTTTCTGTAGGTTACATACCAAAGATTGATTGCTGCTTATTGCAATGAGGGTGACATTGAAGGAGCAAGGTATTCTTTTGCATTTATGTTTAAAGGGATTTCCACAAAATCTGCTTCTCATATTCCCTACCACTAGTGTTAAAACTGATTTCTGTGTAATTCGTAGAAATTGAGCAGAGCAAAGAAGGGTTTTATATATTTTAACCAAGCAATGCAGAGCAATTTCGTGGATACTGCTGAAACCTACACAAACAAAATAAAAATAAGTGATAGAACAGTGTGTTGAAATCAAGTTGTATTCACACTGCTCAGAAAATAACTTGTTTTGTCATTTCTAGAGCCATCATGAAAAACTGTGAGGTTAGGAAGGCTTACTGTTTTTGTAAGAAAATGGCTACTGGGAAAGGCATTTGAGAATAAAGTGGGCTAAGGAGCAAATAGTAATAATTCTGTTTGTTGTCATTACACAGGGCTTGCCGGGTATCTCTTCAACTATTTTAGCAAGGTTAAGTTGTAACAATGTGATTGAGGGGCATGAGAAATAAGTAAAAGGAAGATAAAAATTTAAAAAAACCAGCCCCACCCTAGTGTCTGCATATTCCAAAGTGGCAAATACAAATTGTCTTATATTTTGCAGTAAGATTCTTGGATTTATGAAGAGCAAAGATCTCCCCATCACTGAGGCAGTATTCAGTAGCCTTGTGAAAGGACATGCAAGATCAGGGTAATGTTTCATACCTTTTATTCCTTTTGTTTACTCTTAGCTTTACTAAAATATAAAGTGATACTGTACAGAAAAAATTACATGCTGCAAAAGAGTGTGATGGTTTTGAATAATAATATGTAGAAGACTGTCTCTACATTTATGAAGCAAAAAAGCTATTTAACAAAGGAAGTAGATTTTTTTCTTGTGTCTGAAAATCTTGTATTTCAAGATAAATTACTGTACTTCTGTAGTATTTGAGAAGAAATTTGCTGTACTTAGTTCTGAACTTTATAATCTGTTAAAGTTGAAAGAGTATTTTAAGTAATACAATTATTAAAAAGATTTGCACTTTCACCTTTCAGGATTTGCTTAGTTAAAATAAGTTTCTCTAAGCTTGTGCAGTCTTTGTTTCCAATTCTAATTAATTTAATGAGGAAATATGGAAGTCGCAATAAACATCATTATGATAAAATCTACTGAGGGTCTTCCTTTGAATTCTTTTAGAGATATGAAGAGTGCAGAAAACATCCTTTCAGTGATGAGGAGGGCTGGTGTTGAACCAGGTGCAGACACCTATTTATCACTGCTGAATGTGTATGCTGAAAAGGGTGATGCTGATAGCATCAAAAAGGTATTGCAAATTTGAATTTAAATACAACTTGTTAGATCTTTTGTTCAGTATAACTTTGGAATGCTTTCTGTCCATGCAGGAGGAATAAGAAGAATTTTATAATTGGTTTCCTCCCACTTTGAAGTAATTAACAATTTTTTTTTTTTTTTTTTGCAATTGAATAGCTGGTTAACTGGAAGCAATGTCATAACTTCTGAAAAATACTTGTCTTTTGATAGTGGCATTTCACTCTGGGAAGATAGATTTGTCATTGAGTGATTTAATAATTCAGGGTTTTTTTTAAACAGTGCATGTGAGATATCTATGTATTTATTTATGAAAATAAAAAGTAAACCTCGATTATTCTGTTGCCATTGAGCCATCCTTTGGCCATTGAAGCCACAGGATCTTTCCAGTGAAGATGAATTTCCTTTTTTGAGAGTTCATACCAACAAATTAGATACTCGTAAGAGAGGCTTCCTTGGAGCCCTTTCTGTAGCTGATTTTTTTCAAGTATTCTCTCTTACTATTTTTTTAAATTAAAGAAATACTCATAAAGCAATGAGAAAAGATCAAACAAATTTTCTTAAGTTGTATCAGGAGTTTAATCAGATGTAGAAGACCAAATCAAGGAAGAGGGTATTGGAAACATAATTTTCTTCTGTGACTTAAACAAATAGTCATCAACCAGTATTCTTCCAAACAATTACAAAATGTTTGATCAGTCATTCTTCTCTTTAGAAAGTAATTTCTTTTGAAAGTCATCTCACAATGAGAAAACCTCTGGTGTTTTCATATATGGTGTTTAGATATGAGAAAGAAACTATATGTTATATCTGTTTTAGCTGTCCCTTTTTCTTTTTACAGTCTGAAGGTGTTTGAGTCCCTCTCACTACTTCTTGCATATTCTTTCTCTCTACCATGTTCCATTGTCTAAACCTGTGGGTTTTAAAAAAGAAAAAAGCCCAGCCTTTTGTGTTTGTTTTGAATTAAAAAAGTATTCTGTTTCGAGTCACTTTGGAGTTGATTGAAGTTAAATTTGTTTTGGTTTTACAGGTGCTAGAACAGGTTGAGAAGACTGAAGGGTACCTTATGGATAGGATTTTGATGCAGGTGATTTTTAGCCTTGCCAAGGCTGGGTATCCACAGCACATTGAGGATATTAAGGGACGCATAAGATTTGAAAGGGAATTAATTCCAGGTATGTCCTTGGTTCCTGCAGCAGGGTGGAGAGAGAACATTTTTTGTTTGTTTTGTTTTGGGGGTTTTTTTGTTGGTTTTTTTTTTGTTTTGTTTTGTTTTGTTTTTCCTTCTTTTTCCAAAAATAGGTAATTTTGTAGTTTTCCCTTGAATACTGAGGGAAAGGAATAGTTTAATAGTTTTGCCAATAATTTGTGGATTCATATGTGTGTTTGTGTGTTTTAGATTGTGTTTTATAAAATCTAAATGTGAAACAGCTTTAATAATTTGCATACAAAAATTGATCTATCATTTAAAAAAAAATTCTAAAATTCATTAAGCTTTTATAAGAAAGCAGCATGTGTGGAGTCCTTTCTTCAAACACCACTGCTAAGATTCCTGTTGTGAGAGCTCTTCGTGACTGCCATAAAAAAGGGATACTAAAAACTGAACATGGTTTTTTATTACGTACCTGTAAAGTCACTTCTGGATGTTTAATCTGACTGATAACTGTTAATTATCCTTCATCCATTTTTTCTTTTATGATGTGTCTAGAAATGAGTTTCTCTTTTTCTTATCCTTCTGTCATGCTGCAGTGGTGATACTTCTGTAATTTTTGGCCTAATCTTCGTACAGGAAAAGTGAATTTCATTGCTAAATAGAAATAATCCTGGAAAAGGTAGTCTCAAATTTGTGCTGTTAATCTTGTTATAAAGTATCTTAATGGTACTTGTAAAACACTTACTTTCCTAGCTTTCACTAATTTTAGTAGCTTAAGGTGAAAAAGTTGGGTGCACTTTATTAATACTGTTGTTCTCTGTTTTTCAATTGCTAGATGTAATGAACTTGTGTTTGACTCTGATAACTCATGGCTTTGAAGATATCAGCTTCAGCATTTTGAAGTCTTTAAGTCATTTATCACGTGATGATTTGGACCAAGGTAGTTTCTTCTTGCAACACTGTGTAAATAGAGATCTGGTAAGCAGAACAGCAATACTTTTTTTCTTAATCTAATAGTAACAGTATATTTATTTAGTTTAATGCAACTGTGAAGATTGAAAATGGTGAGTTGTTGCACAGTCCTTCAAGAGCAAAAGATGAATTTTATTTTTTTGTATCAACTTGCATAGTAAATTGAAATTCACGAAGGAATCCTGTTTGGCTTGTGTAATATCCATTTTCTAAACATTAGAAGAATCTGACGTTTTTAACAATTTGAGAGATTGATAAATACATTAAATTAATTTTTGGAATTGTTTGCAGCCTCTGAACAAGCTGAAGCAGTACTGTAACGAGTTAAAAGAAGCAAAGATGCACTCGGCACCATTACAATTTATCTTGCGTTGCGCTTTGGAGGCCAACAGATCAGGTACTCTGCTTATTTAGTTATTTTGCCTGTGCTCATTTAGAGTACTTGGTCACTGTTTAATTGTTTTGTGAATGTTTTCAGCCTTGGCCATTGATGTGATGAGGATGATGAGGGAGGAAGGCTTGCCACTCAGACCTCACTATTGCTGGCCGCTGCTAGTTGCATACCAGAAGGAGAATAATCTTAAAGGTGAGTTGTCTGATAAATGCTCCTGTAGCATTATTGCAAACCTAGTACACAAATCTTACTGCTATGAGATTCATCAGAGATGAAACAAAGCCCTAGCTATGTCTGTCCTCATTTCAAGCAATTTTTCCTTCAGAAAGACTTTTTCAAAACATCCTTTCTTACTTGATTGTGATACAGTTTTACAAATTTCAAGTCTCCCTTGACATAGAAAGATGTGAGTGTTTAGTTATCTTTTGAACTCTTCACATTCTTTCTGCCTTCCATGTTCTTTATGCTGCTGATTACATTTTACTCTTGAAGAAACTGAAATCCAAGTGAAGAATTTAAAAGTAAGGTTATGTCATTATAGCTCTCTTGGACTGCAAACCCAGTCCTTTTTTCAAGCCAGCTTCTTATTATTTGCCTGATGAACCAAACATGAGTTTTGTTACAATCATAAAAACTGCAGGAGAACTTACATTGCTGAATGTGTGAGTCTGACCTGACAGCATACTGATTGAAGGACAAAAATGCTCAATCTTTGGGATTCTTAAGTAGGTTTAAGCATTTAGCATACTTTCCCCTGTTACACATGGGGATGTCTACAGGATATGAATAAGAAGTGAACAAATATTAAATTTTAGAGTACAGTATCTAATTCTTTGGTTTGCGTTATTGGTAATTCAGAAAGAATGGTATTGTAAAAAGATGCTTTTAACAGAAGTACTTCCCCCTTGGGGAAACAAAAAACTGTCTTTTTCATCTTATCTCACAGTATAATGTGCTTTAGAATGAGATGCAGAGTTGTTAGTGTGACACTGGGTGACAAACAAAATGCACAAACAAAAAAAAAGTGCTTTTAGCAGACTCTTCATATCGCAATTTTATCTTAAATATACAGTCACATTCCAGTTCGGAAGAAATGCTGAAACAAGTATTCCCTAATTGTTTCTGGCTATAAAAATGTCTCAAGTCTTTTTCAAAAAGCCTTTGTGAAAACAATATTCAGTTTTTATTAACTCCTTAGGCTCTGTTCCTGCTAGACTACTGCCCAAGTTTATCTTCTCCTAGGTCTTCAAATCCTTGAAAGTTCTATGATATTTTAAAAGTCTGGCAGTGTTGTTTTAGCTGGGTCCTTTGTGACTTACTTGAAGCACAGTGTTGCCAAAAATAAGTAAATTGAAATCAGTGTCATGCTTCTCGGTGTGGATGCTGCCTGCCTACTGAAAAAAGCTGCTTTCTTTTACTCCATGGAAAATTTCACCTCACTAACACAATTCTAAGAGACGTTGGAATTATTTTTATATTTAGACTTGGCTCCCAAAACTGAACCTGTATTTGAGTGTCAAGAGAAAGTGAGGTGTTCATACTTCTTTTGGTCTTTGTCAAGATCAGAGGTGGCCCTAATTTGGACTCCCTACTGTAGAATTCAGCTGTGCTTTGGCTAGTACTTGCTGCTGGAAGTCATGTAAGTGAAGTGAGAAGAAAACTGATGAAGGATCCTTCAATTCTAGCATTTGTAGCCATTTTCCATAGAGCCTTTGTTTTTCTGTCTGCAGAGGCATTGCATACACGTACTTCTGTATGGCTGTAAGATAATGCTGTGAGTTTGCAAACTCATTTTTGTAGCCTGTCCAAGTTTGTATTGTCAAGTGGAAGCACTGTGTGCTTCCACTACGACTCTGTACATCCCTACACAACTCAGTGATTTTGCAATTCCTAAAATACATTAGGTAAGAAGGTACCTGATCAGTTGCTTCTACAGTGAAGGATCAGTGTAACTATTCTTGCTGAATAGAACAAGTTGTCTTCGTGTAAGCTTGCATTCAGTTTTTTCCAAGTTAATAACAAAAAAAAGAATAAATTAGTTCTGCTATCTAAAAATACAACCAATACACTTGGAGAAAGGTAAATAGGGGGAAAAAACCTCATCCACCCTGGAATTGTTTCATAGAAATAGTAGAGCAAACAGTAAGGCTGCAGTGAGAACCTAAGGGTGACAGCAGGTAGTAAATGAACAGAGTGGTGCTTTCTAGGAGTAAAAAAATAATGTGAACAGAAGTATAGACACAGTACCACATATCATACCAAAAATAAGGTAATTAATTTCTCAACAAAGTAGTAATGCCCAGCCTAATGTGTGTGATTTTGTGTCTTGGTATAGGCAAGGCTGGAAAAGGAAAAGAACTTTGAGGAAAAAACTATTAAAAATATGATAGCATGTAGATTGGACTAAATAATCAGAACAAACAGAATAAAAGCAACAACCTATCTCGAACTGCAGTGTGCAAATGTCTGAATCAGTACATACGGTCTGACCCAAACAATTATAGCAGTGTTTAATTAATATTTTTCTAATGTTTATTACAGCAAAATCTGACACTGGATATCAAAGAAAATTCTGTAATTTCTGTTTTATGGAAATGTGTTTGAAAGGAAGGTAGCAGTGAAGTGGTGGCTAGGAGACATGAAACTAAACAAGGCTATTTTTAAATACACCTTAACCACTCTGAAATGGCAAACAGTTCTTTTCAGTCGTTTTACACAGGCAAGTAATTTCAGGTGGGGCATTGCCTTTATGTGCATCCATTATATAAGTTGATAAATACTTACTTCCTTAGTAATTATTAGGCTTTTAGGAATGAAAAGTACTTGCAGGGTTTAAAAGATCAATATGCAGTGGATCTGAACCTGTTACTGGCACTGAGTCATTTTGTATCAGGTTATGCACTAAAATCAGGAGGGCCTAGTGTAAATAAGCAGAAATGTCCGACTTATGCTTGCTCCTGAATATTTTATAGCTCCCCTTTGCCTTTGAATGATCAAATTATTTTTAAAAACACTTCTTACAAGTGTGTATTTTGTTTTTGGGATCTACAGTTGTTAAACTGTTGTATAACTATTGTTATATACAAAACCCATGGTTAGTGAATGGTAATTCAGTTTTTATTTTGGAAAATAGGAGTCTGGGTCCAGAGGAGAGTAAGAGTGGTGATTTCACAAAGTTACTGCTTGAAATCCTGTTTTACAAACAGACTTTTCTGGCAAAGAACATTCTGAGTGGATCTGAAATTACCAGCACGGCAAAAATATGTTAAATACTATGCTTTCCTGAATGTGACCTTACTTTTTGAGCTGAAGTTTTGTTTTTTTGTTTCCTCAGAAAACTGCTTAAAGCCAAATTTTACTTCCCTTGCACATGTAGAACTGTACATAACTGCCTTAGAAATTCCTCCTGTTCTCATGGGACTGCTGAAGGGAGAAGGCATGACCTAACTGTGAGAACCTCAGGAAATGAATGGTAGACTGAAATGCAAGCTTCATTTTTCAGTTTTTGAAAAGCTGCTCTACCACATAAATATTATGACCGCCTCATAGTTCATCTCTTCTGTATTTGTTCTTCAGTATATTAATTTGAGGCTGGAATCTGTTCTGTTGGAGTGTTTGAGTGCTGTTTCCAGTATTGACAAAAAGAAGCTGTTTGACTTTGTTTCCTATTTCTGTCTTCTTTCCACTGAATTATTGGATTTTGTATACTCAACTCCTGTGTACTTACATATGTCAGCCCAAGATCTCAAAAAGCCTGTTCTTGATCAAGCAGGGAGATGGCCAAAAGACTTTACTGGGGGTTTTAGTCATGCCCAGTCTTCTGGATCAGTGGTCTCCAAAGTGAGGTGTGCAAGGCAATCCTTTGGGTTGTGAGTGGGCTGTTTAGCAAATAAATAGTTTATCCTTTTTGGCTTTCTATTTTTGTGTGTGTTTGATAATGCCCACAACTCAGTAGAGTTCTATACATGTGTAAAATTTCTGAATCAATATACATGTATGTTTGGTGGGGGGATGTTCTCAAAAAGGTTTGTGAGACCAGGTTCTACATGAACATGACTGCACTTTCATGTCTCTTTTAGCCTGTTTTTTGGTTGGGAGAGAGAGAAGAGGTTAGTGCATTTTCCAGTATGAAAAGCAAAGAATTTATAAAAGTCCACCTACATAATGCTCAAATCCTTTTAATTGAAATGGAAATGTTTCATTGCTTAGTATTGCAGAAGTTGTTTATTTGACTATAAAGTAGTTCTACTCTTGGTGAGGTAGAAAATGTATGCAAAACTGTAGGATTCTGTGTTGGTTTCATTAATCTTCTGTCCCCCCAAAAACTGTACATCAGCCATCTTAAAAAAAAAAAAGCTGCCACACATCTCTTCATTTTAAGTTCTTTGGCTATGCAATTTCTTTGGTGCAGTGTGGTTGTGGTATCTGCATCTTGCTGTTGTGCTGGTGTTCTGTTTCTCACACCTGCCTTTTCCTGCTCAGGAAGTGTGCCCTGATCTGTCTGCTAGGGAGTGGGGATGCTTAACAAGCCTGTTTTCTGCACTCTTCTGGGTACAACTTTGAGCTCAGACCTCCTGAGTGCACCACACCTTATTCACTGTGGGATCTAGTTCTTGGTCTTCAAACTACTTGTTAGAGTTACTTTTGAAATTATTTCAGCACAGGAGGACTTAATGTAATTTCTAGGATGTTGAAAAGAGGAAATAGAAACTAGCTGTCAACATTTGAAAGGTATGAAGAAAGATTTAGTGTAATTAATTCTTTATTCATATTTTTGCAGATTCTGGTCCAAAATCAGAGTTTTGTTTAAGGCAAACTCGAACAGATGATGCGACTTTAATCTAGTGTGACTTGCCTGCATGTATTTTCAAGTGCTCAAAGGGAATTCACATTTGATTATTTGCACCATAGTGCACTGCATAAAATATTCATGGAAGTGTCACTTTTCCATAGGTGGCACTCCAGGGCAAAGACAGGGACTTTGGACATTTTTAAAGTAATAAGTATGAAATGCAAGTTGAAAAAAACATATGCTGTTTGGTACTGGTGTCCTGCAGCAACTGACAAATCATTTTTAGACCAGCAAAAAATGATTATACCTGTATTGGTTTTGACAGGGGTTCAGAGTTTGGTAGCTAAGGTTACTGCAAGAAGTTCTGCAAATCAGAAGAGTGTGAGCAGTTAAAAAGAATGACATATCCTCTTAAACTACACTCTAGTTGCTGGACTATTAATGTTTGGTATCTGGTGTCTTCAATGGGAATCTACAGAACTGATACACAGTCCAATTGTGTGAAATGGTGTGAACCCAGTAAAAGTTACAAGGTAACTTCACTGGGCTTGGGAGACTCCAGCCTTTTTCTGAATTTCCTATTTGAAGCTGATGTGCTCTAGAGTAATGAACCACTTAAATTACAAGCATGTTACTAGTTTTAAACAAATCCAGAAGACAAATCCTGAACGCTAATGCTAATCAGGGTTGGATACTGGGAACAAAACTAAGAATGTATCATGTATTGAATAATGTGTTTGTATCTTGAGTATGATTATATACATTACATCAAATTTCAGATTTTTTTTTTATGCACAATATAATGGGCATTTTGATACATAGCTCTGTAAGGCATTCTGCAAACATGACTAACTCATATATTTGCTGTGTTAGAAAATTACTTCGTATAATAGCAATTTCCAAACTGAACTTTCATGGTTTTTATAGTACAGCACAAACCAGGAAGTTTTGTAAATCTATTTTAAGTTTCACAGTTAAGAATTCTATTAACACCTAAAATAGAAATGCAGGATTTTTCATGGCAGTTTCAAGGAGGGAAATTGAGAACACAATTCCTGTTTTTGTAAAGCAATGTTTATTTTAAAATGTTGATTCTCAAGTTTTTCATTTTTCTGTATGCTTAGCCTTATTAATTTTGCCTTGATAGGTATCTTTGAGGTTCTCAAAGTGATGCACAAGTTGGGGGTGGACCTTGATGCAGAAACATATACAGACTATGTTTTTAAAAACTTTGCTGATACTAAAACTGCCCATGCCCAGCTGAAGGTGAGTTTACACATAAAATTTTTTAAAATTACTATTACATGGCTTCTTTTATTATGTTCTCTGTGAAGGCTTTAGATCCCAGTAGTGCTCCAAACATGAACCTGGTATGATGAAGCCTTTTCAGAATATTTAGAATACTTTTCAAACAGTTGTTGCACTGATGGTTTATCATGTCTTTTTCCTGCTGCTTTTCTTTTTCTTCTTCAGAGCTAACCAAAATATTTTACTCCAGACCTAGTAGCTTTCTGTTTCCTGAAGTAGAAAAGTAAATTAATGAATAATGCCCTTTTTTTTACTAGGGATTGGAAGTACTACAATTGTTTCT
Organism: Corvus kubaryi; assembly: GCF_017639235.1. NCBI lineage: Eukaryota > Metazoa > Chordata > Aves > Passeriformes > Corvidae > Corvus > Corvus kubaryi. The sequence goes on along the minus strand of NW_024582063.1, from coordinate 12,678,299 downwards.
GGTGAATATTTTTTTTTTTGCTTGCTAAAGAATTGAGAATTGGAGACCAAATTTAACTGTCCCAGTCTTTCTGCCTTTTGTAACTTTGTCTCTTGCAGTTGATTTCAATACAAAAAAATTTTGATCAGTAGCAACTCATTTGGCTGCCATATAGACTTCTGTAGAGCACTTTCTATGTTCTCAGCAGCTACAAGCTACCTTTGGGAAGGAAGTGTTTAAAAATATGAAGTTTCAGAAGGTCTTCTCTGTGTGTAGTGCCATGATTGATTGCTGATTGCTTTTTCTCTAGGAAAATGGCTGCCTGTTTGAAAGTGCTGGGCTCTACATAGCAGAACTGAGAAGTGAAGCACTGCAGGGGAGACTGGACAACGTTCTTTCTATAAGTGAGTATTTTTCATGTTGCATGTTACTACATACTTGGTGGTAGTGTTGATTGGCTGTAGCTTAAGAGATTTATTTGTATTCAAATGTGAGGTTTCAAGATATGTGGGGAACTTGAGCAAAGTGCTTATCATGGGAGATCTTCTATGATGACTTGGCAGATTGAAACTACCATAAATCTGAACCATAAATCACAGTTTAATTCTTCTTTGGTATTGAACCTGGCCATAAGATTTACATATTTGCAAATAACAGCTTTACTGTGATTGTGACAGGAATGTGACACTCTTTGTACTTAGAGAGCTTAAGCAAAGAGTTTGTTTTTCACAAGGCCTGTGAGGTGGTTGTTTGCAGCATCAGTGACTACAGAATGTGAGGAACGACACAGCTCTGAAGTACTACAGAGTTACTAATGAAAGAACCAACTTTAAAGAACTGGTGGGCACTGACATTAACCTGAGGGTGTTCTGCTGATCTCTTGGTCATGGAAATCGTGTATAAATGTGATTGGTTAATTAGGCATTGAATTGTAGCATGTTTAAGAGTTTTCTCCAAAGACTGTTCTGATGATCAGTGCTTGCAAAAATTAATTTACATCATTGACTAAATGTATGGGATGGGATAATTTGCTTGGTTAAGTAGGAATATGTGAGTCTCTTCAAAATTTTTTATTTAAAAAAATAAATAGTTTTTATTTTCCTAGTATACTGAGCTGTTAATAAAACACCTAAACTTGATACAGAAAGATCTCTTTGTAAACAACAGTTTTATGTGTCCAAAGCTTATGGAGAAGCTTAAGCAGTTGTTTGCTGCAGTTGTCATTAACTGTTTTATTTAACAAATACAGAAATAAGTAGGGTATATACCATAACTCTGGGAAGCTGTTGTGTTGCATATGAGGAAATTGGGTAGTTACTAATCAGTGATTTGATTTTGGTATTGGAGAGTTACCCATTAGTGAATCTTCAAGATTCACCTTATATTTTCCCACTATTTTGTTTAGTTTTATTACCCAAAAAAAAAAAAAAAAAAGAGCATAAACCCAACCATTGACCCTAAAAAAATGAAGTACCTAAAATAACTTTGAAATTTTTTTCAAAGGAGAACTGTTTATTAAGAGCAATGACATTTCTGCTGGAATGTGAAATAGTTGGTTTTTTTGGTTTTTTTCCCCCTCCATGAAAATGTAGGCCCCTCCACTCATTCTGGTTAACTGAAATAGGCTGGTTTTAATCTGTTGTAAGACCCAAATACATGTATGCCTGGTATATGGTAAATGTATATGATATCAAAAGTATGACACAGGCACAGATAGTAGGTTGAGTTCTGTCTTACTGCCATGAAATTCGTATCACATATTATTTAGCCATTGTTGGTGAGTTGAATTTAAATCTTGTAGTGGTATTCCTGTTTACAAAGACTAGGGTTAATAATTCATGGAGACATATCAAATTTCTTTGAACTTGAGCTTTAAAGGAAGCTACTCCGTAAATAGTTTACCAAGCTGAAATGAATGCTAGTAAATCTAATTAGCACCTGTGTGATGATAAGGCACGGATATTAAACAGCTGATTTTTTTTTTTTTTTTGACTTGTCTCCTTTTGCAGTATTACAAAGAGGGAAAAATAGACGCAGTATGGAAAATAGTTTGAGATTGTCTCATCAGTGTAGTCAGAGGAGGCAAAGGTTGGTTATTAATGCTGGCTGCTATCTAGGTGTATTGATTCAGCTTCTCATGCCTTATAAATGTATAGATTTCTGCTACTGACAAGATGAAAACTCCGAAGCATCAGCTGAGGAATCTGGGCACATAAGGCAGCGTACATGAGAGCCGCTTTTTCCCTTTATCATGCCGTTCCATTCCACTTCATTGTCAGCCCCTTGATTTTCTCAGACTTGTTTGTTGCTAAGGAAACCAGGTTGCCGATTGTCAGCAGCAGCTGAGCATACTAAGATGCTTTTCTGCTTGTCTTTTTATGAGCAAAAAGTTTAATATACTGCTGGAGGGGAATTTGTATTGAGGGTGTCTTGAAGCCAACTTTACCTGAGATTTTCAAACAAAAAGAAATGTTTCAGCATTTAAAACTGGAGTTAGACTAAGGAAGTGCTTTTAGCATGTTCTTGCCTTTGACTTCCTGGGTTCCTTTAGAGCTGGTGTTTTTATTTTGGTTATCTTCTACCATATTGCAGCCCTTGCTGAAAGGGCCCTGTGCAGTCAGGTTTTTATAGCAGTTAATTCCATTGTGATGCTGAAGTGAGATGATGATAACTTCATACAGGACATAAATGCACCCACTACTGTATTTTTTTCTTTGCTGGTCTACTGTGCTGGAATGAGAGACAGCAATTCTCCAGGAAGAAGGTAGAATGATACGGAATATTTAGCCAAGAAATTATGTAAAGATTAGGACATGAAGCATAACTGTAAATGATCTCTCAGGGACATCTGATTTTAAGTGATTTTGCAGTTTTCCTTTGTGTTGAAATATTATTGTAAATAATAATATTAAAAAACATGTAGAACTGCATATTTGTCTCTTCGCCCCCCCCCCCCCCCCCTTTAGATTTAATTTAATTCAGTGGGTAGCACTTTAGATGGAACTACTTTTTCTTTCTTGTCAGGAATTTACACTAGCAGAAGCAAACACCTAAGAAAGTGTTGTGCCACTGATTTTTTGCTTGGATTTTTAAAATTTTATTTTTATTATTATTTCAAAAAAAAAAGGGGCAAAATTTTAAAACCTATTTTAAGGCAGGCATTCAGTCTAAAACAATTAGCAAACCATTTGCCTTCAGTGGATCTATTTTGGTTCCAGTACTAACATCTCAGCTTTTCGTGATTAGGATTGTTTGAGGTTTGTTTTGCTTTTTGGAATTAGTCTTGTACTTTCTTACAGACAAAGATGCTTTATGCAATTAATAATTTGTATAAAAAGCTAATGTATTAACTCTTGCCATGAAAGGCAATGTAGAAGGAAAACTTCTCTCTCTCTGAATATTTGATTGCTTTTGAAATGGATCAGATTTAGATAAAACCAGGACCATTTCAAATACTTTGATATTTTAAATTTTGATTTATAAGTGTTTGTCAGCATTTAGAAAACTATCAAAATAGCTTTTCTAATGCTGGTCTGTTTACATGATCTACTTAGTTGTTGTAGTTCAGGGGTTTTTTTGACAATGACTATTGAGAAACATTGCTTTCATTTACAGTGTCTTCAGCAAACACACCTGCTATTGATTGTCGTCTGTTTAGAAACAGCCTCATTTTGGGTTTTAAAAGGTAAGGTTGTTATATGAATACCTTTTTTTTCCTCTGTACCAAATTTTCCTCTCTTTCTTGTCTTGTTGAGCAGGAGTTTGTACAGTTTTTTGCCCCCTGCTCTGTGTTTTAGAAGTAGCATTCCAAGTCAGTTAGGGGATACTGTAGTTCCTCCCTGCTTTTCTCATTTTCCTTGCCTCTGCTATTCGCTTGAAGCATTATATATAGTAGATTAAAAAAAAATTCAGTATTCTTTGTTCTGTGGTATTTGCCAGTATATAAACTTAGGGTAGTAAGCATTTGGGGAATTTATCTTTATTCACTTTTTTTTATCAACAGCTATGCTAATGTAAAATTTCACTGAAGATTATTACTATTAACCTGTAAAGTAATAGGGTGCTTGATGAAGACTAAATACGAGTAGGAGCCTGGCATATTTTGCTACATCTGCTATCTTTCTGTGCCCTCTGGGTTAATAAGGCTCCTGAACACTCACATGTAACACCTAGTTCTGAGCTACATTGCCAGGGCTTTGTATTCACAGCCATATGGTTCCGTTCTGCAAGGCAGGTTCCTTGTGAACTTGCAAGGTTGTCTCAAGCTTATGCAAGTATATGTGAATTAGCTAGCAGTTCTATCATGCACTGCTTGCCCCAGTCAAACATTTAGCACTGGGAATGATAGGTTTTGTTTTCAGCATGCCTCCACCACAGGGAACAAGAGAAGTCACTTAATATTGCCACTTAATATTAATATACACTCAGGACCAGGGTTTGAAGGCTGATTTTGTAATTTCCTGGAGTTTTCTAATGAGTGTGAGTTCGAACTGTGTTTGGGTTGGATATTAGTAAAACCTAACAGGTAAATATGACCAAAATAATTGCCTAGTAAATTGCATGTTCTGTCTATCTAGCTGGTCCCGTTGTATCATGGGAAAAGGAGGAGAAAAAGAAAGCCAGGGTTGAAATTGGTTAGCTAGGCCCTGGCTGGCCTTGGCATCCAAGGGATAAGTGAAATACTGTTTTAGATCCAGTAAGAGTATATTGCTATTCCTTTGAATAGGCAGTCCCAGAATTATCTGTTTCATATGTATTAATTAAAGTAAGAGATTTTCTAAACATGTTTTCTCTCTTTAAGTATCGATAAATGTCCAGCTGAACTAGGACTTTCACTGGAAAGCAAACCTTGCCGATATTTACCACACACAACAAATGCTAGCCTGAAATATCCCTGCTACTGGCAAACTGTGCAGGTGTGCAGAATGTGATTTAAAGTATCTTTAAAATGTCATCATCTTGCTAGCAAACTAGTTGCTAAAAATCATAGTCTCCTCAAGTGAAACAGTTACTCCCCTCTTAGTGAGAACAGTTCCTACTGTTATTGGACATCTGGGCTAAAAACTCAGAATTCTGATGGAAATTAAGGTTAGAGGTCTTTTGGTGTGATTTTTTTGGGGGGTGAAGTGGTGTTTTTTTTCTCTTTTTATTTCAGCTGTCCTCGCCACATTTAAGTGTGGTGTAAGTTTTGTTTATCTGTTTATATTACTCTTTTGTTTGCTTTTCTTGCTACCTGGTTTCAGACACTGTGTACAAGGTTGCCTGCGCCCAGATTTTACCCTTACATTATTTCTGAAAGCATGCCCACTCATGTTTCCTTTTCTGTTTTAAACTTAATGGCTAGAACAGCCTGAGCATGAAACATGAGGATATGATAGGAGAGAAGAAAGACTATTTGTAGGTTTTGTAAAGACCACAGCAAAATTTTATGGCTAAATGCAGGTCTTGAGTGTTCAAATGAACAAAGTTCAGGATTGGAGTACAAAAGTACAAGGTAGGGATGCCAGGGATGCATGAACAATGTCTGTGGCAGACTAGTTTATGGATTTCTGTTGAAACTGCTCTTCTCTAGTAACTGCTTCAAAGTATTCCCATTCTATTTGCCTGATGTGCCATTACTATTTCAGAGTCAAGTACTTTAGGAAATTGATGCATTTGATATCTGCAGTTCATTGTCATCCTGTCAGTGGTGGAGTGAGTTCACCCAACAAAGCTTAACTAACCTCACAGATGGCATTTTCTTTTTCCTCTGTGTGGACCTGCATTTGACTCATTTTCAAATACAAGTGGCAGTTGCACAGAAAGAAAAAATGTTTCATAGGCTTGAACCTCCTAAATAAAATCCAAAACTTCTGTGAATGCTTTCAAGTTTTTGTGCATCTGTTCACACTGACATCTTATTTTCCTCTAATGAGAATTACAGGAAGATAAAATAATATCATAAGTTTTTGTTCTCTTACCCTTGCCTATGTTAATGCTGTTTTATAGTTGTTGGAAAGTTACAGTTCTTGAAAAGTTATAGCTTCTAACGAGAATTTTGAAGTTCTATGAATTACAGGAAGACATCAGGTTTTTAATACTTGAGACAGCTGGTTTACATTAAGATGTCAGGGGTTTTATACTTTAGTGAACTGGTTGATGTGATTTTTGGATGTAACCTCATGATGTACAGAGAAGTGTTCTTCCCCAAGTTCTGTTCCAATCTATGAGGGAAGAAATTCTATGTTTTGTTTTCTACTTTTTAAAATATTATGTGTTTTTCTCACTATAGTGAACATTATACCTTAAGAGATTTGATTCATTTCTTTTTTTATAATTAGTATAAATACATCAATAGCTGCCCATAGTTATCTTGGTGAATTAAAAGTCTAATGCACAGGAGACTTAGATTTTTTTTCTAGCAAATTCCATGTCTCAAGTATTTTCTATGTAAAGTGCAGCTTATTTGAGTGAAGCTTATTTTCTTGAAATGCTAAATAGAGAAATATAAACCAAAAAAATACAATTAGGATATGTTAAAAAATTGAACTAAGACCAAAACTAAAACACTTTCTAGTCGTAAGTGATCTATTTGGAATGTTGCATTATTTCAAGTTTTTTAGCTGAAATTATGACCATATCGAGTGTCCTAAAAATTCCTAAACTTACTCTGTACAAAATTAGTTTAAACAGTATGTAGCAATTATTGTATTTTAATTTTATCTAAATAAGATCCTCAGTGTTAATGTTCTGTGTTGTTTTAAAGAAAGCTACAAGAGTAAAATAATTCTATTGCTTTCAATTTGTTATCCTTTGCTGCCCTCTTCAGCTCAGATGATGTACATCTATGGAGCAAGGTAAGTGGAGATAAAACTGTAAATAAAATCAAGATTCTCTAGGCATTGCATGTTTATGGTGTACTATTGTAAATCTGAATTCTGAGACTGAAAATTGTAGACCTGATTAATTTGAGCAAGACTTCTGTCAGTGGCAGACTGTACCAAGTGTATTGAGTTTTCAAATTGGACAGTTAAGTGAAATTGTGAAAAATCAAGTGTGTTACCATGTCATGTAGCTTATGCTACTGCAGTTTCTAGATCAATGCAATTACAGCTGAAGATGGCTGTAGCTTCTGGAACAAAGTCTGCCAGGGTTGTGCCATCTGACATCAATTCACTTTCCTGCCCTCCCTAAACTTTCTTCCTATCCTCACGTGAGTGCTAATAAAATAGTAAGGCAGACTTAGTTTTTCAAAGTTCCTGTTATAGGACTTAAAGCATCGAAGTCAAAGCCAGATAAAAGAAATTAAGTGGATGAAATCAAAGGGAAATTAGTGATCATGTTGCCGACCCTGTGTTAGGGCTACATTAGAAAGACACGGCAATATAACTTGGTCAGTAGATTTTGCACAGCATTAGAATAGAGGAGATGTTGGCAGATGCTGCATTGGATGTGGTTTCAGGATTTGGGAAGGGATGCATTGTGCTTTTTGTTGTTATTCTTCAGTACTGTAACTGCTGACTAATAAAAGTACATTTTAGGTTTTGCAAAGAAATCTTGGAATGAAATGGAAATTGGGATTTGGAAAGTTACTGATCACTGATTTGCATAAAATCAGTACAGGATTTTTTGCATTTTACTACCTTTTACTGTTATGTGATGATTCTCGTGAGAGGATGTTTTTGTCTGCTGCCTCTATCCTTCCTTTTTTGCATAAAAAAAAAAAGGAGAGCAGGGAAAGAAAAAAGGGGATCTCTTATTGGTCCCATTATGAAAATAATTTTGAAGGACAGTTAGAGAGCTGAAGTGATTGTAGTCTGTGAAGTTAATATGTAGAGTTAATTCTGCTCTTCATCACAATGGAAGAAAAATAAATTCTGTTGTCTTCACTAAATTTAAGAGTAAATACATGCATTGAACTTCTAAAATAAGAAATGCTAACTTGGGAAATAAATAGACATGAATAACTTTACACATGTTTTTGGACAATTCATCCCTTTTAGTATTCTGATATTTGATTCAAAAGAACTGTTAATGACTTCCTTGGATTTTATTGCAGTGTGTATTGATTTGTCATAGGAAGATGAGGGGAAAAGGGCAGAAAAATGCTGTAGTTTTACTGTGAACAGTGTTCATGGTGTTGGTAGAATGAAAAATAATAGATAAGATATTCAGTTGCACATTTGGTATTTTCTGGCTTTACTTACCCATTTTCATCAACAATTGAAGGTGAGGATTCCTTTTCTTTTGTCATTACTTAAAACACAGCACTTTGGCAGTGAGACTGCATCTCCTTCTGACTTCTTTGAGATTGCATTCTAGAATCATGGGAGATAAAACAAAAATTCTTGAAACACAATTTCAGTTTTTAACTGAAGATTTAAATCTTAAAAATTATTTAATTTCCTTAAGAACAGTGAAATGATTTTTAAAGTGATGTCGTTTAGCTTAAAGTATTTGTAGGTAAGGTGTGGGGGCTTTTGGGTAAATGCTTCTTTTCTTTCAAAGGAAGTAAAAAATATATATTTCTTTGGTTTGCATGATGGATAAAATGAGTGCTAAATGTAGTTGAATGCAATTAATTTTTATGAAAGCATATTTTGTCATTCAAAATTGCACTTATTTACAACAGCTTATTTACAACTAGCTGTACTAGTTACCTTAATTCTAGCAGAGCATAATAAATGATGTTCCTTTACTTTGTTTTGGTAGCTGCTTCTTTAAAATATAAATAAAAAGAAGCTTTATAGGCCAGTTTCAGCCTTTTGGTAAATTGGAACGTAATTGTAGCACCTTCAGGAGTGCCACTGGTTAATACTTGCTTTAAGCAGTGTCTTAGGATAGCTAACTTCCTGTAGAATGATATATAAACAGAATACTAGAGTGTTCTGTGTCTTAATGCTATACCTCAGAAAGCATTTCTGTTTGCAATATTTTTTTCAAGAAAACCCTATTATTTACCAAAAAACTCCTTTGTGTTTCTTAGGGAATGACTATGATGTGGTAAAGAATAATACTTTAACAGAGAGATGCTTTATTATTTTGAGAATTCAATTTCAGATACTATTTGTCCTTGCTTGCTTCTTTTGGCTGCAATGTACGATTATTCTGTCTTACCAGATAACAGAACTGTTGTACAAGGATGAACGTTATTGCCTGACGCCTCCAGGACCAACTGGTAGAGTTTCAATTTCTATGATTGTAACTTATCCACAAATCCGTTCTTCTGTGTAATGATGGGTTTGAGGGATTACAACAGTAAACACTGATTGCTTCTTTTTGAAAGTGAAATTTGAAAACATGTTGGGTAAAATCCTGATTCAAATAATCAGAGCATATTCTGTGAGATCCACAAGATTTTTTTTTAGTTATAAGAAAATCTTGCTGATAATGATTTACTTTTCTAAATTTATAGATCAAAATGGAGATTTAGAAGGAATACAGTATCAGTGCTTAAATACTTTAAAAAAAAAAAAAAGAGGCAGTCTTTCAACCTACTTTTACCTTTAGTAGCTCTTCTGATTTTGTAAGGTAACATATCCCAGATTTTCTACCTTGAAATAAGTATACTTTTATGTTCAGTGTGGTTTTTTTAAATAAAGGTTTGTTTTTTCCCCCCTCCTTTTGGAGCCAGAGGGACAAGGAGGTATGGGGACAGTTAATCTTTGGGAAGACAATACTTGATGCTCTTCCTGTTCTTGGAAGGGCTACAGGACCCCATATATTTTTGCACCGCATAGATAAGAAACTTAGCACTATTTGCTAAAATCTGTTCATCTTGACTTTGATTGGCTAATAGGCAGTTTCTTCAGTGTTAGTTGCTCTAATGGTTAAAATATTTTTGTATCCTGTTATATTAATATTACAATACTTAATGTAGCTTGGTAATGGAATATAAGGGGTAAAATGTACAGAATAAATATGCAAAGTGTTAGAAATCTGTTTTTTCTTTGGAGCAATGACAAAATATTTGTGGCAACTATTTGGGGTAGCAGGCAGGAAAGGGGGGGAAGGCCTTGGGCAGTACCACTTCTGTCACACAGTAGTGGAAAAAAATAGATTGAAGTAAGATTCTGTACTGAAAAGCTGTCACTAGGTCTGAAAATAATTAATATTCCTTTCACTCACCAGTTAGATATGTGCTCCCAAACCACATAATCTCTATGCCTCAGTGATCATTGTTGCCATTTCAGAGCCTCTCATCAGGGTGACATCTCACACCAAAATGATTTCTTATAAATTAATCTTGATAACATGACAGTCTCGGTAATTTTAGTGGAATGCTTTCTCTTGTTTTTTTCCACAGAAGCTGTTGGCTATTTTCTTTATCACTTGATTGACAGCATGAGTGACTCAGAGGTACAGGCCAAGGAGGAGCGTTTGAGACAATACTTCCATCAGCTGAAGAAGATGGTACCATTTCATTTTTTGCTACATAATGCCTGTCCTGCCTGACATGTATCTATTAGGTTTGAAATTGCTGCTTTTAAGTACAACCAGACCACTTCTCAATGACATGCAAGAGCTGGAGACTTGAATTACGTCTGAGATAATTTCTGTTAGACAAATTTCAGTTTGGTTGTGTTTCAAAACTCATATAATTTTTTTCCCCACCTCTTGGTACAGAATATAGTTATCCCTGCAACCCACTACAGCGGCATTTGCAGACTGCTGGACTCCTCTCAAGTTCCTGAATTAATTAAGGTCTGTGGTTCTATAGCAATTACTTTGAATCTAAAAAATCTCTGAATATATTCTCCTCTGCAAAATAAATTTTCGCATCAATATCTTCATGCAGTGATTATATGTAAGCCTTTTAACCTTTCTGTGATTTTTCGCTGTTGAAGCTGGTTTCATTTCTAATGTGAAAGGGATACATTTAATAAGTGCCGTTTCAAGTCAACGTAATAATGCTGCAGAACACAGCTTTTTTTACCATTGCTATTATATAATTACCTTAAACCTTTTTAGTATGATATGCTTACTTAGAGATTGAACTTTGGGGGGGATTAGTGATATTTTTGTCTTACTGAATTTCAGGATGCAAGGTTACTGTGTCATAAAAAATCCCTGCCTACAGACAACATTCCAGAAGTAAGTAAATTCACAGATAGCTATGCTTGTTCTTACTGTAATAATACTGTTTGGATATGGGGTTTAGATGAAGTGTAATCACTAGCTTTCAGATCAGGGAAGTATATTAACGTTATTTAAATCTACCATTTTAAGTTCAGAGGTTACTTTCCAGAGTAGGAGTAAAGGCTATCCAGATTTTCACATAGACCTGATACTTGACCTTGGAGTTGGCTGAGGTTTCATGCCTCAGTTTCCCTGTCTGGTAAATAATTTTTTGAAAGTTCTAGTTAGTTAACAGTAGTGGTTTGAGGCTTAATTCATGCTTGTAAATTACAGTGATCCACTTGAGTGGCAGGAACCATATAAATCCATACTGCTTCTAATGGTTGAGTGTCAAGTCTTTACATTTTTGATCTGAGCAAAGTGGAGATGGAAAAAGAAACAGGCTTCTATTCCCTACTTCCCTAAATACAAAGAACTGAGTGTGAGAGCAATAGGAATGTTGACCTTTATAGGTATGCGACTTAATGTTGGAGTTTTTTTTTTTTACTGTATTCTGGCTCAAGTCTTCAATTATTATGTACTATTTAAACAGATAAAAGCACCTTAAATGATTAAAAAATTTTTTCGAGTATGAAAGAAGAGGATTATTTTGTCTGTCTTTTATTAAAGTGATCCGACAAGTTGTTCAGGGAAGGGTGTTTTTGCAATTGACATTCTTTCTGTTACCTCCATTTAGAGTGCTAAATCTGACGTGTCTGCTTTGGAGAAGAAACTAGAAATGCGAAAAGCTGAAAACCAGCCTATTACAGATGTCTTGAAACAACTCATACATGCTCTTTGTGAAGAAGAGGTATCTTAAGCAATGCAGAGATAATTGGAAACACATAGCTATATTTTTAAAGGGACATAAATGACTGTGTTATGGAAAGACATAGTTAAGCAAAGACAAGTGCAGTGCTTCAGGTTTCATGGTTTGATGCTTATAAATCAAACATAAGTGCAAAAAGCAATTAAATCAAAAGGTTAACTAATTTCAGCAACACCTTGAATGGCATGTTTTGGGGTTGCTGAAGTTTGTTTACAATAATCTGCAAAGTGAATGATAGTAACAGCTGTGATAGGTTTATCATACATGCCAAATGTCCTTTCAAGCCATGGCTCCGGTCTCTTATATCTAGATTGTCAAGCAACTGATACATGCACTAGTCATTTGCAATTCAAATATTACTAGGTTGTTAATGCAGGGATTGAAATTCCATTTTCCTGCAGGAGGAAAGCTCTTCTGAGATAAAGGGTCTCTTGCCTTCATTCGGCAGGCGTCCAGCTGTAGTTTACATTCATTTAGTGTGTGTCTGTAATTTGTGGGGTATCACCACACTTTTGTTCAGTTTCTTGTTCAGTATGATCCTGCCTATAAAGCTGTATATATAGGAACAGTAACAGTTGTGCAGATGATAGCACAATATTCTCTGTTGCTACGAACACAATTTTGAAAGAGTTGTGTATCTCAGCCGTGTATCTCTACAATTTTGCATATGAAATAAGCCTAGATGCAAACACCATTGCAAGTTCAAAGTGGTCAAATGTATGAATAAGAATTTATAGAAAAATAAGCTTTCTATGGAATTATTAAGTAGTTTCTTATTCTTTAGAAAGTAGTTTTGTTATGTGCTTGGCAGTGTACCAGGTGAAAATGGTTATGAATTCCAAATAAGTAAGAACTGGTTTAGAATATGGGTTAATAACGTTCATGGTCTCTGGATTAAAAAAAAAAAAAAAACCAACAAGTCTCTTACATTAAAAAATGCAAGAAAATTAAATGCAAAGCAAGAACACTTACTTCAAAGTCTATTCTCAAATTAATGTAAAAGGTGTTCTACAAAAATAATGTTTGCAGAACAGCTTTCACTCTTAAAATTTGCTGAAGCATTACAGCACTGTGTTTTCGTATGTGATCCTACACTACTAAAAGCACTAAAGCAGTCATGTAACTGTACACTGAATGTATAAGATTCAAAATGTCAGATTGACTTTACCTCTAGTTCACATCTTTGCTTTGTTCCTTTTTTAGAATATGCAAAAAGCCCTTGAAGTGAAAGCCAAATACGAACCGGACATGGTTGTCGGTGGCTATGCAGCCTTAATAAATTTGTGCTGTCGACATGATAATGTAGACGAGGCAATGAACCTGAAAGAAAAAGTGTAAGTACACCGGCACTGAAACATGTCACAGAGATTTATGCTGATACACAGACCTTGTTGAATTAAGTAGGTTGAGTATTAACCCCCTCATCCATTTTTAATTAGTTTTCCCCAACAATGTATGTGCATTTAAAACAGTCATGGGTGTGGTTTTTGGAAACAAAAAATTTGCTTTGTGTAATTGAACATTAGAAGCAGTTACTTCGTGTGGTCAGTAATTTTTTTTTTTTTATTTCGAAAAAGGCAGATTGCTACATAAGATGTGTTTTATTTTTATTTTAAACATACATACTGTCTAAATTGAAGCTTGCCTTAATTTGCAGTTAAAAATAGGTACCTGTATTGTGTGTTAGAAAGCACCTAGAATGGGTTCAGTATGCAGGACACCTATATTGTTTTTAGAATAGCAGTGTTTGAGTAGTGTTATTTTAAGACTGTCAACAAGCATTTTACTTTAAATTTTTATATTCAGTTCTTTGTACCTTGGCTGTAAAAGTTAGCTCCCAGCTAAAACATGCTATGCATGACTTAGCCTGGAGCAAATTCCTACAGATGATCCTTATATTTACCCCTTTCATTTTTCTCTTGAAAGGCTCCTTTTGGTCTGATGCTGTAGTGAATCAAGAGCAAGCTATATGTGACTTTCAGGTTCTCTCTCTCACAAAATCCTTGCTCAGGTTTTACAGTAGGTTGGTGGGCAGGTGCTCGTTACACCCTGCTAGTGTTTGAAATTAGGTGAAGTGACTGAGCTGTGAATGTCAAGAACTTTGCCACCCTACAAATAATGGTTGTGTCTTGGCTTTGGCTGCACTTCCGTTCTCACACAGTCCCCAGAGGGAGCTTGCAGGAAGTGAAATTCAGTCTTCTGCCGGAGTTTCACGGCAGTAACACATTTTTACTGAGCTGCCTCAAGGTAGCCTCATATTGCAAAGAAGTGTGTATTTGGATTGTTATAAAAAAAGGCAGCAGTGGAGGAATTAACTTTTAGTACTTCCAGAGAAAAGAAGCAATACATAGCAGAACTTCAAAATAGTAGATTTTAACTTAGGTGAATAGTTTCAGTCTCTCTATCAAAAAAAATATAGCCCTGTTCCAGTCATCTGCACTTTTTTCTTCCCAGGCTTCTGAAAAACACCCTATTTCATGCAATAACTACCAAATTATTAATTAAACCATCTGACTCTTTCTCAAAAACATAACCTTTGGCTTTGGAGGGTGGGAAGGTGCGTGGATAATATTTTTAAATCATGTTCTAATGGTGCGTCTTTTAAATTCTATCAGATTTTTCCTTTAAGACTTACTATCATTTTTAGCTCTTAGGGCTGTTGCTGTTATATACTTTTAAAAATAAATATCTTTAAGCTGAAGCTATAAAATGTGAGCCTCTGTTGATAAAATTCTTAATGCTTTAATTTCTAGCTTCCCTAAGAATTCACCTGTTGCTCTCGACAGCGGAAAGTACATAGCGCTGGTAGAAGTCTTAGAAAAGCATGGTAGACTAGAAGGTAATCCATTTGCTTTCGTTGTGTGTTTCTGCTATATAATAAAGGTATCTTGCCTCAAGAATAAAAATGCGAGTTGATATTAATGGTATATCATGTCCTGAAAAGTGCTTGAACATTTTGCATACAAATTTGCATGTGAATTCAACCAGAGATGCTTGGACAGTGCAGGCCATTAGTTTTAATGGATTGGCAAGCTTGTCATTTACATTTGCACAGCTCAGTGCTTTTTGCATTTCTGCAGCTAGTTTTTATTAGCATTGCTGTTTGGATTGAGTTTGAAGATCATGACTTATGGCACAAATTGCGTATGTGCCTAGACTAATGGCTTTGTTTTTGCTTAAGAAGGTCTGAAGGCTGAACATAAAACCTATAAACATAACCTCCTCATAAGAGCCAAGTACTGCAAAAAAATAATTTAACTTTCCATAAAGTATATATTTTTCTGTTACTATTCTTTTTTGTGTTTCCTATTGAATTTTATATTCAGTCTGTAAACTGCCTGGAAATTTTGGCTTTTTTAATGAGTGTTCTGCCAACTGCCTATTTCGTATTTCTAGATGTTTGCATTAAGCTGTTAGCTCTTTCATTTTTGTAATTTAGTCTAATGTAATTCTGTGATTTACATGATTTGGTTGATCTTTAAAAAGTCATTATGTCATTAGCTTTAGAAGGTGATTCTGAATATTGAGTTCTCTGATTTTGCAGAGTAACAACTACACTAACACAATAAAACATGGCTCAAACCATGTAATGGTTTTATTTAAAACACTGTAAAATAAAACAAAAAAGCTAATAGAGTTTTTTTTCATGTAAGATCTGCCTTTGAAATTTGTCTTGGCCTCTTATTAAGCGTACTGTTAGAAAAATAGTAAACAAAGCTGATTTGTCCAAATCATAAACAATCAGATCATGTCTACCTCTACATTAAGCAGTTTGAAAATATGAGTTTGCTTTTAAGAGCATAAATGTCCCTCAGAAAACAAAATAATTCATAAATATAGCCAAATGTAAAGTGGTCAAAACATTCTGGCTATGCAATAATTAAGAACATTCTAAAAATGCACTTATTCCGTATACAAAAATGTTTGTTTCTGCCTTACTAATGAAGCTTAATGAACCTAATGTTTTAACATGCAGTCTGTTAGAAAGCTTTCATTGGCTCTCCTTGGCTAATTAGTATCGACACAGCAAACAGGCCCTATCGGTATCAGACCATTAGTCTGGCTGTATATACAGTGTAAACATATCTTTATTATCTGGCCTCGTGACAAGCCATCTGCTGAAGAAACAATGGAGTGATTTAGCAGATGTTAGCATTGAACGATAAAAGCATCCATTTAGTAGAATCTTGCAGCTATAGGGCAGACTGTGCAGGGTTATGTGGTGCAGAGTGGGCACACAGTTTCTATCTATAATTTGTAGTCAAAGTTGCAGCAAAATGATAAAACCATGCTATTGTGGATTTATAATTGTAGTCTCGTTTAGAAATGCAAGTAGTAATTAACTTGAAATCGGCATTATACACCAGAATTTACATTCCTGCTGGGTTTGAAATGCTGTTTTAATAGCAGTTTGTTTTCCCTACATGAAATTACCTAAGGGTCTTTTGTGTTGTTCCATTGTAGATGCTATTAACATTCTAACGGAGATGAAAGAGAAGGATGTTCCTATCTCAGGCAGAACAGTTGCATCTTTTCTCCGCATTCTTAATGCCGCTGCCATGCGAGGTGATGTTGAAACAGTGAGTCGATTACATGAGACCATTGCAAACCTGGGCTTGGTGCAAACTGCTGCCCTTCATTCCCCTCTGATTACAGTTCACCTTGAAAAGTAAGCTATGCTTGGGCTTCAGATGAAACAAGTTATGATATTTATTTGTGTTCTGTGACCTGTGTACGCAATTCACAGCTGCACGTACATACGTGTCTGGAAGTGCTCATGCACGTGCAATACTGAAGTGATCTTGGAGCAGTAATGAACAAATATGTTTTCTTAATTTAGCTAAGTCTCTTTTCATCAGCTAGACATCGTGTCATTGATCTCTGGGAACAACAGCTGTGTTTTATGGGCACATCAGAGATGAAGTGGCTATATGTTGGAATATGCTTATGAATTAGTTTGTTCTAAAGTCTGTTTGACAAAATAGCTATTCAGAGTGTGATAGGTGCAATCTCAGCTTTTGTGGTGAAGTGGAACGTGTTTTCACATCAAAACAGCATTATTTTGCTGTTTCCAAAATATCTCAGGTGAGTTGCAGGGCGGTTGTTGAACACTGAAGTATTCTTAATTCACGTAATTCAAATAATTAGATATCATTGGCAGTAGGCTGCTGTGTTGCTGAATTTAAAATTCAAAGAAAATACTATCTGATCTGTTATGTTTGAGGGGTTTTGCCTATATATACTTTTTATGCCATGTATTAAAGAACAGGAATTTCATACAGGCATTCTGGTGGGAAGTATCTTCAATTCCATGTGTCATATTCCTTTCCATAAGTTTTTATTATGAGGTGTAGTATATTTGAATTAATATACGTATGAGCTATATAACAATTTCTTAATAAAATTGAGGCAAGAATCCCTTTTCCTTTACCATATGTGCAATCCTTTTATTAGTCTTTTGTGTGTCACTTCTGTAGTTCCTGGTTTTTCAGCTCTTGCAGCTAGAGTTTATGAATCAATTTCTTGAGATTTGGTTCATGTCAACAAAATGTTATTGGCAGAAATATAATACCTACGAAAAAAGTGAATTTTTCATAGTATCGTGTAAGTCAGCAATGTAGGGGTTTTTAGTTCTTGTAGTTATTCTGGGTATGCAAGGTCAGTATAACATTTTCTGTATTGAAAATTCTTGAAAAAGAGGTAACTCTTTGTAGATGTATGTACATTCTCTTTTAAAAACTGTTTTAGTGAAGTGGTCAATGGTTAAGAATATAGTGTACATCTTCTCAGTCAGTAACTCTGCCTTGGTTGCATCACAAGCCAGGCAGATGTTTAAAAAAGTAATTTAACTGCAATCATATGTAACTAATGTGTCGGAAAAAATATCTGATCTGCTTTGCAGTGTGCATAAGAGCAGCTGCATTTTACATAATTGCTTTATGCACATCAACGTGCAAGTTGTACCTGGTGCTGCTTGGGCTCTTTTCACTTGAAGTGTAGTGTATGATGATGTAGATAAAGGTGTGATCATGTGTAGATGAAAAGGGGGATAGTAATGAGTGTTACTTCAATTTGATTCCACATTCTTCTGCGTTAATGTTTTTAGTAGAACTTTCTGAAAAAGTTTCATTAATAAAGGGACTTTTGATGAGACTAGATTCATGAAGGAGAAAATAGTTCCAGACTGGAATTGTATGGCTAGAAGTCATTGGTACACACCTGTATAGCTGCTAATATATTTCATATCTATAAATAAAATGCAAAGTAAGCTAATTTCCAAGGGATTTTTTTACCACCTTATGGGTGGAGAGACTGCATTTTCTCTGATAGTAGACAAAATTTGGAAGGTGTTTTCTGCATAATTTGCTTGGGAGGAATAACTGCATTTTCACTGGGGTGTTTTTTTGTTTGTTTGTTGTTTTGGCAAGGGGAAGGTGGTGTGGTTTGGGGATTGTTTGTTTTTCTTAGATACGCAAAGAGTTTTTTGAAAGTTATGAGTGACTGAAATAAGTGTTAGTCATTTCTTTCAGTAGTAGTGCTGCTTATTTGCCATCCTACAGCTCAGGTATCATGCTGAAATGTTGTCATTTAGCTGCAGGTCATCAGCATGCCTCTGAAATTAGTTCTGGGGTATTTTTAAATGTTCCACAGCAGTGCTTGTGCTAGTGTTTTGTGTTCTTAATTTATTTCAAACTTTTTAATTGCCTGTAAAGGAATCTGTGGTTTGCTTTTGAAGATTTCAACAATTGTAGGTATAAAATGTTTTCATCTACCCCTTTCTTCCAGTCCTGAGTATTCTTAAGTTCTTGTTAAAGAACTAGTAGTAGTTCTAGTGCAAGTTAAAAGTGACAACTTTCAGCAGAGCATGGAAAAGAAAAAAACATTGATGATGGACAACATAACTTTACAAAAGCTGACATTCTAGTAGAATGGACATTTTGCCTTTAATATTTTGGGAAATAATTAAAGTAACTAGAGAGAGAACTCATACTTCCCTTGGGGATTTTCTGACACTGGGTAAGGGGAACTACCCCCCTGCATTGAATTGTCTGATTTTTATTTATGACCTTGAATAGTTTCTCAAGATGGGAAAAATCACATTAAAAATTGAGACAGTCCACATGATCTTGGTCTGTCATTTAGTGTGATAAACCTTCCTTGGATTGTGTGACAAAAATCTGCAAGGATATAAAGAACTTGTTTTCTTAAAGTACGTCTTACTTCTGAACTGTTTTTTCCAGCTGCTAATAATTAGAAAAACTTGTGTTACCTACACTGTGTAAAAGTTCTTAAAATTTTAAGGACTGTAGTTTTGGCTTAAGTTAACCTCATCTTTGAGAACAGAAAGAAAAAAAACATCTTCAGGTTTGAAATTTACTAATTCCTGTTATAAGAAGTGCTCCTAAGCGGAGGGAAGAAAATTTGCAGGTAAACTGAGAGCATTGTGTTACAGACCACATGAGTAAAATATTTTGTAGTTTTAAGTCAGGGAACACAAGCAATTACTATCTGTATCTTAAATGATAAAAAGGTTATAGTTGGATTGTTTTTCTTTAAAAATGGTTTGTGTATTTTAATACAGCATTGTCCAGCAAAGCATTATGTGCTCATTTGTCATTAATCTCGTATAAACCCATTTGGATCAGTTTCGTATGTAGTAGATAGAGTATGAATGCAGTGCCTTGACAATTTTCCTTCTGTTGTTTTCATGGAGTTAAAATCACCTGTGATTTTTTGGAGATAATTCTGTAGCACTTACAAGTTATTTGACTTGTATATGCACTTCTGAAAATAGGCATCTTTGTAAATTAAGTGGTGTTTTTAGTGGGGGACACATATCTTTAGTGGGGAGAGGTTTTTTTTCTATTTTTTAGTGGCTTTATTTCAAATATTGTATTAAAACTCTTCACATGTTGCAATGAAATTAGGGATGTTTGGCTCTCTTACTCCATTATTGCAATTAGGAATTTAGCATCATCAGTGCCAAAGGACAAAAGTGTCTCATTTGCCCTATGGGGACAGGACAGTGATAAGATGATTTTTCGTCAAGGATCATTGGGTCGTAATTAAGTTACATTCATGGCTATTGCTTTTTGAAGGATGATTGGTAAATGACAGGCTTCATGTGCTTGCTATGGACAGTGTTCACTAGGGTTTTTTCTCCCTCTGTCAGAAAATCCTGTTGAGTCTGATAATGTAAATGTGGCATTTTATTCTGAACAAAAGAGCAGGGAAATGAGCTATCTTGTCTAATCATTCAGTTGTTTAACACCGACTTCCAGTTTAGACTCAATTGGCTGGAAAGCACTTGACATGTGAAGTTAGTGCTGTTCCGAACGCATGTTTGAGTAAATTTTAAAGTAAGTGACAGCTAAATTGTACCTAGGGAAATTACAAAGCCTTCAACACAGTTAATTTTTTGGGGAGGATTAGTTGTAATTGCAACACCAGTCTCCTTGAAGATTCCTTAGTACAGCAAATGAACAGAAACACATTTAGCTCTTTCAAGAGCCCGTTCTCTTTTAACAGAATAATTTTTGTAAAGCTGATTGTACCTTGCTGAATTGACTTCCCTCTACACTAACATCTGGTTCAGATTTGTAGAGAGGGATTTGTTTTACCAGGCTACCTTCCACCCCCACCCCAGAGAGTCCCTTTTTTCTTTCTACCTCTCTAGTGATTTCAGGTTTGAGAGCTTTTCAATCAGTAAACCCCTTAGGTAAATTGCCACTTCACTAAAGCTTTATGCATAATGTTGCAGCACTTCAGTCCAATTAAAATCAATATTTGGAGTCTTATTTTTATCAGGCAGACTCTCTGGTTGTGAAAGTTGTTTATTACAAGTAAAAGCGTTAGATGTAGTGCTACATTCTTAAAGCAAGAGGGGAGTGGCTTGTTGAAAGTGAGGAGAGCTGAAGTATCCCTGCGTGGTAGAGCCAGTCCTGCTGCAGAGTGTGTCCTGCAAACCTTCACACAGCTGAGTAATTTTGGCTCTTCAGATAGCTTTGCGTGATTAAAATTGCCCACACAAATATTTTGGAAGATTGTACCCATAATACCTTGGACTTCGTAGCCATTCTAAACAGGAACCAAAAGAATCAAAAAACTTGGTGTCTTAACCTGAACATAACTAGCTGGAAAATGATGCCAAAGGAGGACTCTTCTGGGACTGCATAAGGGCCAAGCAGAATGTACTCATGGCTGAGGCTCCTTCTGTCATTCAAAAATAATAGTATATCTTCTTTTCTAAAAGAGCAAGTTTCAATATTTCGGAAAAATACCCCTAATCTTTAAGTGGAACAGGTATTAGTGCTGAACAGATAATATTTGTGAGTCACTTAAATATTTGTGACAGACTTATTTGTGAGTAGTATCTGGCCAACTCAAAATGAAGCATGGATCATCTATGTTCACATTTTAAGTACTGTGTATTCCAAACTGATGCTGGAAATCTGATTTTTCCAACATGGCTATGAGTATATGGGCTTTTTTTTCCTTTCTGACTTGAACCGTATTAATTAAATAGTAATTTTAGACAAGGCTTTTAACGTTGTAGTAAGTATCCTTTGGGAGGATAAAAGGGTGTTTGACATGCATAACTTCTCACGGAAAGACTCTCAAGTACATTGAAATGTACAGCTGTTTGTTAGTTTAAAATCATTATGTCTAAAGAGCATTTTCTTAAAATGTAGAAATTCTTTTTTTTGCAGCTCTTTTTATGATAGTTAAGCATTACAAGAAACACATTAAAATGTTACCTCTACCTGAAATTTGAAGCCTACAGCGAGTTCCTTATTTTCATTTTCTAAAAGGACTGTAAAAACTGCTTACAAAAGTAGCTGCTGGTACTTACTTGCAATTAACTGCAGTTTGTGACAATTAAAAAATACTGCAGGTTGTTAAATCATACAAGCTCAAGTACAAGCATAACCCTGATCATTTTTTCTTTGCAGTAATGGTACCAACAATTTCTATATGAAATCTGAACTTCTCTGTGTTTTATTGTGTTATATTTGTCTTTGCCAGATTTAGCATTTAAACGTTTTATAAACCCCATTCTCTAGTAAACTGTGGATGACTGGTTGGTTGACTGAATGCAACTGAACAAATATATCCGATTTCAATAGATTCAAAACAGTTTTAACAGTAAGTCAGTGTGTAAGATACAGAACTCCTTATATGCAGACTTATGCAGCCCCTTTGAGCAGTAAGTGCCAGTAACAAGTACAGTATTTCCATTTATTTTTGTCCCAGGTCTTTGCTGATATTTTTTCTCTGCGTGTGCAGTATTAATGCCTTCAGAAGTATACATGTAGGCACTAGAAAACTGTTAATGTTACTGCTTGAATGACATTCCAGTTATTCATTCATTTATTGATAGCTTTGACCTAAAAACAGTCACTTTAATCCTTCAGGAATACAGCCGAGACAATACCATAGCTGTTTGAGCATCAGTCTGAAAAGCTAGATTTATCACTGAAAACTTTAATTTGAATGTATAAATGTTGTTGTGCCTCCTTAGAAATTGAGTAGTTTTCTGTAAAACTGGGGTTTTTTTTTTAGATGTTAACTGAACTTGCATCTAAAGCAGGAGAAAAATACTGATTATATAAATCTTTATATCTGACTATGGTAACTACCATAGTATTTCGCTTTTATGACAGTAATCTAGCCTGCAACATCTACTTGCAGTTTTGAAATTAACCTGTAATTTAGTCTTCACCCCAAATGACAAAAATTCAAATGACTCCATGGGGTGCCAGAAGATGCACTGTAAACAGGGCTCAGTAAGGGGGATAAGGTAGAAATCCATCATCTTAGGTTCTTTTTAAGAATGCCAGTGTTACTGAATAAAATTATTTC
Source organism: Corvus kubaryi (assembly GCF_017639235.1). Classification (NCBI taxonomy): domain Eukaryota; kingdom Metazoa; phylum Chordata; class Aves; order Passeriformes; family Corvidae; genus Corvus; species Corvus kubaryi. The sequence goes on along the minus strand of NW_024582063.1, from coordinate 12,655,531 downwards.
TTCTTCTGCGTTTTGCTCTTAAAATTTTTAAAAATATTAGCCTAGATAATGATAGTAGTACATAGTAGTTTAGATAGTTCGCTCTTTGAAAAAGCAAAATTTGTGCTGCACAAGAAATACAATGTGAGGAGAGGACATCTGAATTGGGCTTGTTTTAACAGTAATATCTTGATTTGTTAAGGTTTTGTTCATCAATAATAAGGTTGCTTCAGGAATGTTAAAACGTTATTTCAAGTCAGCCTTCCAGCTACTGTTGTTAAGTGATTTTTTTTAAAAAATTTTTTTTCCTTTGGTAACTTACATCACCCTTATCAAATAAGGTTCTTGAAATCTAAAATGCAGTCTTGTTGACTGCTTGGGTACTTACTACATTTTGTGTGTGTGGTCTTGGTTTGTTTCAGCTTAAATCTTACCTGTCAAAGAATAACGTATTGTTTTACCAGTGTTTCTGTGGTTGTCCTTGGTTGTTTTCAGTGGTTTTGCTTTGTTTTGTTTGGTTTTGTTTGGTTTTGTTTCAAGATTGGGTTGTAATCCTTCAGAAAAAAAGGTCTGCAGCAGATGATGAGGTACTCTTAGTTGCACAGTATGAAATGTTGTTTTATATTTGTTGTTACTGTGATTGTTTTTATGACTTTCCAGTTTTGCATTTTAATCATGTATACTTCTAAAGGTGTTAGTAATGTATACATAGGGGAAAATCCAGCACAGGATTGAGGTACCAAAAATGGAAATATTCTGCATGGCATTTGGACTTGCTGCTCAAAGGCTCCTGACTAAATGCATTTAATGCAGTCTTGCACACTTGCTTACTACTACATGGATATAAGCTAGTGCCATGTCTCTGTGACATGGATAGGCCAGCATAAAACACATTTTGGTACCTTACTATATGGTTGAATTAACTGCAAAAATTGTACTTTTTATAGGAGAAGATATCTGTTGGATTCTGGTTTTTATATAGAATGGAATAATGCTGGCCATGGACATCAACAGATGATTTATAGGCAGTCTGTTAAGGTGTAAAACCAATATAAAGCAATCTAGAGAGCTGTGGTTATCAAAGTTAACTCTGGCAATCTATACTGAAACAAAAATATTGTGGAATAATTGTGCAGAACTTAAAAATTGGAAATGTGTAAACATAGACATAGAGGTAATAGAGTGTACATGGTGTTACTTACAAATGAGAAAAATAAAGCCGTTAAACACTTAAGTGAGTTTTCCATGGAATTTGAGTTCTGTCAAGACAGGACACAGCATAACTTAAGAATATTGTTCAAAAATTAAGTGCATCTAATTCTGTGGAGCACTCACACCTTTGGCTAATTTGTAGTGAACGGTGGTCATGCAATCAAAAATAATACAGTTGAGGGGGGAATAAACACTTGGATTATAGAGTGCTAAATGAATTTTCTGTGAAATTTTCAAGATAAAAGTGGTTTCAGCATGCATTTCTCCTGCTCAGAATGTTTTTATTCTTGTTTTGTTTCATTCCACAAGGGATGACATGCCTGCAGCTCTGGAAGCTTTAATCAGCTGTTACAAGAAGTATGGTAAAATTCTTCAACTTCATAACATCTACTGTAAACTGGTAGAAAAAGGAGATGCTGATCTTCTGCAAAAGGGTTAGTTGCATGTAGTCAAATGCTGTCTGCTAATATGAAGTGTTTTCTGGGGGTTTTTCTTCCAGGATTTGTATATAGTTTCTTCAACTGAAAGGAAAAAATTGTTTGTCTTTAAATGTGTAACTTTAAAGCACTAATACAGTGCCTGCATTCTTCAGATAGAAAACTTGATTGTAATTTTAAACATAGAACAGCTCTGTTTGTATAATAGATTATTGAGCTCTCCAAGATGAGTGCTAATACTTGCTCTAGCTATGTATGTTACTACTCAGAAACAAATTAATAGTAACACATCACAGTAATAAAACATCTGTTTTTCAAATAGCTGTGCAGTTCAGAAATCATATACCCTCACTATCTATGAGCAGAGCATGCAAATATAGTCTGTTTTGTTGAATGTAGTTCAAAATGTAGTGCAGATAAACAGAAAAACATTTTAAATATGCTCAACCACAAAGCTACAACAAATTGTGTCATGTTGTAATCATTCTGTTTGTTTCAAAATTTATCCCCCTGTAGCTTATCTTTCGTGAGGCTTGGAAAATATTAGTATTAGGAATGTCTGACATAAATACTGAAATACTTCAATATATTGAGTAAATTAATGAGGTTTATTCTGTCTTTAGTTTCAGATTTTATAAGCAGAGAATATGGTGACATGATGGCTCTTTATGATCTCTTCTTCGCCTTCTTGCAAACCGGAAAATACAAAGAGGCCAGGAAGGTCATCGAGGTGGGATTTTAACTATAGTACTCTAATTTTGCAGTTATTTAGACTCTTAATTAGAAACATTTAAAGTTTTTAACCTTTAATTAGACTTGTTCTGATTCATGTTAATAGAATGCAATCCCAGTAATAAAAAACCCTCGGCCAGCTTTATTTTGTATAATTACCGTTCAGAAGAGAGGCAGTCGTCTTGAACATTGAAATTGTTTCCTCACTTTTTCAAATTTGCTCTTATATATCAAAATGATATTTGCATATTAAATATTGGATTGTGGAACAATTAAATTAAACTGGCATTCCTGGGTGTAAAGTTGCTAATCCTCTTTCCAAAGGAATTCTTTGTTCTTAAAAGCACTGGAATTTAATTTGCTGCAGACCATGCTCAGATTTATTTGTAATGCTTGTCTACAAGTTAATCAGCCAAACAAGCGCTGTCTGCTACTGTTTGGCATTTAATTTAGCATTTCTTCTCTCTCTTCCTCTTTCAGGATAGTAAGCAGCTTATAGGAAGTGGTAGGTGACAAACTTGGTCTATTTAGGATTAGTATATTTTATCTAGACTTGATTGAAATTGTGCTTACTGAAATTGATAAGTCAAAGGGGCAGCTGCAGAGTCTGCCCAGATTGTGATTATTTTTTCTTCTTAACAGTGTTGTATATTTTTAAAATGCTGCATAAGTTTTCCAGTTAATATATGGGAGGAGGCATCTTGCAGAAAAAAGTAGTAGTCTGTCCTCAGTGTTTTTGTGTTAGGCACATACACAACTCTAACCTAATTTTGGGGTTTTTTTTCATTCCTAGGACAAAGAATGCTTTTTCTCCTAGTTCCCCTCAGAGTATTTGAAATACCAGCTATCCTGCTTGAATTGTCTAATGGAATTCTTTCATTTAAAAAACCTTAACTGAAGATCTGCTTGTTTGTCTGTGGTGGAACAATACTGTCCTGCTGTGGGGTGTGTGGATATTGCTAAGCACAGTGTTGAAGCATTGATATTTTTGTTCTGAGAGGGTGTTTTGGAGCTCAAATTTTATAATACAGAAGAATAGAAATATCAGTATCTGACAGCAGATGACACTGAGGAGTTGAGTTCTTTTTACAGTGGTTAAAGCGTATAGGAGGTAAAAGGATGAAATCTGAGGTTTGGAAGTAAAATTAAAGCTAAATGAGCAAAACTGTTACTTCATGTGATTTAACAGCTCTTTCTTTGATATTGGCGTTTAATTTCTCAAATTTCTATTGGTGTCTGGAGATCAGTAATGGTGAATAGGATAGTAAGCAAGCAAGTTATCAAATTGTTGTGGCTTTAAGCTTTTGCTAAAGCTTAAAACATTTTCTTAAAACATGCCACATTATCTCTGCAGGTATTCAGTATTTGGTGATTGATCTAAGTTACTACTAACTGCAGATGTTTAGGCATAAATCTGACCACCAAATATCTGGAGATTAAATGGAAGTCTTCCTGCCTTTTATGCTAGTTAAAGTATTTTTACCTAACTTCTTTGAAGTATGAATTAAAGCTTTGTTTATGCTGTTGAGGAAGAGCTGGTTTGAATTCCAGGATTTTTAGTAGTATAGGAATTTAGCTATGAATAATATTGCGTGTATTTTACTAGTGGAAAAGGTGTCACAAAATCAGTTACTATATGGTGCGTAGTGTTTTAAGTATGCTTTTGTTATGTCACAAAATGTTAAGTATTTTCAAAGAAATTGTTTCCAAAAGGGGAGGACAGAAATCTCAAATTGATATTCTGCTGAAGAAGAAAATTGTTTGTGTTGTTTTAAAACATAAGCAAGTTCCTGTTTGCTTTTTTTGTTTGTTGGGAAGTCAAAGCCTTAATCAGTATAATGTGGAAGATGGAGTATGAGGTGTATGTGTATTCTTTCTCTAGTCCAGTGGGTTTTGTGACTAAATTACTCCTCTTGATGGTCATCTCAGATTACTTTTCTATTTTCTTTGCTTGTGAAATAATATTTGGTGAAGGAGATCACTTGGTGCCACTTTCTCTTTTAGATGCTGTTGCATGTACCTTTAAGTGTGTACATTAATCAAGTATTGCTGGTTATGATGGTAAATTAATTTTAGTGATATTGTTTGTTTCGAAAGCATCTATGGAATTAATAAAGAGTATCTAAAAGAATAGTAATGAAGCTGGAAAAAAAAATCCTTGGGAGCTAAGGAAATGAAGACTGTGCAGGATATGGTTGCTTAAATGGGATTTTTACTCATTGGAGACCACTGCCCCTCTGCTTGCTCTTGCTGTTTTTAGAAATGAGAGGTACACTAGATGCTTATATGAAACTTAGTGACAAGTGCTGCTTTGAAAAACTTGGAACTTAAAGCCCCAGGAATGAAAAAATAGCTCTTCAATCTCAAATCTTTGATAAAATGAGGGCAGGTGACAATACTGGGAAAGGTCAAACGATAAGATTTGAGAGAGATTATAAAAATCAGGTCAGACTTGTGTATGTTACATTATCTGGCCTTAAGTGTATTGTGAATGCGTATATATGCAAGATCGTGCTGTAACAAGAAAGCTGAAAGCTCTGGGCCTCATCTGCTTGGTAGAAGAAGAGCAAGACTAATCTGAGAATGAGGCTGTGAGAGACAAGGAAAGGGAAATAGAAAGGAGATGAGGCAAAGAATTTGTCTGACCAATGCTAGAACAGCTAGACTGAAGCATGTGGTAGTTTGGTAGTGTGAGTCTCTTCTGAGGCGATGCTGACTGGAAGAGAAGCTGTGATATTGAGAAGACTGGCAGGGGAAATGCAGTTTCTGAGGCATCGTGGGGTTTTTCTGTGATAAGTTAACAGTTCGCAGTGTTGCTGGACTGCCTTGTTAAGCATTTGAAAGTTTTGTCCTCATAGATAATAGCTACAAATAAGGTAGCCTTGGCTGCTCTGTAAAGTCTGTTTTATTCTAGCTGTGCCTGGAAATTCCCGAGCCCCCAAAGCTGTGCTGGTAGATGCTGTTTTGCTTTACACTGAAAATAAGTTCTACCAATGGCTGCTGTAGTACATCAAGACATGATTTAGTCTTCTTAATTGCACCTCAACTGATAAGCTAGCTTTTGTCTTGAGTCCTTCAAAGATGATCATGTCAGAACAAAGTTGGCACATCTTTCTTCTTGCCCCTTACCACAAGGTCACATACTAGCATGCTTTCCCTTGGATTGGCACAGCATGACTTCTATGTCATCAAATCTAGCTCTGGCTACTTAGGATTTTTTCCCTTACTTAGAAAGGCAGCTTAATTGCCTTTTGTCCTTGAATTTTGTTTTTCATAAAGAAAAAAGGAAGAAAATTAGGTCAGTATGTTTTGCCTTTAACTAAACTAAACTACATTAAAACTAATGTAGGCTAAAAGAAAGGGATGTGAATTTTCAAGAAATAGGATTAGGGAAAATGTACCTTTTGGAAAAATACTTTCTTTACCTGTCTTATGAAACGTTTCCTTATTTCAAAAATAGTTAATCAGATCTCCTCCTGGGGAGAGGTCTTACATAATTATGTGTTGCTTTAAGTAGTAGATCAGAGAATCGAAAGAATTGTTTGGCCTTACATTCTTCTAAGTCTGGTATTTTAATGGTAAAAGAATTTTTTAGAGCCTAGTCCCCCAGATCTCGCAGCTTCTTACCTGTTGCCTGTACTGGACAGTTAAAAGTCCCTTTTGTTTACTCAGTTGTTGATTGCTGCTTTATTAAGCACGTGCTTAAGATCTGTACTAATGTGAAGGTCATCCAGAAGAGGAAGAGTGAAAAAGGGAATGTTACACCACCTTGGAGGAATTTATTTATTCCCCCTTTCACCTGTTACTATGTTCTCATGCTGCATGGAGATTTACAGATTTCACTGCTTACAGTAGTTAAAATATAGTTGATGTCTGCCATTTTTGTTGGATTTAATTTTTTGGTCATCCCTGAATCTTTCACCAAGATCTCATATAACTTGAAGCTGTTTTACATTCATGATGGTTGAATATTTCTAGCCTCACCGTTTGTCCTTCATTTATACATGCTGAATGCAGCTATTAAAATATGCACTGAATCAGTGTGTAATGAAGCCCATGTCCACTCTTGGCTTTTTCTGAAAAGATTTGTATCTCGTTCAGTACTGTAACAGTCCTGCAGCAGAGGGTCAAGCAAAGCCCATCTGTAAGTCTGCTTAGTCTAAGTCTGAACCATGTTTTCATGAAGCAGAAATGAACACTTCATTCCTGTGACTGAATAGGCAAGGTATTAAATGGATGTTAAATCCATTTCTGCACTGTATCAATAAAATCATTGCACCTTAAATGAAGTTTTATTGTACAGCAAAACCCTTATCTAAATAAACCAAAACAAGCACCATGTTCAGAAAGGTATCAGGTCACTGGCACTTCTAATTGGGAGCTTATGGACTCCTCTGATAGGAAGCTGGAGTTGGTAGCAGTGTTCCACTGTCTTCGTGTTGTTTGACAGATACTTCTCAAAATCCTTCTAGATCAAATCACACCAGCTTTTAAAATAACAGCTGTTAATTTGCTCTTTCAGTGGAAGAGTAAAAGCTTTTATTGCTGCTCAGGTTTTCTTTTTGCTGGAAATGAAGGCAAAGAGGATTGGAATACAAAGAAAGATCTCAGAACTGGATGACAGAATCTTTTGGTAGAAGTTCAACCTGTATGGTTTGTTTCCACTAGAAGAGCCTTCTTTGAAAATAGCCATGGATAGTGCATGCCTTCAGAATTCTTTAAGCAGATTTTAATCAAGTGTGATGCTGTCTTTACCTACTCTCATACTAAATATGTTGTTTATATTTAATAATTAAATTTACCATACCCCACATATCTCAAGACATTAGTGTGAAGAATTCAGGGACAAATGGTTGTGAAACAGTTTAATGTGAATAAGTGCAAGAAAAGGCATTTGCTGCTGAAATCTGGGACCTGACAAAAGAACTGGTTTGGGCGAGTTTAGTGTACAGGAATATATCTATCAACAGATGTCAAGTTAATTTAGGAGGTAGATAGGTTTAAGCAAAGAATTGTGACATCCACTGTCAGCAGAGCTGAAGATACCAGTTGCCATTGGATTTAATCTACCATAAAAACAATGAGAATATTTCTACGTGATATTGAGAGATTACAACCTTCTTTCATCCAGATTGCTTTTTTTATGAGTCTGCATCATAAAATTGAGTCCTGCTGATTTTATGCTGGAGATGAACTACCAGGAGAAGATGCTTTCTTGATTTGTGACAGCAGGATTGGGGGAGCGGGGGTGGGGGGGTACAGAGGTTATGTGTAATTTAGTGATGGTTATATCTAGTGTCTGAATTTTTTTGCAAAGACTTATTTTTGGTCCTGTCGAGAAAAGAGTGGAGGTGATTAAAGCAAAATTAAAATGTTTGTGAACAAAATTGTATTAGATAATGGTGGTCTGAGATTTAGGAATAGTTTGTAGGGGGTGTAATAGCTTTTATTAGAGTAACTGTATACAGCTGAGAGGGAGGGGAAAGACTGAAGAGCTTTTAAGCATGCAAGCCCTATAATTACAAGAAAAGATTAATTTTTAAAATTATTACTATTGAATCCTATTAGTCCAATAAAATCATGACTTCTCCTTCTGAAACTGGACTGATACAGTTAGTTATTAGTGAACTTGGATTTTCTTTCCATGCATGAATGTTTGTGAGTTAATTTAAAAAGGGTTGCTTACTAGTTCAGTGCACGTTATTTAGAAGTTCTTTAGTATTCCTTTCTTAAAGGGAAGGGATATGTTTCAAGTAAGTAAGTTTGGTAAAGGAGATGACTACTGAAAAAATTCCTTCCCGAAAGGAAGAGGGTAATGTGTTCAGAATGTGGGATTATGGCAAGAGCTGTGCATCTTTTCTTAGCTCCAGGGACTTTGTGTTAGAAGGAAGAGGTTTATAATGCTTTTTTTTTTTCATTCATCATACACTGTAATACCACATTACAAGGCCAGAAGCAAAGTTTTGCTCTGTTTTTAAGCCTAGGATATCCTTGAGAACTTTATTTTAAGCAGGGGTTTTGTGTATTTTTTATGTCACCTTTTCTTCCAATGTGATTATTGTTGTGAATGTCTACTGATTTTTTTTTTAAATAATATTTCTCTGCATAATTTATCTTGGAAGTCTGAAATTTATCTGAAAATGTAGATTATTCCAATAGTGATTTAATGTACATCAGTTACAGTTGTCTTGAGTAATGATAAAGTTGTAAAACTCTATCCTATTTTTATTTTGGTATTTTTGGAAAATAATCAAGTTGCCTTACATTTTTCTCAATGTTTACCTCACATAAAACAGCATATATTCCTCTTCCAAGTGAAGTAAATAAAATCATGAGTATTTACTCAACAGATACTTGTGTTGGTAAAGTCAGTGAACTGTGAAACTGACAGAAGCTTTGAAGCAAATGCATACTTAGGAAGAAAAAAGCCAAAAACCAACAGTACAGACTTTCCCAGTGGAGACTGTAAGCTTTGTATTTTCTTATTGTGAACTACTGCTGCTTTTTACATAAAAATGGACCTAGTAGAAGTCAAGTGGTTGCTTCCTTGTGTTACTGTAGGATAGGCAGGAAGGAGAGCATGAGCTTGAATTCTAATCGATCCCAGGAGAAGAGTTCGTGAGGACAGATGTGTAGGCATGTATCCCTTTCATTAAATATCTGGTACTGCAACTAAAATATTAGATACACTATATCTGGGTAGGTTTTGAAGGCTTGCAGTGGAGCAACTCCTAAGTTTCAGTATTCCAGTACTGCATTCGAATACTTGCCTTCATTATCAAACATGAAAAGTAAACATATTGAAAGTACAGATATAATTGTGTTCAAGCTTACATACAGTTACCCCTTGCCCAGAAAGGTGATCAAGAGTTCACATATTTTAGATGAATTTCTTTTTAAAGAAATCAGTTGTATTTTGTTTAGTTGTATTTATTTCTGGGCAAAATTGCTTATAAAAAAGGAAAGGAATTACTCATTTTTTTGAGAGTTTGCAAGGTTTTTTTTTTTGTTTAGCAAGAGTAAAGGGTATCTTTCTGTGCTATCACCAAAGAAAACATTTTTGAAATAAATGAGAACTAAGTTTCTTTCAAAGTGGAAAATGAACTTGTAGAAAAAGTATTGCTTCCCCTGCTAGCCATAAACAGCCGTAGCTGTAATGTCATCCTGGTAGTACAATGACTTAAAGAAAAGTTGAGTTAGGAGAGCACTAATATATTTTATTAGACAGTTGATATGATTGCAACAGGAAAGATGCTTTTTGATGCACAGATTATTTTTAGATCACTCAGTCTCTAAAACTGGATCTTTTGTGAGCTTCTGGACTATTGCATAAAAGTTCAGAGCCAATAATCAAAATAGTTTTCTTTTTTCTGTGTATTTGACAATGATACTTCACTTAGACTTCGCTGTAAAGACTATAGTGGGAGAAATGCAGCAAATACAGCAAAGTGGTGTACTTACATACATATGAACTCAAAATGTAAGATTATTTTTGAAAACAATGTAAATGTGTTAATTTTTTATTTTTAAAAAACTAATGCATCATTATTTGGAAGTAAAGGCATGTTTAGCAAGAGGAAAAAAACCGTAGTAGAAGTGTAAAATAATTTTAACCATCTCATCTAACAACTAGACTAATATGGCTACATAAAGTACAGAAATTTTATATCTGTATGTTCTTCTAACTTTTTGATTAGGAAGTGCACCTACTGCTTAGTAGAAGTGAGGACTTCTGCCACAAGTTTTAACCTAGGGGGAGATTCAAGCAAAACATCCAGTTGTTGTAAACAACTTTGTTCAAATAACCTGCCATGCAAAAATATCCCAGGCTTCATTAAAGCTGTATTGAATTTGTGAGATTTTCATAGACATTTTTGTGGAATCAGGGAAAAATCCGTCTTTAAATTAAGAACTTCCCATCAAGTGTTCTGTTTTCCCTGACACTTACGTTGGAGAGAGCTGTTAGGAATGACATACATCAGTTCTTATAGCTGTCTGCTCAAGGCTGTCTGCTTGGAGAAGTAACGCATTTTCCTGCAAGACATTGCTTTGGCATCTAAATCTCAGTAACTGGTTCTGGTACTGGTAGCATAAGTCTGTTATTGCTGCTGATGTAACTCTTCGTGAAATGTTCTTTTTCCTTTAGCAGCGTTAGCTGTCTCTTACTATTACTGACTTTTTCAGCTGCAAGGAGAGGAATGAAGGGATCTACCCTTCCAAAGAATACCACTGGGAAGTGCAACGTGGATGGCTTTTATAAAATTTGGCTATTTCTTTCCAAGACATTTGAATTGGTGATTAGAGTAGAACTGTTTCCCTAAGAAAAGATTGAACTTTGCAAAGAAAATACAGATATTTTGAAGAAAACAAAGCACATAAGGTGGTTGAGGTTAACTTGAATAGTTAGAATTGATGTGTTATTCACAGTGAGGTTATATCATGAAAGGCTAGAGTAAGTTGACTGGTATATGAAAGCATTATTTTGCCAAACAGTGCACAGTAGTCATTTGTGAAAGTGCAGTTTTGGAAGGTTAAAACAGAAGCTCTCCATCTCACATCACATACATGCCCAATGAAAAATGCTGCTGCTGGCTTTTAAACAGTTATGCAACCTAAGCCAGCAAAAGTGGCACTGTTTTGGGACAGTTCTCAACTCTTAGTTTGCTGAAAGTCATCTTTTTGAACAGGACATAGGGCTTCTGGTCTGTATGTTCTCTTTTGTGGTTTTCTCTGTAAGTTTTGTGTTTAAAGAGAAAAAGTTTGGTTTAGGCAAGCGAAGTAAATAAATATTTTCATATGTCTTCTGTAAATTATTTAACTTTTTTGTTAGAAAAGTTTTTTGAAAGTGAAAAACCAGTATGGCCCTATTGGCTGTAGCAGTTACAGAATACTAATATAAACAGAATTAGAATATTTCTATCATTATTTAAAAACCTGGAAAAACATCTAATAGATTCCTCTCTGACAGGTCAGTATTTTTCCAGTCTGTTTTCTTTCAGCTGTAATAGGTAGAAATTAGCTCAAATAAAAATGTTAGTACAGAAAATCTGCTGATTGGACCCCTTCAATCACCTGTCTGAAGTGACTGGTTCTCAGAAGGAGGAGAACAAATCAAATGCTTTCAGTGTGTTAGGACTGTTGCATTTACATGATTTTTGAGTGCTGCTTGACAAGAGTTCTTCCAAAGATGCAGCATATATTTTCCTTTCTGGTTAGTGTTCCTTTCTGTGTGGGAAGGTGTAGAATCAATGAGTAAATTGGTGTGGGTGTAAGTGTAGAATAAGTGTACTTGTCATAGCATCACAGAATGTGCTGAGTTGGAAGGGGCCCATCAAGATCATAGAGTCCAACTCCCAGCCCTGTGCAGGACACCCCAAGAATCACACCACGTGTAAGTTTTGATTAAAACTTCGATTTCTATAGGAGATACAATGAAGTAGCTGAATTCTGCTTAGCCTAGGGAAGAAACAGGGAATTATTTTATATACTACTCATTAAATTAGTATTAAATTGAGAAAATAAAGACAAATCAATTGTACATTGTCTTTTAATACAAAATCCAGAGGTTTCAAATGAAGCTAGCAGAAGTTAGGCTGAAAACAATCAAAAAGTTGGTAGTATTATGGTTGTTTTCTGCAGAACATGGTGGAGGCAACCCATTGCCAAAAGAACTTCTGAATGACAAATCTTACAGGGTTTCAGGGGCAACGAGAAAAGCTCATGGAAGAGAAATCACTTACTAGAACCAGTGCGATCCACTGAGCCTCAGGTAGCTGGAGAGTGAAAGACGATTAAGAAGAAATTATTGCTGTGTTTTGTGACATTTTATATTCTATAGGTACTGTTAGGGAGAGGATAACAAGGTTTGATTTGGTACAGTGCAACTGGTTTATATTTCAGAAGGATGTAAAAGCCAGAAATCCTCCATGTTTGGTTTATATGCTAGATGAATTGCTTGAGACTCTCAAATAAAAAAAACCCAACAACACAAAGAAACCAGTAAGAATCAGTGTAGATTTTTATTTTTTTTTAGTCCATTGAAGCAAGCAAGATCAAAATTGTAAATGGGAATTTGGAAGAGTAATTAGAGTAACAGTTTTTTACGTAATTTCCCTTTATTCCTTGTATTTTTTTGTTCTTTATTTTAGTCTGCTGTATTGTAGAAACACTGTTTACTGCTAAATGCAATGTTTAAAATTCCCTAAGATTGTAAGGGATAAGCTACAAATATGGACTATCAGGCAAGCCCTGGAGATTTAGTTAATCTGACCTAGATGTTCTTTTGATGATTGAGACCTGCAGTATGTGAAAACACTTCTCAATTTCAAAATGAAACACAAGGATATCTGTTGTATAACTCAGCTGTCCTTGTAGTGACAGACACATCAATCATTTCTGAACAGGAAAGGATTTACTATAAAAAGTTTGTAGCTTTCGAGCTGCCGAGTTCATTGGCATTCGGATCAGCAGTGATATTGGAAGTTGTAAGTGAATTCAGCATTTGAATTTTACCATGTCCTAAAGAGGATTAGCTACAAATGCAGGCAACATACTTTTTTCTCTTTCATTTTCAAGAGCCTGTTGTGTATCAAGAGCCTGTTGTGTAAGATGTTAATTCTTGACTTAGCTTTCAGCATATTTTATGTGAAACTGCTTGGTAGCTCTTAAAAACGCACTGAACAGGTACCTATAAATATAAGTAAGTGTGGGGAGGGGAAGAAAATGGCAAGCAACTAATTGGAAAAAAAAAGCACGCACCTGGAAAGCTGTGTTTATATATACTGCTTTTGAATACTTGAGAAGTCACTATTTTTCTGTAACCTCCTGGGCTGAGGCTGTTTTAACAGTACACCTAAGCATAACAGAGATGCTCCATGTTGAGAAACTGTGGTGTTAGCATCCTGGTTTTTGCAAAACCTTACATTGACTTCATAGAATGGTTTAGGTGATTGGTAGGATTATATGGCCTAGCATTTACTCTGCAGAACACTGTTTCCTATCTATTTAGCAAAATTTAAGAGTTTTCACTGAAATTTTGCATGCTGTTTTTCTGGTGTATGCTGAATTATTTCAGAAAGATGCAAGGGTAATAATTTTGCACTTGGAGAATATGGAAAAAGGAAATTATCTGTGTTTTTAAAAGAGAGAAGGAAAATTCACATTTCCAATAGTAATTGCTTTCACTGTTTTGCAACTGAAACTTAATATTTCTCACAGCATTTTGTTCAAACTGCCTCTTTTGTGCATACTGGCATTCAAATTTTTAAAGTTGCACTTCACATTTAAACAGTAGAGTTTTCTTACAATATTAAAAGCTAAAGGCCTTCAAGAGTCAAAACACATGTTTCTCTGTAGGGGTGAACAGGCATTTCTTTGGAGTTACTTTGAGCTATATTAATGTGAATCTGGACACGTGAAAGAAAAAGCAGAGTCCACTCTGTAAATTGTGTTTGTGCTAAAACAAGGTAGAATAAAGGGAGTAAATCCAAGTATCTGTGGGAGGGAAGGCCAAGAGGTAGAAATGATGGATGCTTTGCTCACATTTTGCTGTAAACTTTTTTAGATATGTTGGACACGGGTAGTAGAACATGTGACATGTCTCTTTAAAATTTTTGAGAAAATGTAAGAATTTAAGTTGAGGAACTGCTGTTCTGATTATGGCATATGGTGCTGGGAAGGCACAATGTGGTTTTCTACACCAGATAGAGTTTCAAGGATTTGAAACATTTTCTTTGAGCATGTGTATAATATATCTGCAGTCTGCTTGAAACAGCAAAGGAGTGAATAAGCTAAGGTTCCCAACCTGGGAAAGTAACAGAAAGAACTGTGGCATGCTAACAAATTACACATCAGTTCCTCTGTGTACACACACATAAGGGTAAGCCTTAAGTGTCTTAGCTTTAAGAATAAATCTTGAGCCTTCTGTTCTGGGATAGGAATTGCCTTACAGTTACTATACCTGGTATCAGTACAGTATATTGGCATCACCACATGGTCATGGTGCAGTTCAGAAGCATGGTTTTCTAGCTGCTGAGTTGCAGTGGTGTCTAATACAAATACTTCATTGTGAAGACAGTTTGGAAATAATTCTTTACCATGAGTAATACAAGGGATTAGTATAGGTAACAGCAATAATACCCTAATAATGTGGTGATAGAAGTTATTTAACATTTCAGTTCATCTGAAGTGTATTTTAAATCAACTCTCAGCAGTGTTCAACCAAAAAGGAGAATGTGGTGAATAAGATGATTGCAATTTTTATGTCTCGTAAAGGCAACCTAACATGATTATTTGTGAGCTTGTAGTTTTATTTAGATTTCAAAAAACAAACAAAAGCTATGAATTTTCATTATGAATACCTGTATTATGTTTATTTTCCTGTAGAATGTTCTGTGTGCAGTAATGTATTTCTTCTTGTGGAAATATTTTACAGACTCCTGGCTTGAGAGCACACTCTGGAAGATTGCAGTGGTTTGCAAAAAGGTGTATATTAAATAAACAGGTATGTGACTCGTATGCTGTGTTCTATGGAACTGTCATTTTGTTCCAAGAAAAATTGTTTTGAAGTATTTTCTCGCTTGATTTTTATGTTTGTGAAAGGACAGGTGACAGGCTGATGAGGTGAACTTAATGCTGGTGTATACTTAAACAGAAATATTATTTTAGCTGAATGCACACAGCATGTATGTGCACATATATAGAAACATAATTGTTTGGCTGAAGTGTAACTGTGTTCTTCCTTCTTTTTGAAGCTGGAAGCTTTGGAGCAGTTGGTAGAATTAACTCAAAATCTATTTGAATGTGATAGAGATGAGATGTACTACCACCTGCTTCAACTGTATGGTAAGTGAGCTTAAGATCTTTCTCATGTTTGTAATCCGTTTCCCTTTGTGGTTGGAGATGGGACATAACGCTGAAGATAAGGCATATCTTGATACACAGTCTGGGTACCATTTCTGAGGCGTCTTGTGGGGGAGGAGAAGTCAGGTTTGGGGTTTTTTTCATCTGCAGAACTGAACACAGTATAGTGTGTGTGTGTATGTAATATAGTATAGACTTACATAGTACAAGTTTTCCAATCCTTGATATTGTCTGGTGTTATGATTTGAAAAACTCTGTTTTGGCTTTCAATATGCTTAGAGAAGAAAACCTGCTCATCTTTTATCTTCATAACTGATAAAAATCTGGAATTTCCTGTAATTGGATCTGGTTCTGAAAGGTGCATATATTCCTTAAATTCACCTATTTTTCACCAGCCACAACCTAACTCTTGCATCATTTATAGGCATGAACCATTTAAAACTGAAAGTTCATTTTTATGCCACAGACTTCGTGTAGGATGTATCTATGTGGTTTTTCTTCCTCTTTTCTGTGTTTTTCAGTCTATGTTGGTTTTCTTATTTGGTGTATTATACTGTATTATAAAGGATTAAAATTTTGGAGATCTATTTTAAAGTACTAAAAAAAATATATTGTGTTAAGATTGGATATGGAGCACTATTGGATGTGGAGCACTAAACAGTAAATTGGGCCATAAAGCATTACAGGAATTCCTGTGTACTTCGGTAATGGATGTACATACAGCTATATATTATTGAGCCATTACAGCAGTTTGATATATCTGGAAAACTTGCTTTTGAGCTTAAAGTAATTTTAGGCTGTTCTCCAAGTACATCTTCGGTTGGGTAGGACTACTGATGCAGGCCTCTTCCCCACTGCACTTAGGTGCAGCAGGAGAGGACATGAGGACTTGCACAAAAAAATGACCAGAGACCCCAGGAGAACTTTGCTGCTTTTCATTTCCTGAAGCCTTGGAAAGCTTCAAACAAAACCATAGCGTTACCTAATTCTGGCTTTACACAGACTGGTTCACCATCAAAAATCAAGTAGGCCTGAAAATCAATCTTGTCTCAACAGGGAGAGAACCTTCCTGTTTCTCCACTCACCCTGTTCACCTCTGGCAGTGACAAAGTCTGACAGTGTGCCTGCTAGGAAGAGAATCTAAGAAGATACAATTCATCAAATTCTGTCATGCAAAATCTTCAGTCTTCTTTCAGAAGACAGAACCAATTCCATCTATTCAAAGAAGTGGAAAATATTTGTGGGTTTCTGTCACCATGAAAGACAAAAGCTATGCATAATCCTGCTTTCAACCATTTTAGATTACCTATCAAAGCTGCCCCATGCACAAGTACAGTAGGACTGTCACTGTGTACCAAAGCCATAACTTCAGAGCTGTTTTAGGCATATAAAAAAAAGAACCTACCATCTAGTCCAAGCAGTAATAAAAATGTTGAAAACAAGGCATTTGGGTTTCTGGAATCACAGACTAATTTATACTGGAGAAAACCTCAGGAGTTTAAGCCCAGGTTGTTTCCTGATGCTAGGATAGCTCCAAAGTCAGATCACATTGTGGCCTTGTTTAGTAGAGGTTTGGGTGCCTCCAGCAGTGGAGATCAAAGAGCCTTCCTGAACAACCTGTCCCAGGATTTGATCATTATCAGATACTCCATTGCTGCAACTTTCAAATGTCACCTTTTGCCCTTTGCTGTGCACTTGTGAGGAGAGACTGACCCTTGAAGAGTCAGCGGAGAATTTACAAGATTTGCGTATATAGTAGGAGAACTAAACCTGATTGGAATAAAATGCCAAGGTAATTTGTTGAGAAGGATGTTTCTGCTTTAGAGAGCTCATTTTTACCAGTGTAAATCAGTAGTGTCTTAGAGTCATAAATGCTTCACAACTTGTGACTGCAAAGGTAGAAAATGTAATGGCAGCAGGAAACCCCTGCTGTAGGTAGTTAAATGGTAGTTAACTGGTTTTTTTCTCATGAAGTCCAGCTTTCTATTTATTTGCAGTTCTGTACAGTGATGCAGATATACATTTCAATTAACAATCAAGAATAATAGATCAGCTGAGATGATCGCTTCTGCAATACTTTTGAGCTGATTTCTCATTTATCTGAAAATTCTTATAATCCTTGGGGTTTTTTTCTGGCATCCTCTATGTATTAAAACTTTTCAAACTGATGATCATATGAAGCAGAAGTACATGATTAATTGATGAATTATTTTCCAAACACACGATTTTGAATAACTTTAGATATGGATGTATATTCTAAATGTGCTTTTATCTGAAGATTTTAATCTTGTTTCAGACAGCAAAAAGGACTGGGGAAAGGCTGAAGCTATCTGGACTAAAATTCAAGAAGAAAATATTGTTCCTCGTGAGAAAACACTAATTTTACTTGCTGATATATTTGAGAAAAATGGTCAGACTGTTCCATTTGAGGTACCTAAGGTAAGTGGAGTTTAACTTTCCTAGCTAACAACACTTACAAATATATTTCTTCTTACTAAAAAACATTAACACATAGCATTACAGTAATTTAAATGTTTGTTTCTTTCAAAGGTTAGGACTGAAGGTAGCAGAAATGCTGCTATTGTGGAAGAAATGAAAATACGGATGCTTTGCAAGAAAAATAAAGCACAAGGTAAACTGAAATCCAGTGTGGGTTTTTCCCCCTTCCACATTAATTTTAAGGTTTCAATTAACTGCGGAGCTCTTCTGTGCAAACTTCCCAGTCTCTGCTGAAAACAGAATGAATTTATGCATGGATGTTTGCCTTTGTATACAGAAGAGCAGAGTGTTGAAATATGTGCAGTTCCTTTGATTTAGTCCATGTTTAGTCATTGGAAATCCATTCCTATCCATCTCATCCCAAAGCAGGGTGACTTAAGAAGAAATAGCTTTACTGGACCTTGCAAAATGGGGAAGAAATAACAGAATACCAGAACGTCTCAGGTTGGAAGGGACCACAGTGGGTCATCTGGTCCAGCCTTTTTGCTCAGGCAGTTTCATCCTTGAGCACATGGAACAGGACCCTTGCATATCTCCAGTGATGAGACTCCACAGTCTCTCTGGACAATCTGTTCCAGTGTTCAGTCACCTGCACAGTAAAGAAGTTCTTCCTCATGCTTAGGTGGAATTTCCTGTGCATCACTTTCTGCCCACTGCCTCTTGTCCTATTGCTCTGCACCACCGAGAAGAGCCTTGGTCCAAATTAGTTCATTTCTAGTATTTGCCAAGGTGCAGAGCATTTGAATATTCTGGAAATCCTTATTTTCTTCATTTATACTATAATAAATAACTAGGTACATCACTTGAAAGCAGTATAGAAAATTGAATTCAATAGGTTTAAAAATTAATTTTGCTGAATGAGGAAGATTTATAAATGCAAGACACCTAGTAATTTTCTTCTCTAAGTGTAATCAGTGTATTTTACAGGTTGGACACAGATTTTTAAGCTCTGATTTTTTAAAAGAAGAATGTATCAGTCATTCACACATTTTACTTACATTGTTAGTGAAATTACCATCTAGAGTTATTCAGTCTAAATATTCAGTCTATTTAGATCAGGAGTCTAAAGTTGGGTCTGGACATTCTGCATACTGGCAGTGCAATATCATGTTATGTATATGAAGTTAAGAATTGTGTATTACGGCAGGCATGTTTTCAGGAAATTCTTCATGCTGGTAACTTTTGGGTCTTGTAAGAAAATGAGAAATGCAGAAATATTTTCATTGAAAATTGGATGAAATCAAGGGAATGCAGTTTACGACATTTCCACACAAGTGTCCTGTGCCTTTGGTATCATAAATGATAAAGTGGAGAGCAGGAGGAAACCAAATATGCCTTAGACTTGGAAGGGAAACTAGTTTAAAGCAAAAATATAAAATGTAACTTCTGTGATGACTTTGGGTATTGAACTTAGCAGTAAATCACTTCTGCATATTCTTTTATTTAAAGGGTAGTATTTGAGAGAAGGTGTTCTAGAGTTACTGGGAATGAAGGGGAAAAAAAGATTATGTTGGAAAACAGTTCCTGTCTTCCTGGGAATCTGTTCTCTTGGACTGAAGAAAAACTCTAAAACCACTAAGTTGTTGCTTTTTTTTATATAACCAGTATAATGTAATTTTGGTGTGAATGTAACAGGGCAGCATTTTGATGGGAAAAAGATTAACTCAATCTAGTTATGTAACTGTTCAATGAACTTACCAAGTCTGACACGTTTTGATAACCTATTCTCCGAAGTGCTTGATTTATGCAAAGTCATATTTTCATTTTTGTCTTGATTCCTCCGTGTGAGAACTTGACTCTAGGGGATCATGTAACACATATCCCAAACAATCACAATTGCTGAAACAGATTTGACTGTCTTGAGAACTGAGACTTACTTGGCAAGTTGTCACTTTTCTAACGAATCTTTCTACTTGAAATAGCTGTGGTATAACACAGTATGATCTTGAAACCAAGAAATTTCTCTTTTGAATGCTAATATATTTTAATAATTTTAGATGCCATCTGAAGAAGTAATAAGCTGATAATACCTGATCAGGCATATGTCTCAATTCAAGATTGATCTAGGTATACTTCAAACATGCTACTTGCAGAAATGCAAAATGAAGCTAAGAAAATAATCTGAACAGGATAAGCTTTCCCAGGTTAGGAGTGACATACACAACAAAACTGATACAAAAATTTTTAATTCTTCATTGAACTAGTCATTACAAAAAAAAAAAAAAAGAAAATTAAATACATTTCCTTGTAGAAGGAGATCTTACATTTTATGGGCTGTGATAATTGATGGTAACATATGCTTGGCATCCTGGCCACTAGTGGCAAGGTCCATTTCTGTATCCAACTGATGAAAGCAATATTTAAACACAGGGTGAAATTGTAGTTCAGTCTGAAGACAGCAGAGCTTTTGTAGGAGTCTCTAAACATAAGAAGTTTTTGCCCTTAAAAAAAATTTCAAGCAGGCATTTACAAGCAGAAAGACCAAACCTATCACCAGTCAGCTGCATTTCTGTAAATCAGTAGCTGCATTTGTAGCAGATGATACCAGTCAGAGGTGTATTGTTCTTGTTGAATGTAGTTGCTAGTCTACTGGTACCTCAGATTTCAGAACAGTGGAAGGAGAAATGTCTTGCCCCTGAATTTAAACTTGAACACTATGAATGCTGGTGATCAGCATCTGAGCAGGCAAGAGAGTTCAGCACATTGCTGCAGGCCAAACTAACTTCAGACCTCTAAGTAAAAGTGGTGGAGGATTTCAGAACCTTTCTTGCGTGATCCTATTGTTTCATTGCTCTTTCGGTTGACGATGCAATCACTCTTGTAATGTCAGACTCTCATGTCAGACTCTTGTACACATGAAACTCAAATGCACAGAAGTGAATTTAATTTTTACTAAGATGCTGTTATCCTTTATCTCTGTTCATATATGTATATTTAACATAGATTCAAGCAATAAGTAGATTATGAATGGCCATGGTAATTCTAATTATTAACTTGGTTTAGGAGTTTGTGTGATGTAAATAACTAATTTTATGCTTAGCCATTTCTGTGCCTACATTTCAGGAGGTTTTTGTGTATGCTTTTTGGCTGAAGAAGTTTAAGATGCAAACTGAAAGGCATACCAACAGTTTTCATTAAAATTCCACAACACACTGTACTAAGTGCAATTAGTGTGATGCTTCTTATGACATTAAGATTCAAATGAGTTGTCTTCATCTTTATTTTCGAAGTATAAGAAAAAAGCTTTAATGCATAGCTGTGAAATTTGTGGTGATAGTCCAACTATTTCTGATAAGTTTTAAAGGTTATTGTGGCTGTGATTTGAACTAGCAAAGGGATTATTTCATGAGTCATTAAAAGAAACGTGCAATCACAGTGTAGATATAAAAGATCATTTGTGGTTTTTAACACAGCTTTCTAGCATATGTTACAGTGTGGATGGCAGTTCTAGCTGCATGTTTATAGCTGCATAATCTTGTTTCAGAAAAATAAATGACTGAAAAGTGTGCTTATCATTTTTTCCCCCTTTTTGGTAACATCTTTTCATACACTGACAGTTATTGTGAATGCATGAAATAAAACTGTTAATCAGTCAAACAAATGCAGTGTAGTTTACTTGCTAAATATCTGTATATTTGTAAATTGTATGTTTTGTATAAATCTTGTCGTAGCCAAATAATTTGATCTCCCCATATTGGAATCGCCTCCTATATTATTTGTTAAATGCTGTTGTGATCATGCACCAGACACTGTAACTGCATACCCCAGAATTAGGTGTTGCTTTAAAAATCCTGAGTCTTCCCCTTCTAACCAGCTATGTTGGTATTGAAGCAACAGCCAGGTATAAAGGAGGAGCAGTAGCAAACTTTTTCTCCTGTAGAAGTGTGTGTTGATCACTGTACACGGGAAGTTTTGAACAAGCTGTGATCCACGGCTTTGAGCTTAAAAGATGTAAGCAAAGGATAAATAGATTTAAGATGGACCTTTTTCAAAGAACAGGTGATTTCTTTCTGTGATCAACATTCTTGCAATATGACATTTCCTTTTGGCTTTCTTACTCTTTTTTAGAGGCCTACAGTATTTTCAGGAGAATGCAAGAGAAGGATGAGTCTCCTTATCATTGCTGTGACGTCCTTATAAAAGCACTGTTAGCACAGAATTGTCTTGATGAAGCCCTTGATGTGAAACGCATGTAAGGCTTTTCTTTGTTTGGGGGATTTTTAGTGGCTCAGAGAGAGCGGTTAAATAATTTCTGGATCATTTTCAGGTGAGTCCTTATCTTCTAATGGGAAAACAGGTCATGACTAGTGATTAGGAGCTGTGGTAAGAATCACACCAGCATTTCATAGGGCGATATGGCACATTTTTAAAAAGGTACTAGAGTGACAGTGTGTATTGCTAATAACTCATTTCAAATAACAATCTGAACAAATGTACTTGGCATCAGAGCTGAAAGTCTACCCTTCTGGCAGTCTGCCTTTTCCTCTTTAGAGCAATATCCAAACAGACAGGATTCCTTCACTTAGCTGCCCGTGAGCCTTCCCCTGAATGCTTGTCCCTGCTGCTGTCTTACCCTGCCCACACTCCCTGGCAGCTGGCTGCCTGCCAAATGCAAAATGGTATGTTTGGTTGTGATGCCAGTGGCTAGGAGATGACCATAAACCTTAGATCCAACTCTTACACTTCTGAAATAAATCCAACCTGCTGTCATGTATTATTAGAAGGAAAGGAATTAAATTAACCTTTAGTGTGTTGTATGGTACGACACTTGCTTGACTTACTGCTTGTAACACATGTTCTGGTCAGGTTATAGGCTTTAAAGCGTTTTAAAGCTTTGGAGAGTCAATGGAGAGTTAAGGAAAACAAGAATTTAAGGATTTTAAATCTTTCAGTTTCTTCAACTGAAACTAGACCAGTGGTTGTCATCAAGTGTGCTCACTGAATGAATACAATGAATTTTAAAGTGGCTGTAGGTAAATTACCTAATGCATAGAGTACTCTGAAAAAAGCTAATAATTTTTGGTACCAACTTAGTTTCTGATGTCCAGGAACGGTCTGGTGTAAGATGATACTGATTATTTTAATGTTCTCTTTAAAAGTGTTTAGACTGGAGAAATGTCTTGCGTTGAAAAAGTGTTTGAGTTCTGCATTCAGAAGAACAAATAGTGCTTTTTCAAATAGCTCTCAGCAACTGGGCTTTATAATAAGTAATGTTTGTGCTTGCAGGATATATAGCTTGTATCAAGGGAAAACTAAATCAGTTTATCAAATCGATCTCCCTGTAATGCAAGTAACTGATAAATCTTTGCAAATAAAAGATGTTTTAGGGAGTGCAAAGAACACTGATAAAATTTAGGTAGTTTGTTTCACAGAAGATACTCAGTTATCTAAAGATGTATTGAAAGGTTCTTCAGGGAAGAACCTTGAAACATGACTGCTTCCTGGCTCTACAGCTCAAACACAGTTGTAAGGAAGATGCACAAAGTAGTGCATATTACCAGCAATAATTTGCAGATTAGAAGAGAAGAAAAAAAGTGGTGGCTTGTTCCTAGTATTTCAGGGATTCAGAATTGTCACTTTAGGTAAGTGTTGTAGTATGTAAATTCAAAATTCAGGAAGAAAAATGATTTGAAAAACTGAAAAGGTTGGAGGTGCGTTAAGCCTCTGAAGTTTGAGATATTTACAAGTCAATTAATAGGATTTTATAAGAGGTTTTCTTCTTGGTTACAACCATGACCATAACTCCTGTACTTTTCACAACTCTCCTACTCCATCTTGTAGCATAGAAATGCCAGATAGTTACACTGAGAAGCTTCTAACAGCTCACTGTTGCATCAAGACAGAAAAGACTTCATATTTGTTGTGTTCATGGCGTATCTGTGTGTCTTTTTTTCTAGTAACAAAATGATGCTTATATTAAGCATTTTTAAAAGCCTGTAAGTTCTAAGGAATTCACTGAAATAGAGAAAGCGATAGTGTGTGTTCCTATGATTGAGGAGTAGCAAATCTGTGTTTCACACACATTTCTGGATGCTTCACAACTTTTCCAGCCTCATGCTAAAAAGAGATTACTCCTACAAAGCCTTAACATGTGTGATGGCCTGAAAGTTGTGCAGCTCCTAGTATTTTCATTTAGATACGTATTACTTTTTACTGTTTAAAGCCAAATTTGAAAGGTAAATGATATGTAGAGAGTCTTACTGTGCACATTAGCATAGGCAACAAAAAGCCTACTTTTTTTAAAATTTAGAAATGCCCAATAACTTCAAAACGTCCCCTGTTACCAGAACTGAGAAACTTCCTTGAGAAAGCGATGTGGGAGGAGTAAATAGCACTCCTACACTGCGTTTGAAAAAAACTAACACCAGACAACCCAGAAGATCACTGATCTGTTGGTCAACCTAAGTGTAGTTGCTTTCACATTCTAGGACTGTTTTGAGGAATATTTAGTGCATTTAGTCCAAGAAGTTTTAAATAGAAATTTAGGAGTATTGGAATGATGGATTAGTTCTGTAATAGTAGCTAACGTCTATTTAATCACACTAAAGATTGGAAGATTGGAGAAAGTAAATCCTTTGTTAAATGTAATTTACAGTCTCATGCATGAATTGTTGACTTAAGGGCTTTGACAGATGGGACAAAGGGAAAAAAAAAAAGGCGGAACTGAGCAGTGGGTGCTTAGGCAGGGATTAAGGGGATTGGTTGGGAGAGTAAGAAAATCCCGAGTCCAGTGACTGCATTTGTGAGCCTGGGAGGCTGAAAGTGACTGAGAGGATAGTCATATTGTGTGCAATGTGAAGGATTTTCTTGGGATTGAGGAGAACAATTTAGCAATGACCCTGCTTACCTCCCAATCCGCTCAGCCCCTAAGTTCAAGTAGGTAGGCTGCTCAGTTGTGTGCCACAAAATGATCAGTGAGGTTTATCTTGATTGCTGATATGGTAAATGGCATTGCCCCCCTTTGCTCTGTAGAGATTTTGTAATCTAGAAATGAACATTTGTAAAGTTATCCTTATATATTAAAAACGGGGCTTGGCTACATGTCATTTAGGAGCAGGAACATTTTGTAGTATAAGACCAGTGTGATTGCTGGTTAGTCTCTCTTGACAATTTCCAGAGTGTTAGAAAAGCTTTAGCAGGGTTAACTAAAGTAAAGACTGTCTTTGCTGTACATACACGAAGTTTTGTATTACAGAAGATAAGGAGTTGATAAGTGAAATAAAATTTTAATGTGGCTAAGGCAGCAAATGTAGGATGTTCACTTTAAAACCTGTATACATCTAGATGACAGAAATTTGAAAATTAATCAACCAAATGATATGGTGTTAGTTCATAATATGCTTTAGTTTATGTTTAAAATATACAGTGCTGAAAATAAATGTTTCATTTTTATTGCTGAAAGAATAGTTTTATATTTTATAATTATGGTGACTATTGAAAAAAGAAGAAAAAGTATCCAGCTTAGGATACAACAGAACAATGCAGGGCATGCAGTTATTTTAGTCATCTAATATGTCAGCATTCAAGAATCTGAACCGATTGTTTAAAAAAAATCTTGTACTTTGTTTCTTTTGTTGCTCACTTCCAACTTTGTCATCTGTCAGAATGCAAAAAAAATTATCCTTCTATAACCATTGACAGGATAACACAAAAGCTGTCTCCAGGTCGATATTTTGCAGCAATATTTTTAACATACGAACAGTAGTTTTTATAATTTCACCTTGGTGCTCAACCATTTATTATCGTATCAGAAGCATGTCAGTAATTCCTTTCTAAATGTCTGCTTCTTTTAGTGCTGAGACCCACATCAAGGGCTTCACACTGAACAGTGCTGCCAGCAGCCTCCTCATCATATCGCAAGTTAGGCGGGATTATTTGAAAGGTATGTCACAATGCTTGACCTTTACGTCACATTAATGCCTCTGCAGATTTTTCTTGTAACGCCCTTCGAATACTTGGATAAAGGAGTCCATTTAGCAAATTACCTGCTTATCAAGAGCCTTTTGTGGTAGCTGAGAGACGTAAATTACTGTACATGCATTTATAATACAGCTTGAATATGAATGTACTTGTCATTTGACCACTTAGTCCAGTTTCCATTCCATTTAACACAAGATGGGTTTTCTTAAGATGAATCACAGCTCTTCAGACATGCAAAATTTGTGCTCCAGAACGAGAGAAAGTACAGGCTTTCAAGTGCGTTAAAATTCACAGCACAAGTCATTTTGCTTTGGAAATTAACATACTTTAGAGCATCTGAAACAATTCCCAGCAGTTGTTTCTTGCATATTGTGTTGGTTGTGTGAGATACCAGATGAGTTAAATTGACTGTTAAATGTGCATGATTGTGAACTAAATGATTATAATATTGATTTAAAAACTTAATCAAATACTTTTTAATAGTTCTCAATACCAATGGTAACAAAATACTCTGGTTGGTTTTCTTTTTAATGTAATGATGATAGTGAAAAAAATGGTGGCTGAAGAGTACATAAGATGCCCAACAGGACGGGGCATGAAGTTTACAGTTGTTTTATTTTAGTTCTCAGCATTGGTTGCTTTGCAGCCTAGAGATCAGTTCCACAGTGTTACATCTAACTTACTTAGTTGTGTTGAAGAACTCTTGTGCAAGAGGAAAACTCTGCATGCAGGTAGTTTTACATGCAGGGCAGTATCTTTTATCCCCATGCAAGTCTAAGTACAATGTTGATACATATTTTTGTCAGTATGTTTAAGCTCTAAAGCAACTATGTACAAATTAAATGGATTATTTAAGTTGGGTTTACAAGGCCTACCAGAAAACCTACTTTTGATCGTGCCATCATTACATTTTATTTCATTCCATTATGCATAGCTGTACTAATAACCCATGCCCATGTAACATCAGCTACATTAAAATACTCGAGCATTTAGACACATTTTCTCACTTGTACTCCTTCTTTCCTGTGGCTGATAAACTTGCCTTCTTTCCAATGCCTTCCTCATTCAGTCTCTAGTTTAACATCCCTGCCAGGTGTCATCCACTCAAGTGTTTGTGGTGAATGCCGTTGCTCCTTTTGCTATTGGCAGATCTTTCTTAGCAGCTTTCAAGGCCTTCACCTGACTTTCCTGTCTGCTTTTATTCTAATAAATCTCTGTTTTCTTCTCCAATATGTCATGAAGTTTTACCAGCTCTTCCTGAACACTGCACACCAAAATTCTTCCCTGCTTTTGAACATAAGTGATGTTTCTATATTCTGCCAGTCTGTTGCACAAACTATATGGGGTTTTAGCTAGCATACTAAATTCTCTGCTGCATCAACCCTCTTCCTTGCTGTACTCTAAAAATCTTCTTTTTGCACGATGCAGAGTTTCTCAAGAAGTCTGTGGAATTACATTACTTTGCAAAATGATATTTTCTTTTATCTTGCACGTTGAAGAAGCTTTACTCTGACAATCTTATTGAATAGTCACACTTGATCCTTGTTTCTGTTTTAATTTGAAAGATACTACTTGTCTTTGTCTAAGTGAAGCCTTGAAAATGCAAACTACTAAATATTTCAGCCATAGTGGTCATTTTCTAAGGCTCGTAGATGACCCAAAACGTTTTTGGGCATGGTGCTTTTGTAGTCTTTTGCTGGTGAGCTCCGTTTGACCTACATCCTGTGATGGCTTTCACTTGTGTGAAACCTGCTTGCTTTACCACTTACATACCTCATTTAGTTCATCAACGTTCTTTATTGCGTAATGTGGTATAGTTAAAAGGTTTTATGGAGGCCCTTAAGTATAGTCCTAAGAGCTCTGATATCTTCTAGCAAGAACTTCATAAAACCCAGGCTACTTTCAAGAGTGGGTTTCATGGTAGGAAATTTGCAGAATTTATAGGAAAGCATTGTGAAAAACAAATGGTTGGTTTTCACGAGCACATAGTTACCTGCAGAGTTATCCACTATGCTACAAGTACCCAATTTCTTGCAGTAGTGCTGCACATATGCAGCTTTCCAATCTTTCTCTGTCCTCATTCTTGAGAAGGCTGGTTGTGCTGCATGTTAGAGGGAGGTCCACACCTATAGTGAGGAGGGAATTTGAACTTGGCATCTGTTCTGAGATTGCTTTTTAAATGTTGTGAATCTTACCCCCCATATATTGCTCCTTTTTTTCCCTAAAAAGAAGAATGTGGGACAGAAGGAAAATTTCCTGTGAAGGAAGGCTAGGCATACAGGATGTTTTTTCTTCCTGTCATGTAAAGGGTAATACTTGGTTTCTGCAGTACCTGTATATTGAATTGGAATGGCAGTGCTGTGGAGTTCATGTGGGTGTATGTTATTCTAGAAGTGTTATCCCTTGGTATTATAATTATCATCTGTGATTAATCCTGCCTATGCTGGTAAAGAGTAAGAGATTTTTACCAGAGGGGCACGTCTTTCTGTGTGTGTTTGCTCATGGATAACGTAAATTGACAAGAATTCTGCTTGGAGAAACGAGGGTGACTTCATGTGCTGTGGGTTTGGGAAATTTGTGGCAGATGGACGGACAGGAGATTGACCTTGTCTGTTTTCAACATACGTAATTGCAATAATCTTAGGAGTTTTTGAGGTAAGTGTTGAGTTCTCAGTTTTTGTTCTTGTAAGGAGACTTGTGTCCCATACTTCTATTTAAAAATTAAATTTTGGGAAACAAAGTCTTGGTGCACACTTAAAAAGAGAAATCTCAGTATTATACTTCAGCAGTTTCAATAATAAACTACATTTTTGAACTGTATTTATTCTTAAATATACAACTTTTTTTGTTTTTAGTAAAGGAAATTGATTGCAGTTTGGAGAAAAAAAGAGTCAGGACTTTAAAGTCATTAGAGAGATTATTTATGACACAGCTGCTTTCCGTGAGCGGGTTACAAAAAAATTATTTCAATGTTGAAAGTAGCGTAATACTTCTTAGTAGGAGATATTGCAGCCTTTCAACCTAAATTATTGTTGAAAGTTTTTATTTGTGTATATGTATTCAAGTTAGAATTCACTGTAGTTATTGCAGGGCTTAAAGAATTTTTTTTCTGTATATATTTTTAAAAGGGTAAGATTAATGATGCCAGCAGCATGGTTGCTTTCTGAACTAAAGTCTGATTTCTGTTTCCCTTATTTCTTTACCATTGTTAGATGCCTTGGCTGTTTTAAAAGGAATGCTTGACAGTGGCGTGTTGCCCACTAGACCAGCAGTTACTGCTCTCATTCAGGCCCTGGCAGAAAAAGGAGATATAAAGAACCTCCAAGTACTTGAAAACATCCTGGGAGGTGTCACAAAATCAATTGGTTTATCTGACTCACTAATGCCTAATGCTATTGCATTGGCTCATACTAAAAGGTAAGTATTTCTAGGACTGTGTATTTAATTCTTTTCTGCAGAGTAGTGGGAAATCTCTTGCATTATCCATTTCATTCTGTTTCCATTTTTTACAGTGTCCCAGATGTTAAAATTGTAGTTGAGTATGGTGTGTGGTTCTGTTCTGGTATTGTCTCCCAAACACATTTGGGGTTGAAAATAATTTAATGAAATACAGGGATAATAAGTGTGAAGCATTTGGAGGAATAGAAGGTCTTCTTTGGTGCTGTAATTTAGCTTTGAAACCTTTGTTCTAATGTGCATATAAAGTGTTTCCTTGGTGTTATATCAACAGCTCTATGAAATCTGAAGGTAAAATGGAATTACTTAATCGAACTTAGCACCCAGAGGTTATGTGTGTGATAGTTTGGAAACAAAAATCTACTACGTGTTCCAGTAGTTGAAATGACAAAATATTCTTGAAATATTACTGTCTTTACCTTCAAAATGTGAAAGCCAGATGTGTGTCTGTGGAGTGGGGTCTTTCCGTGGGGTTTTTTTTGTAAGAATTATAAAAGCTTGGCTGATGCTTTAGGCCACAGTTTAGTTATCATAATTATCCCCACACTTTCAAGTTGCCTTTGATTCAACTGTTTAATTCAGTATTGTGCTCTTGCCTTGCATTTCTGGTTTAGTTGATAACGTTGGTAGTGTGCTAGTTTATCCTTTGTGTAAAACTGCATGGGGAAGCACTTGGAGGAGAAAGGGCATTGTCAGCTTCTCAAATCTACTTTGCAGGAACCAATCCTCAGGAATCCTACATATTCTGTTATTTTATTTCAAACTAGTTTTGTCAGGTGGACCTCCTGTGCCTGACTTGGCAGGAAAGCTGTAGACCTTTGTAGTGCATAACAGATTCCTGATTGCCTCAGGCATGCCAGTCCTTGGCACACAGTTCTAGTGCATGGACTTGTACGTAAATGAAACGCTTCAGATGGGAGGGACACTTCATTATTTGTCCTATAAGCTGCTTATTTTCCTGTATTTCCATGTCATGAAAGTGTTGCAGGCTGTGTTCTTAAGATGGAGATTGATGACAGGAATAAATAAAAAAATTGTTGTATGCAGGTAGAGCGTCAACTTTTCTTTTCCCATACCAAAACAAACTTGATGTATGAAAAGACTTAGCAGTGGAAATAATATGCAGCCTATATATTCTCAAATACCTTGCAATCTGTACCTTGATAACTCTCAAAAACAGATTCTTGCAGATATTTCCAGTACAGGTTCATCTATTGGCAGATCCATGTTAGTGATACAGTTTTCAAAGCATTTTTCATAGCGTTCACATGTGCTGTATTTCTGCTTCACCTAAAAGCATTCATTGTGCTCAATTTTCTTTTTCAATTAAAGTAGTTTTTAGACTGGACTGGTAAGATATGTTGTCATTGAACCTTTTAGAATGCTGGAAGTAGAGTTTACACTTTGGTGAATACTTCCTACATTATTATATTAGCATTTGCTATATTTGAGCCTTAAGATTAAAAGCATTTAGATGTAATGACCAAATGACATTTAATATTGTCTTTTGCATCCAAAAAGACAGGCCTGGTAAAAATCAGGTAAATAATTAATTGCACTGCATAAAAATACTTAAATTGCGTGCATTAATTATTCAGATACCCTCTGTTAATGTTTAGATTTTGCCTTCTAGATTTGCAGGACACATTTTCCTAAAGCAGCAAGCTGAACTCTCCTTTCTTAATCAGGAAAAAAGTGTGTCTAAAATACCTAAACTTTGTACAGGTCAAAGGCCATTAAAAATTATTTTTTAATTGATTTATTCATTCAGTCATAAATTGTTACACTTTTACAATATCTGAACAAAGTAAATCTTTTTTGTCAATATTTTTTCATCCACTATTCCTGGTAAATACAAGCTTGATGTAGAAAACAAAAACTTTAATGTATTGCTTCTTAGGTTTAGAAATCTTGATTTCAGAAACTGAGCCAGTTCAATCTCTTTTCCTAGCAATGACCTTGATGCTGCTGTGAAATACCTTGAGCCTCTCCTTATCTCTGGTGCACAGAATCCTGATCAAACTGTCAGAAATATTTCCTATTTGTTAAGAAAGGTGTCTGAGGAAGGATTAGAACCAGCTTTGGAAAAATGTAAGTTAATTGCAATGATATTTAAATATTCTGACTCGACAGAGGTGTTATGAAAGAGCTATTAGACATAAAATCTGCTCAGTCAGCATAAATCATGTCTGTGAAGTTTACAAAAGTGGCTTTTCAATCCCAGATTTTCCTTATGTACCCATCATTTTGCAGTTGGTGCAATGGCAGAACAACTGGCCAGTCAGTTTGGAATTTACAGACCCGTCACAGATCTTTTCCTTCAGTATGTCACTGCAGACAGAGTGGATGATGCCAGATCATTGATACAGGTAATGACACAACAAGAGGTACAGAAATGCTCAGAGCTCTTCAAAGGTTACCTGAGAAATTGTCAAAAGGAGGTGTGGTGCTGGGATGCATCTGAATTACAGTGTGAGTAGCAGTGCACAGTTTAGATTAACCCATGAGCTTGTGCTCTAGTACTGAGAGTAGTAGTGCGTGCCAGAGTCAGGGGGGTTTTTTATATTCCAGTAACCCAAAGGAAATAAAGGAAGTATTTGTATATTGCAAATATTTTTCTCTTAAGTTCTCTGCTGGATGTCAGTTGTTTCTTGCAAACCATTTCCTTGCAACTTCTCACCTAATTTCCTAAGTGCTGTAAACATAGTATCTTAGAGCTGTACAGTTTGTAAAGCAGAAACAGGCAGTGATTGCTTGTCATGGACTTCACTTGGTTGCAATAATGTTGTATATATTGTCCTCAAGGTTTCTTAAGAACTGAATTTACTTTCTATTCATATGAGTGTCACAGACTTATTAAAACCCAAACATTGGTCTCTGGGTCACAGTCTCAGCTGAGTTAGGAATTGAGACAGCTGCATTGGTGCCATTTGTGCAGAGCTAAAGGAAAGCCAAGCAAGAGGTTGGATGAGCTGTGGGTGCTGGGAACGGGATCTATCAGGAGGCTCATCCAAGCAGGTGACAGTCCAGCAGTCAGGCTGATGTGTGCATAGGCTGCTGCCTCAAATCAAGGCCTCTTATCATCTCCTGATAGTGCATGCTACTCATTTACCAGTTCCTAAGTATTTTAAACTGTTAAAGAAAAAGCTCTGCTTCAGCCATTGGATATTTTATGATATTCCAAGACAATACCAACGAAGGTGTTCAGTTACTTTCACTACAGCGTGAGGTGTGTTATCTGTAATTCCCTTTGTGTAGTGCTTTGCCTAACTGGTCATCTGAATATTAAATGAAAAGGAGACTACAATTTTGCCATAAAACCCTCTTGCTGTATAGCTTGGAATATCAAAATGCAAAAAAATTCTCGAGTTATTTTACTCTTCCTGATTTGGTGATTGCTCTTTGATTAAAATGGGATGAGTAAATGAAAATTGGGTACAGTTTTTTGCTTTTGTGAAAGTAAGGGTTTTTTCATTTTTAAGTAGAATCATAGTGTTCTTAAAATTTTCCAAAACATGGAATAATGTCCGTTCATGTATTACTGAAACTTGTTACAACAGCATCCAACAATTAGAATTAAATTCATGGCTCTATAGCGTACTTGAAATAACATTGTATACCCTGTGTCTTAAGGGACAATTTAAAAATACCTCATTATAAGTGGATATTTACAGGTAAGCTGGAGTTGGAACTTCCATGTATATGAGAAAATTTGGGGGTTTTATGGCTCAGGACAAACTTTGAGCTGTGTTGAATATTTGTGACTGCTATGTGGATTAAGTATTCCTCTAATCACTAACTAGAGGACAGGAATAATCACTCTCCATTGTTATTTTTTGGGAAGTAAACAACAATCTAAATTAACTATTTTGCCTGTAATCTGAAATATTAGTATATACATGGAGACTCCTTGCTTTCAGAAATGCCTCTAAGAGTCTATTTAAAAGTTTATGAAACAGCTGCAGTATCCTTTGTACTGTCTGGAGGGAGAATGCTTTTGCTGATGAGAGTCAGAAATTATTTGATAACTTCAGCATGAAAGGGAGCTGTGGATAGCATATCTCCAACTAGACTCTTTCCTCTCAGAGCACTTACAGCAGGTGAGAATGGGTAGAGTTGGTAATAAAATATTTCAAGTTTCTCTCATCAGTGTTTTGCCCCTATTTAGCACCACAGAGCCACTTTTTGTCTGTTTGCCTGAAGGAATGAACCTTCACACCTTCTCACCTGGACCTTAAAGAAGCTTGTAAACCATGTTACTTACACAGAATACTCATCATGGCATAACCCAAAATTTCTTGTTTGCATATGTCTACAATACTAATTGATTGTAGGAAATTCATGGTATGTGTTTTCATATGCACAATATTCTCTTTTTCCTGTGCATTTTGGTAGTGATATCCTGCAGCTGATTAAAAAACCACACTGCATTGTTAAGAGTTTTAAGACTGACATCTTTGAGGAACATACACTAAATATTGTCTTGTATATTTTATTTTCTCCTCTTTTCTAAAGTAAGACAAATTTTTGATTTTTATCTGGTCTGTCTCAAACTTTCCTAAGTTCAACTTCTCTCTCTCAAACCCTGTCTATTGCAGTTAAAGCCTTTTATAAAATAGAGAGATTGAAATCAGTCCTTTGTATGCATAAGTGTAGGTAATTATACTTTAAAGAGAACTTGCTTTGTACATTTTAATTTTTATAAAGAAACGAGCAGTTATCTCCCTGACACCTTATTAAATGTATAATTAACCTTATGATCCCTAGCTCACTTGTGAATGCTTGGCAGTATAATTGGAGAGGAATAGTGTTTCTCTTTTTCATTCTTTTGCAG
The DNA here is from genome assembly GCF_017639235.1 of Corvus kubaryi. Lineage (NCBI taxonomy): Eukaryota > Metazoa > Chordata > Aves > Passeriformes > Corvidae > Corvus > Corvus kubaryi. The sequence goes on along the minus strand of NW_024582063.1, from coordinate 12,621,601 downwards.
TCCTAAACCTCGTTTTTGTGGTATATTGAAGTATTAGTTTAATTCTTTCCCCTATTGTTTTAAACAAACTTTACACCTACCATTTTAAAAATGTTTATCAAAGAAGTGAATGAAATAAACTTGGTTTGTGGTTGTTTTTTTGGTTTTCTTATCAAACTAATAGTCAATTATTTACCTTGTAAATAGGTAATATATTAGTATGTTGTTTAAGCATCTGTAATTGGAAATGTTCACCTTAGTCATTTTGTTTGTCAGTAACCTGCTCATGTCTGCTACATTAATGATTTCTTTGTCTTCAGAGGTGGGATGCAATAGTTCAGGAGAAGAGAACTTTGGGGCGTTTTATGGCTAGAGCAGCATCTAAACCTGGACAGGTATAATATTTTTTTTCATGTATACAATTCTGTATGTAGCAAAGTACTATTTCATCAGCCTCTGTTAACATGCTTTGAACTTCACAGTTGACAGCTTTACTGGGTTTCTTGGGGAGGGGGGAGGTTAATTTCCAGAGCTGGTTGTATTTAAAGAACATTTTACATTATGGAGCATGATGGAAAGGAGGGTGTACTTAATATTTTTCTATTGTTTCAGTTATTTCCTGTGCTTTTGATGTTACACTGTATATCCTGCAAACATTATGCTTAAAAGGTTTTACTGCATTATCCAGTTCAGTATCACAGTCCTTGTTTTATTGGCTACATTGTACAAATATAAATGCAAGTTAAAATCTCAGCCTCTCTCTGATGATAAAATGCCTCTGTGTTTACATTAAAAGACACTTTTCATATTACTTGTTGTGGTGGTTTGGACATGTATCTAGTTGGAGCATCTGTTTATGTTCCTGGCTTTGTGCTCGTTCCCTGTAATTTGAAATGCTCTCATTTATGTGCTTGCTCTCTACTCTTATCCTTCCCTCCTCATATAGCCCCCTCAAAGTAAACAAAAAACCCCCACAACAAATAAAACATAAATCCAAAGACCAACAAAAAAACCCCTACCCCTAACAAAAAAGCCTTAGCACACGCTAAAAAAGTCAAACACCCGCTGCCCCCAACCCTCAAACCCAACACTGAACAACAACAACCAAAAAGACCCTGAAATACACACCCAAGCAAAACCACATGGATTCTTCTCTCATAGAGGAGCAGCATCAGGAGACATCTAGCACACAAACTATAGTAAATACTTTCCAAATGAGGCAAATGAACATGATGTTTTGTGGAAATTGCCATTAAATGCTAATAGATTTAAAGTTCTTTTGTTGAAGTGATGATGATAAATACGACGTGATAAACACTATTGTTTGGTGTGTATAAGAAGGAACTCAAAACGTTGAAGTTTCCCAGCTCATCAAGCTGAAATTTTACTAACACATCGAAGTTGGTAGTGTGTGATAAAGGTGTTATTATTAATTTCTATGAACGGTTTTTAATTTAAAACCTGAGAATTTTTGAAACTGGAATCAGAGGCTGAGGGAAGGAGGTTCCAAACTTAAGCACATTAGTTAGTAATCTGACTCCTTTTAAGCATTGATCATAGCTACCATTGACCTCTAGGTCATTGAAGGATGCTGAGTGTTTTGCAGTTTTCCTAAATTGGTTGAAATCCTGCCATATTCTCATTACTACGTTAATTACCTACCTGAAAAAAAAAGACACACTAGTGTTTAGGATTCTTGAGTATGGATTTTAGACCTTTATTACATTAATTGCATTTTGTGATTCATTTCTTTTACAATTTCATATTTGCATACAAAATTTCGGAAGGAAATTATTGTATCTACTTTTAGTCACATAGTCCATTCCTTGTTACCAGTACAGTTAATTTCATTAAAAAATGTGCAATCACTGTTCTAACTTTGGCAGCTTTATTTTATTCTTTAATATTTCAAGTTAATGCTCTTTTTGTCTGTGCATTGAATTTCACAGGCAAAGAGGATCGAGACACTTCTAGAACTGATTCCTGAGCATCTCGATCTGGTGGTGGCGTACCGGTACCTCTTGAGATGTTACGGTGAGTGACTCTCCTTGGGATGGTGTTTTAGTAAGAACTCTGGAGACATTCAGAAAGGTCATGCAAGCCCTTGCTTGCTTTACAGTTCGAGTCATAAAGAGGTGTAGGGGTTATCTGAGGTTTTTCTCATTTCAGTCTGTTGGGTCTGTATGCTGTCCTAGCTGTTAGGATAGAAGAGCAACCAGCTGACACGAGCCCTGAATCCTTTACTTAGAACCTAAAGTAGGGGTTTCATGGAATAAGAAAGAATCCATCTTAACCCATGGGGAAAAATACTGTAGGAATGAATGGCTTTTAAAATGAATCCAGCTTTTTTCCCCCAAAACATGTAGTAATATTGGTTCCATGTGTGTGTTTGTGTGTGTGTTTGAAAATCGTAAGTGATTAGTTCTGTCAGTAATACAAAAGGATCTTAGTCTTATTAGTGTAAATTCTTTATGCGTCTTGTAATTCAGCCAAAGTTAATATTCTAGATGCCTTCATTTGAATTTACATTGAAGTACTCATCAGTTCTCCTTATAGTTGAGGTCAGAGGTGAGCACCTCTAAAAAATCAAGTTGTTTGTTTAATTATGTTTATTTGCAAGATTTACTCTTGACAAACCAGGATGTACAGCTCCTATGGCAACACTCAGTTGGAAGCTTGCACCGCTGTGCTGTAGAGTCCTTTGCCTTGTGTACTCTGATGCTGTGCTCCAGTTTTATTACAGGGAGTAAATACTTTTCACACATGTGTTACAAGCAAAAAAGTACAAGGACAGAAGCCCTTGTGCTCCAATCTATCACAGAGGAGATAAATAGGAATAATTAGGTAAAACACTTCAAACACAAATCCAAGGTATGGTGGTAAATGAATACAAACTTACTTTTTAAAATCAAGTTGTAGAAGTCCCATGATGTGTTATCTAACTTAGAAAATTTGCTTGCTTAGTAACATTCCAAAGAGCAATCACTACCAAAATCGTTTAGCCCTGTAACAGATAGCTTCAGGTTCACAGCAGGGTAAGTTTTCTAACATGTTTTTACAAAACAAAAAGTTGCCCTTCTCTCAGCAGCATTGTACTTGCTGCTTTATGCTGTCGTTAGTCCTGTGCTGCTTTGACCACTACAAGTAAATTTTTACCAGTAAAAATTGTGTAAGTGAACTTAGTAAGTTTTTCACTGTCCTTCCTAACTACATCATAGTATAGCAGTTTCATAAAGAGATTGCAGAGAATCAGTCACTTGCCCTACTATACCTAAAGCAGTGGTTAGAGTGTATTGAACATATGAAGGCACACTGTGTATGAGCAGATGCTTGCTGTACTCTCTCTTCAGGCAGAGGTGTACCTCGCTCCTAGCAGGTTCTAGAGGAGACATTCAGTAGCAGCATGAAGAGTTTTAAAAGCTGTTCCCAGGTTTTTCTGTGCAATCATCTCACCTGCATGAGACATTGATCATTTGACTGTTAAAGGGGTGATCAGCAAAATATTTAGCACAACTGAAAATGAGAAGGCTGTGCATAGATTGTGCTCTAGCCATGAGGGGTAGAAATAAGATCTCTTAAATCAAAGATTTTTTTTTTTTTTTTTTAATAAGTAAGCTTTCAAATATAATTTCTTATTTTGGACCAAATCCAACCTTGTAGTAGCATAATTTTTGAGAGAACAAATGATTCTCCTTTCAGGCCATTGTTGTTTTTAATTAGTTAGAAAAGTCTCTGAAACACGGCAGAGTATTGTTATTGGCCACAATTGGTTATGCTTTCTAATTATTAAAATAAATGGGCAAATAAAATTATAATTGTTTGTGTTTAGCAAAATACAGTAGAACATAGGTCCCAGCTGAAAGACGTTTGATCATCTGTCACGCATCCATGATGGAACAAATAAAAGGACCTTTGCTCCTTTACCTTGTCCTGAGATGTGATGCATAATCCTTTGCTGTATACCTTTTAGAAAAAAGAAATATGTAAAATCACAATTGTGTGGTCCATTAAATGCAATCTAAGTATTAGCTCTTTTTGTTGGTGTTTCCCATACAATAAACCTATTTTAAAGTTGTAGAAAGTTAATGATTTCTATGCTTTCATTAAGCTGTCATTTCATGCAGTTTTTGCAGTAGCCTCCCACATTCAAAAAGGAGCTCAGCCACTTGCCAGATGTGAGTGGGAAGCTTTTTCTCACGAGAAAGGGACACAGGCTATCCATCTCTGCACAATGCTTTTTTTGTTCTTTATGAGCCATTGTTTTTATAGCTCCTATGGTTGTGAAGATGTTTCCAAATGTCAACAAGTAAAACCTGAGACAGCTCCCATACTGCAGGTGTTTGTGTTCTCCCGAGCAACAGAATGAATTTAACTTGACGTGATGGCTTCCTTGATGTTCACAAGATGCTAGGGACTGTTGTGCTGCTTCTAGGACCCCGGGGACAGCAGTGAAACTGTCAGGGGTCGCTTCAGTTTCATCCCAGTGCTTCTCAAGCAAAAGTCTGAGCAGCAGAGAAGTCGATGGTTAAGCATGAGTGAAAACAGGTGGAAAGAGAAACAAGTAACCACTGAGATCTTTTGGGTTTTATTTTTTCCCTCAGAATTGGATGGGGATGTTGCTTCTGTAAAGGCTACGTATGAGAAAACAAAAGCGAAGAATATAGAGCTGCACGAGATCTCTTTGAAATCTTTAGCAACTTTTCTGAAGAAAGTAGGAGAGCCTGTCCCTTTCACTGAACCCCCTGTGAGTATTTCCTAATTAAGAAATAGATCTGCAGAGTTGTGTATGTTCAATGTTAATAAAACAAATTGCATGAATAATGACATAGGGACCAGGTCTCTGCAGAGACTCCTCAAAGGAGGTAATTTATGAAGTCTTGGTGTTGTGGGAGCTATGGTAATCTTGCATTGGATTTGACTTGAGGAAGTAAAACCTCTTGGGGCTTACAATATTTCAACTACCTCATTCTTATCAGGCACTCATCTACGGGTGTACCTTTATCAAATCTCCTTGGGGCATTTATCAGAGCAATGGGACTTGAAAAGGCTTACAGAATGTGTGCTTCAGTAACAATTAATGGCTTCTAGTTTTCATTAATTAGTGTTTTGTGTCTAGTGTAAGTTGCTGCACTAGTAGGATGGAATTTTAGAACTGTAGGAATTCGTTTTCTACTGCAGGTTTCTTTCCAGCTGCCTTGCCAACATAGGTATGCAACTGTGCAAATACATGTTACTTGAGGGTGACAAGCAGCGTGATATTAAATTTGTCAAGACTGCAAATAGTTTTGCATCATTCCTTTGACTAATAATCTACTAGTACCATTTTTGCGAAGTAAAATTTGAAGACGTTATATTTTCCATTCTCTAAGCAAACTTTTTATTACTATTTTCTCACCACTTTTTGTATTCTGAAAAAAATGTTCTCATATAATTCTGTAACGACTGGCTGTATACTGTTTCTCTATATTGCTTCATGATAAATGTGATTTTCTTTCCTAATTTTGTAAAGAATCAGAGAAAATCTTAGCGCAAAATACTTGGTCTAGCCTTTCAATGGCTATGGTGGTTTTTTTCTACATCTTTGACATAATTTATAATCCGAATTTTTATTTGGACTGTAAATTTTAAACCTAGAATGTCTGTTTCTTATATGTAGCTAGGGAAAAAAAGTGTTTTTTCCAAGTCACTGGGATGATTCATTTTCTGATTTCCCTGTTCAATTTTTCTCTAATGCAGCTTGGTCTTTAAAAGCGTTTCAATTTTTTTGACACAATTGCAGATTGAAGTTAAAAAGTATTTTCATTTTAAAAATGAAATTGATTATATTATTGCATTTAGTAATAGAAGCTTCATTATGCATTTTTGGCAAGGTTTTCCTTTTCCTTTTATTCACTCTCTCTGGTATTTTTCCTAATTATACAGACTTCAATACAGATCTAGTTTTGCATGACAGAGAATAATAGATTTTGTCAGGACGTAAGACTTTGTTCAGAATTAGTAACTTTTCAGTTGAAACACGGTTGAACTTGTTTATTCCACTCTGTTTATAGGAGACATTCAAGTTCTATGTGGAAAAATGGAAGAACAGAAAATTGGAAGCATCATGAACAGACAGTTTTATGACTTAGTTGTTTATGAAATTGTTTAAATACTGCATTCAATTAAAACTTTAAAAAGCATGTTATGTGTAATTTTTAATTTAAATCTGTGATTAACATCACTTTCCGTAACTGCAGTTGATAGAAACATTCATTAATAGAAATGCTGTTAAAATTGCTAATGAAATATCAAGATGCAGCCTTCCGAGATATTTCTGTTTTGATGTATGATCTGCTATAAACTCAACTGTTTCTTTGCCCCTGTTGATTTGCCAGATGTATGTATATCAAGAAATTTGCTGGAACTGTAACTGAAGGAGACTGTCTTATTCCTTGTTCTTTGCCTGGTCACTGTACTTTGGGGTGAAGTATAAGGGTGAAGAATGTCATCTTCAGGATTCAGCTGTATCTACACAGAAAATAAACATATTTTTTAAGTTTTCTGTTAATTGTACTTTCTTGTGTTAAGCAGCTTGGTAGGGTGTTGCATATTACACGTAAAGACAAAATACTTTCACCTTTTTACACTAGCCTTGTGTGTTGTAGTTGGATAGCATCTTCATTCTCATAACTGTTAGTCCAGTTGATTTTACAGACACAAGAACTGCATATCCATGGAAACAGGCCCTTTAAACAAAGCAGTGCCTATTCTTTGCAGGGGTAGCAATTTTTACTTACTGGGAGACTAGTGGACATGCTTTATTTGAAGGAATGTGGGAGTACAGCTACTCTGATACGATATTTTATAGCCCAGAGTTGTGTGATCATGAAAATAAGACACGTCTAAGTTACAAAGAATACATTAAAAGACATCCATTCTCTCTATGCATAATGATGGAAACTCACAAATATGCACATTGGTTTTGCAAATGGAATATGTTGCCTACTGAGTACTTCAGACAGGTTTTAACGAAATGAAAGATTGTTTCTGTACATTTCATAGCTTTGTTTATTAATCTCTATGTTTTCAGCCATATCTTAACGTTATCTTTCTTAGGTTTTCCCGCATAGGCAAAACTGTGGTAATTTAAAATTCATGTGTGCACACAAGGTTTTGGCAAAATTTTGCAAGACTTGTATGGTAATCTGAATGTGTCAAAGAAAGAAATCGGGACCTAATTTTTTTTTAAGTGAAACTTCCAATTTAATTAATTATTATATTAAAAAATACACAGAGAAATCCTGCTGTACTTTAAACATGAGGCTTCACTAATCAGGAGGGGGGAGAATGGTCAATTCTGTTTTCCAGGCAAGCTGGATGAATGCAAGCAGTGTCTGCTTCCTCAGTGGTGTGGTATGCAGTGACCTTCATCACTCCACAAGCGTAGACTCGACAACATACGGCAGCTACATGGCTCGAACCGTCTCGCACCCTTTGTTCCTGGCTTGTCAAGATAAGACATTAACATTTGAAATCTCATTCATAGCCTAATGGTTGTGTGTGCCCTATCTGAAAGCATGCATAGGCAGGACTCAGTTTATTTCATTTCACAAATGGAGATTGTTCTTTTTTCTAAAGCTGCAGCTACATTACATGTGTTTCAGCGTAATAGCAGCACAATTGAAGACTGTGTCAACTAGTTGGCAACCCTTTCTCTGGTGCCACAGGTCTTGTTTTTAGAGGTCATCTCGTGAATCTCTCTCCATTTCACAGCAGTAGCCGTGTTCCTGTAAGCAGAGTCACAGCTGAGCCTAACTGGAGGAAATGGGCATGGATGCTGCTGGAGCTGAGCTAGCACATGGATTAAGGAAGAGAATATTACTTGAAGCAAACACCAGGTCATCACAGAGGAAGTTAACAGCAGATCTATTCATCTTAACTCCCTTTTTGACAAGGAGGTGAATGAGGCTGTGGATCAGGTACTGCACCCATCAGTTGTTATACCAAGGGGTCATGTTTGCTGGCTGCTGCCCTCTGAGGCAGGAGAGGAGTACACAAGGCCACAGCCAGATGCAGGGCTGTGTGTTGCTGGTGCCTACGGTGGGGTCTGACCATGCAGTATTGGTGCAAGTTAACATCTGTGCATTTTTCTTCTAGCTGGTTTGACTTGAACTCTGCCAGAAGCATGCTCTGTAATTTAATTGTTGCAGTTACGGAGATAAAAAGTACATTTGATAGCCTGTGACTGAAGAGTATAAATTAAATTGTTTTCAGCTCCAAAATTGCCTTTTGAGTGACCTCATGGAAAGTTATGGGCTGAGCAAACCAGCTGCAGAGCTGATTAAATGTCAGTGAGGCGCTGCAGGAACATGAGACCAAACAGAACCAGGGTTTCATGGCCGCAGTGACAGGGAAATGGGCAAAAGGACACGCTGACCATTTGGGATCCCGTTGGAATAGCCTGGACTCATGGAGCCCAACCCACCTCTGTGGCAGAGATGGGAAGGAGCAGATTATTTAAAGGATGGGCTGCTGTTCGTAATACTTTCGATTTCCTGTTCCAGTAAATGTTTCATGTGCAGTTAGGGGATGATTACACAGAGAAGTGCAGTCTCTCCTGTCTTTAAAATGTGGGCTAGTGAGGGATTTGTGCCACACTGGGACACAATCATCTCGGTCTGAAACAAGGTTATACCGGGAAGGTTTTGCAGATTCGGCATTTGTGCCGACGCTTCAAGAGCACGCTTGAAATGATAATATTTCTTGTGCGTCGTTGTACTGAGACTCAGCCATTTCAAGCATGAAGAAAAGTGCAGTTTAGAAGGTTGGCATTTCTTCACCAAAGAAGTAGGCAGTTTCATTATTTCTTCATCTTCAAAGAGAGAAACCTGTAAGATGACAAAATGCAGAATGGCAGCCTTGCGAACTTGTCATGGTGATTTACTGGTCGTGAGAGCAAACACACTCTGTCACACTGACCACCGCATGCACCCCTTTAAAGCAGGATAGAATTATTTGCCACTGGCTAGTGGATAACTGGGATTGTGCAAGATCCAGACCAGGTGTGGTGTCTGTGAGATGGACCTTTCCAGAGGCCTCCGTGGGAAGCAGAGAGCCTGCTGACATGCCATGACCTGACATGTTACTGTAAAAAGCAAATTGTGGGAGTGTGTATGTGTTTGCATAATCGTGTGTCTTGATTGGGGTTGAGAGGACTGGGAAAAGCTTGCTGCTTGAATTGAGATGACTTATCTCACTTCTGTGCCCTGCACCACATTATGGGCTTGCCTCTTCCCCCACTCTCCTTGAGGCAGGGGCAGGAGGAGGGGACTTTTGGGCTTTCGAGATCAACACGGGAAAAGTTTCCTCGTTAACTACCAATGGAGTCATTCTGCAGCATGATAATTACATGCTATAGTTTTATCCTTATCTACTAAAACAGTTCGTTCAACTCATTGTCTCCTGAGACCCTTTTTTATGGCAAGAATTGCAGCTTGGTAGGTTAGTAGCTGTCTTCTGACTTTTCTTAATATGTACCCACTGTTGAGAATGGAGTAGCTGAACGGATTGTGACTCTGGCAGTGAGAGTCAGAGGGTTTTTATAGATCAAATGCCTGAGTCAGCAGGATTCCAGCTGCCGTTTACATGACCAGGGAGGATCACGAGTGCACATATTGACAGAGAAATAGACTGGTAGTGTGTTCACCAGGGTGCTAATGTATTTAGTGCTTTTCTTGAACATGTGATGTTTCTGGACTTCCCAGGAACACAGCAGAGGAGAAAATGACAGAAGTGATGGATGTGACCAGGAGGTTTTGCTGTTCAATGTGAGAAATCTGTCAGCATCTAGAAGGAATGTCCAGTTTCCTGCACCAGTTTATTTTTACTGTAAAGGTGAAAAAAGTAAGCATGTAAGAAAAAGCTGAGACTGTCATTGAATTTAGCCCTTTATTTTTTAGCAAATATTTCTCTTCATTTCTTAAAACTATTCTCACAATTTCTGTGTAAAGTAACTGCCAAAAAGTATTTCCTTTCCAGAATGGCTGCAGCCTCTGGTGGTTTGCCAGTGCTTCTGTGAATCAATAATCAGAGGAAATCCAATATCCTTCTAACTGAGACTGTAATTCAATCTGAGGGCATCTTCCTGAATGTGCAGATCCTCAGCTACAAGAGCAGAGTGCTGGGTTTCCCATTAGATATGGAAATAAGAGTAGATACGGAAGTTTGAGGTTCAAGTTTTCTCTACTGTTTCCTGTAATTAAGAAAATGAGATAATAGAAACTGTCTTGTGCAGTGTCTGCTATAGACGGGGGTTCCACGTTGATCTACTTTTAGATAAAACTATTAATGCAAGGTTCCTCTCTGATACTCTTAAACCTTTATATTGCAATTGGCTAATGCTTCCCAGTTTGTCATGTGGTTACTCTTGAACACTGATAAAGCACTGGTATCTATGGAATTGCTATTGTCTGCAGTGATTGCTACAAACCTCTTTGTTTCTCACAGTTGCTTCCCTCAGCTCTAAGTGACAATGAACTCAGGGCTTAGAAAGCAGTGAACCCCAGTGTCTGGCAGTGATGAGTCTTGACAACCAGCAGCAAATTTAATTCTTGGCTTGGCAAGTAGTTGGTATCTGCTGTTCTTCACGTACTCCATGAGACCAGGGCAAATCTGAAAAGTGAGTTTTGGGAAGGGTTGTAGATAGTTGGAGATGAGTCTTGAGGGCAGGAGTGGAGGGTGGAGTTCCTAGATGGAAAGCGTTGGAGGGAAAGCAGGGGAGTGTGGACAAGACAGGGTTGTTCTAGCCAACCTCCTTCAAGGCTGTCGAAGGCTGTGAAAGGCTGCTTTGTTGGGTGCTGGATTTCTGTTCATGGGAGATGGGCTGGGAGGAGTGGTTGTCAAAACACAGGATCACTGCAGAGGAACTCTGAAGGGATGGGAAGTACAGGGAAATTGGGAAGGATGGCAGTTGTGGGTCTCAATAGACAAAACCAGCAGCTTCAGTGTGATGCCTTAGGCCTGGGATTTAGGAGGGATTGGGATTGGAAGTGAATGACCATGAGAGGAAGGAGCAGCCTGCAGCTTGTTGGCTGCCATGGTTGATGACACCACCGTGGACCTTTGCCTTTCTCATGGCTCCCACTGACTCCTCTTCAACTGCTTCTCCTTGAGGTTTGCTGGAGAACGCTGTGGCAGCAGCAGGGGCTGCTAGGGTGTGTGTTGGCTGCTGAGCCCAAGAGGAAGAGGCCATGGAGGACTGATCAGAACTGCTGAGTCAAGCCTGGCCCTCATGCCTTTCCCCCACAGGGAGTCGGGATGTCACTGGTCCTGTAATCACAGCTGGGTGACTGAAGGAAGAGGAGCATCATCACAGGCCAGAAATACCAAAGGAAGTTTGTCCCAGCAGCAGCCTCTTCAACCTCTCCTCAAATTCAAAAGCAGCTGTAATAGCAAGTGTGGTGTTAGTATAATTGGGGGTGGTTCTGAAGAGGAGTCTGGATACAGGACCACGTGTAGCATGCGGCCATCACTGTTTCTTTGTGTGTTCTGATACTGAAATTGCAGCCTGAGGTGAGGTTGTAACTGAAGCAACTGTATCCAGTTGCTGAGCCTGCTACTGAGCCATAATCTGACAAACTTTCTTTCTAAACCAAAAATAAATAATGCAAATGTCCTTGTTACTTGCAGAGTTCCCTGGGATTTCCCTCCCATTACTGTAGTTAGTAGCTAGAAGGGTCTGTGTGTGGGGTTAGTTAACTGTAAAGCCTGATTATCAAGCAATTGTCCATTTCTAGGGCCCTCAGAACCCTTTGTAAGTAAAATTACACTGTAAAAATTAGAAATATGATAGCGTATTCTCACTGGAAAATCCATTAGAAGCAATATATCTTTGCTTAAACAAGGTTTTTGCTTTTATTCATGATATTATTGACACAGCCTGTATTTCAAACATTAATGTTCAGCAAGAGAGAGTGCTGGTTATATCATGTGCTGCACCTGGTTAACAGTTCAGCATTACAGGGAGGAGAAAAAAAACCCTGATCAAGTGTGTGATAGCTGAAAATAAATATGTATATAATGTGAAATTAATTATTTTGAATCCTTTAGTTTTCCATCTTTTTTTATATATATGGATTTAGTGACAGCCATATTTTTCATCCCCTATAGTACATATAAAATATTGTGCTCCAGTTGTGTTTATGCCAAGGAATACAATTTCTGCATTTGAGTGTCTTTCTCACTGTCATCAATAACATTATAAATTTGTCTAAATTCAGCAAGTAAAAACAAGGTTGGAAACTATGTTTTATACCACTAGCTGCAGGGGGCATAAAATTACGGTAATTTGTGGCTTTACTATTGTCAGTCATGTTCAAGAGTTTTTTCCAGTGGAAATTTATCACGCGCCTGTCACTGAACATACTACAGAGCTGCAAGGCGGTTTTCTAATATAGAGGCACTGAGCAATTCCCTGTGAAGTACAAAAAGCTAAAAATACTCATTCACCTTTCTTTTGTCTTGCTTTTAGAAGGAACGAACCTGGAGCAAATGTGTGGAAAGCGTTCGGCAGTGCTGAGCTCTGCTGTAACCAGACAAGCGCACCTTTCTTGGTAACAATAACACTTGGCCAAAATGCTTTTTTATATGATTTTTTGTAGGAGTTTTGGGGGGAAGTGGGGAAGCAGGTACAGCTTGTGGTGTGAGTGGCCAGAAGTGCTGTGTGCAGAATCGCTGCGGGACTGGTGGGACGGTGCCAGCTTTCCAACTGTGCCCACCGGCCTGAAATCCTGCTGTGGCTCTGGGGGGGGATGGCAGCTCATGCTCCTATTGCTACGAACTACAAGCCAAAAAGTTGATTAAATGATTCTATCAAGGGGATGCTAAAAGAGCAAAGACATTGTTGGTGTTCTGCCTTGCTCAGCTGAGATCAGAGTCTCTTGGGCTGATGGCCACCACAGGTTTGACCTCCGACTTTCCCACCTGGAAATCCAGTGGCTGCCTTGTGTAGCATAACATCCTGTACCTGGTGGCAGTTAATAAGGGCACTACATGTCTTGTTCTTCAAAGTTTTCATGTTGTGTAGCACATTTTTCTGCTGCCTCATTTGGAGCTCCTGTTTTTTTGGCTTAATGCCTTTCCACAGTCAGATGAAGCACTACCACAAGGCGATTGGCTATTTTTAACTGAGTCATAGAAGATTTGGGTGTTTGTTGAAAAGTGATTATTAAGATAATACTCAGTTCTTTTAGGGCAATCTTCACAGCATTGAATCGTGAGAAGGATGATGTTTACTTGTGTCAGGGAGGAGCTGCTGGTGGAGGCAGTGCTGCTACATTATTTGGTTTTCCTCCTTCTGATTTTCTCAGTGAAACCTGAAGGTTTCCTATTTTAAAACATTTTTTGTTGTTTTCTAAACACTTCCCCCATCCCCCAGTAAGTGAAAGTGAGCAAAGGTGCTGTCTTGAAGACTGATGATGTTACCTGTGACCTGGTATGGTTGTATGTTATTGCAAGGCACTAGGAGTTTATTGAAAAACACATTTTTTGTGCATTTTGGTTTTGACTACTTGTGAATGTTCATAGATTTTCAATTCCTCTGCATTTCCTTGAAAACTCAGGCTAATTTGCTTGTGTAAAAAATACAAACTATTATTGAGGCAAATGGCATTGTTTGTTTACTCACCATGTAGTTCTGGCCTGTACTTTACCATTTAGGCCTCTAAACCCACTTGTTCAACATGAAAAACTATTGTGGGGCAGAAACAGTGCTGAGATGCAGTAGGAAACAGCAAAATCTGATCAGATGCTTAAAGAGGAGCAAAACATCCAAATGCGTTGTTAATGGGAGATGCTGGTTCTGGAGCCATGGTGTGAATGTTGAGGGTTTGAAGTTGCAGGATTTTTAGCACTGGAAGCATTTTAAGTATCTAATTGTGGCCATGAAAGCAAAATAATGCCAACAAAATTTGCAATTCAAAATAACCTTTAAGTTTGATTTAATGACAAAATAAATGTCAACAGACAGTCTTATAATTAATTATACGAATTGGCAACAGCACTTCTATAAATTATGGATCTGAACTGCTTTTTAAATATTCTCTACAAAAAAAAGAACAGAGTGATCATGGGCATTAGTTATGTGTGTACATACGTATATATGTAATCCATTCATGCAGATACCTCTACCTGTTAATATGAACACACACACATGTATATGGTGCTTTCTAAAGCTCAGCAGTTCTGAAAAGGGTTAAGCAGTTTTAAAATTACCTCAACCCACTGCTTAAACATTGTTGCCTTAATTAATAGCTGCTAACACATGAAGGGCTTGTCTTGGCTCTCAGAGTATATAAAAAAAAAAAAGCAGCATGTCACAGAGCTCTGTGTACACTGTTTCTTGTCTACTGCCATTAAAATTAATCACTGCAGCTATAACCTGAAAGGTTTGTTACTTCTGGTGCAAGTGGACACACCAACACCTGCAATTTCTTACCCAAAGAATCTCTAGTGTATTGTCTGTGATTTTTTTTTTTAAAGGAATTTAATGTTTTGGTTTTTGTTCTTGTTTTGTTTTTCTTAAAAGGATGGCTGTTGATACTTGTCACTTACCTAGCATTTCTGAAGGGAATGAATGAATGAATGAATGAATATGAAATGAATATGAAATGAAACTTTTGGCAACTACTTACTAATTTAGATTAGCCATAGTGAAAGCTAGTCCTTCCCCAAGGAGAAGTTAAAAATAATATGGAGGACTAACACTACCCATGAGCCAATATGCAAGGCAGTGTTTTTATAATCCATTTTCCAGTGCTAAAAGACTTTGTCCTTTTGCTGTAGTGGAGAGACTGCAAAAACTTGGAGTGGAAATTGGGAAGAACTTTCCACCTCTTGCTGTATTAAATACTAAACTAATAAAGACAATTTTTAAATCTGTTTCTTAACACATCAGTATCCATGTAACCAACAACTTTCATGGTTCTAAATTTGGTGAATTTTCCTTACAAATGTTGTTGTTGCTTGTATTGGATAATCCCATTCCCAAACTGGACACGCCTGCACAGTGCAGCCCCACAGCCTGTTGCCCCATTGTTGGGTTGTGTTGGGTTGTGGTAGTTCAAATACTTGGACCAAACAACCTGGAAACCCTGTGACCAATTAAATGTGGTGCCAGTCCAAAAGCAGTTTTTGCACTGACTTGGTTGCCTGCAGGAGCAGGGACCAGGACTTACAGCTGAGGAGATCCCTTCTAAAGCTGGTCAGGGGGAACGTAGGGAGAGCAAGGACAGCAGCTGGTGAATCCTTGGGATGGTGGCACTGTCGGACTGGCAGGCAGTGCTGTGCCAGAGTGGCACATCAGCCTTACCACATTGCTGAAGTCCATAACATTGTGCTGGCCCTGTGGAGTGGGCAGCACAGTGAGTTTTGGGCAGTGTCTTCCTTGTGTTGTTTAGTCTTGGTATTGAGATTGTCGTGGACTACAGCAACTCTGGTTATACTGATACAGGGAGTGCAGGCAGGAGGGCACAGTGCTGCTGGAACAGGGATACAGTCTAAGGAGAAGGAATGGCTACTCTCAAACTTGGAAAGCAAAGTTCAGTTATGACTTCTAGCCTTCATTGGAGCTCGTGGGAAGACTTCTATTGCCCCAGCAGCCATTTGCTTTTGCAGCAGCAGCTCCACTATGGAAGTGTGAGCAGAGGCCAAGGCATGCAGCATGACCTTCACTGGCTGAGGGGGGCTTCTTTAATAACCTGCATTATTTGCAACTGCCAGCAGTGCAAGTGGGGCAGGTTGTGTGTCATCCACCCACTCTTCCCTGAGCTCTTCTCTGTACACAGCCCCACGGATGCTATTGTTAGGCATGAACGCTAATTGCTGGTATTTCAAGGCTCCTACCTTCTTATTGCTAAAGCCTGTAACAATAATCACAGCCTATATTCCCCATCTCTCGGCATCAAGGAAACAAGATATGATCATAGGCAGTGTGCTAATGTAATTGTAGTATATAGAATATGAGCTTTCTCTATGTAAACAGAGGCCTGGCCACATCCTATGATAGCTCTTCCCGCACTCCGCACGCGGGTGTTCCTCAGCTCACCACTCAAGTCCCCATTATGGATACATCCACCCTTGTCATAACACCACCTCTGAAACACTCACACCGTTTGGTCCTGCTGCATAATGGTAAGAGGGTGGAATATTAAATTGAAAAAGGCTGTTTAAGTAATGTCAGCAGCCTGACTAATTTCACAAAAGGAAGGAAATTCAAAGTTAAGGCTATGGTGTATTCTTATCTAGATGCCTGAAGATTTCTGTGCATGACAATATGCCCCTAAAATTCAGAGCTGTCCCTTATGTCTTTAATTTCTCCCATTGTGTCGCTCCTTTTTTTTTATTAAACATCAAAGTGAATTCACAACAGAGAGTCAGCCTAGAATTTAATCCTCTAAATACCTTGAAAATAGAGGTTTAGACTAGAAGTACCAATATATACCCTTAAAACTTCAGTGTAATATAAAAGAGATTCTAATCACAACAGATCATTACAAAGAAGAGTAAACCACTTTAAAAAAAATTAAGTGTCTTAAATATAATAAAAAGGAATAATTAAGAATCAAACAGGAAGCTGCTATTCTGACAATTTAATGATGCTGAATTGGACTGAAAGAATTGGCTTTGCCACTAAAAGGCAGTGAAAATCTGATAATTTCAAAATGGCACTAAGATCAGATCAAGTGGGTTTTTTTGAAATCAAATGCAGCAGAACCAGAAAGAAATGGTAGAATTCACCTTAGAAGAACCTTGGAGTGTTTTGGATTCCTACTGCTGCCTGGGGCTGAAGAACTTATTTTATCAGACCTGCTTAACATCTTTAGACCAGGGTCTTCCTGGGAATTTATTACCACATGGAACCTGTGGAAAATAATGTGACAGTCATAATTGCCAAATAGAATAACAAAACATGGTTGTTCTTTCATTCCTATTTCTTAAACCAAGAACAACCAAACCTCAGGATTTACGTAACAGTATCTGGGAGCTGATTACACTAGGAGTTTTCCACTGTGTGCAACATGCAAATGAAAGTCAAGTAGACAATTTGCTTTGAGTTTCTGTATATAAGAATAGATAGGCATCTCAACGTTTAAAAGCAAGCAAGCTCATCTTACAAAATGCTCACAGCAACTGCACACATAATTTGTACATGCACTTACCATGACTCTGTGAATCATGGCCATTTATTTACTGATAGTCATTTTCTGAGCATAACTAGGTGCACTATGACAAGCATTAATAGGTTGCATTGTTAGATTTTTAGTTCCTCAGGGGCGGGTTGGTGTCTTCTACATGAGAACTTTAGGAAGCAAACTTGGCAAATTGCTATAATTTGTATTGCAGTGGAGAAAGACGTCATTAATAGCAATCAGTTGGTATATTGTAAAAATAAATCCAAGAAGGTGAGACAATTTTATTTGTTACAAGATATCATCTCTACAGTGAGCAAATACCTGTTTTGGGCATCATCAGCATATTACTGGAACACAAGGGCAAAGCTTTAAAACACAGAAGTAAAGCTATAAAACGCATAAGAAATTAGAACACAGAGTGGTTAACAATTGTGTTTTCCATCCTTGCATATTCTCCTGAAGCACTTGTGAAATCTTCTGTGTTGCTTTCCTCTGTTCTTAACGTGTTAAATGTCACACATGCCACAGAAAGTAGTGGTTTGATCCTGCTCTCTTTTAGCCCTCTGAATTAAGTACGTGATCATTGTATGTTCAAACATCATGGACTAAAACATCAGCTATTATTAGAGTGCGATGGGTCCTTTTATACCGGTGGCCTATAGCTCAGACTGTTTCCAGATGTGCAGAACTCGTAAGCGGCTTGTCACTCATGAGACCCGTAGGTGAAGCAAACAAAAACCCCAAAGCCCACCCCGACCCCAATCCCAGGCTGCAGCTCCGGTCCGTGGCAGGCTCCCGCCCGCATCCCGACTCCTGGGGTTCTGCTGCCATCCTGTGGCAGCCGGGCTGTCGGCGCCCCCCGCTCCTGCCTCCTGCGCTGCTCCTGGGCGTTTGCGGGGCACCCACCGGGATCCTTCTTCCCCTGCCTTCCTGCAAGGGAGGCCATCACCTGTTGCCTCCGCTGCTCTTACCAGTCTTGAGTTGATTTCTGCTTGATAAAGCGCAGGGATAAATAGTATAAAAGCAGGAAGCTGCAAATGATGCCAGTGAGAACGAGGTAGCTCACGTAGAGAGGGTGAGAGTCCAGGTCCAGAGACTGAGTGATCTGTAATGACCAATAACACAGAATTAGGAAAAGACACAAAATTTTCGTGCTGGATCTGTGAACTGTGTTTTATGTGTGAGCTTCCCTGGCCCTTGCTGCCTTTCCCGTTTTCCAGCTTAGGTGTAGCTTCCAAGGTGGTTTGATAGAGGGTTGCAGCTACTCTATTCCTATTTCAGAAGAACACATTTCAGCTTCTAAACAATTTCAGCAGGTGCATAGTTGGGGCTGGTGTAGAAAAGACTTGCCCTTTATTATTTTGGTTTTTTCTCTTCAACTAAAAGAAAGGCATAGAAGGAGTGACTGCTGTAAGGCCATCTTTAGGAACAAATTTACAACCAAGTGTAATGCAATTTCATGTGTTGATTTTGCAATTGCCAAATTTGTGGCCTACACCATCTATTGTATGACAGGCATATAAATAGCATTCCAATTGCTTATCAAATGTGCGCAACAATTTTTATTACTGACTTACAAGCTTCCCTGGTATTTGAAAAGTAGTGTTTCCAACAGTCATTTCATATGTGGTGTCAGTGAACTGAATTTGCATCATTCCTTGAAAATTCCATCTGAGGAAAGAGATCTTTGAAACCCAGAAAGGAACTGAAAAAGAAAATGAGGAAAATTGATGCACACACAAAACTTGAGACCTCGAATACTTGCTGTGCTGCTGCCAAATACAACAGGTTTGTCTCACTACTTGACAGCCAGAGGCTGTAAACATGTAACAATTTATTATTGGACAAAATGGCAGATATACTTTACATAGTTACGTGGAGACGGGAACTGAGGAGTTAGCTAATATCCATATCCATCAAACTCCCCCTGTCAACCAAGTCTTCCTGGAGCTCCATCTTCATCTTTTGAATACAATTCTTTTTACTGAAGAATTTAGCAACCACATAAGAATCAAGCCTTTTTCAAGTGCTTTTTTTGACAAAACTTCTTGTTGCCTCATTTTCAGGTGGAGAAACTGATGTAAAATGAATGACCTGACTGCACTGTCACCATGCAAGAAGATAATTACAAAGGTAAGAATAAAGCTGAGTTTTCCTGCACGTGACACACTGTCACTGATGAAAGCCATTGATGTTTCATTTTGGAGAAAAGGTGGCAGCTTTGTCTTACCTGTCCAGAGGCTGTCCAGGCTTATCACAAAACCACCACTCAGGTAGAATGATGTGAAGAGGACGTTGCCAAAGAAGGCCGAGAGCTGTAACGTCGGCAGCAGAGCTGCCACCCAAAGTGCCATGGCACGGGCACTGTACACAGCCAGCCACACTGACAGGAAGTTCAGCAGGAAATGTTCCAGCTCAGGAACAAGGTTTGCCAGCCAGTAGATGGGAACCCCATAAATGATAACAAAACCACAGTGTTCTGGGAGCTCCCCCAAAATCTGTTTGGGAAGATGAAAAAGAATATACAAAAAGAGAGAAAAGGTGAATGATAATTACAAAAATACATGAGATGTGCCTTAATGTACTTAAATGGACTATTTATAAAAGCTATAGGAAATACTCCCTTAGAATGCAGTCATCTCCCTGTTAGGGGTTGTCAGTGACATGCAAAAGCAACCCACAACAGAAACAAATCCTTGCTAGTTTCTTCTCCAGTTGTGACAATGTCTATAGCTAATTGTTAAATGGAGAGTATTCTTGTTACAGATTAGATGTTTTGTTACAGGTTTGGGAGCTTCTAAAAATGTAAGACGCTTTTGGTGAGAACTGGTGTGCTTGATAACAGCAGTACTGTTACTGACTCATGGCAATTGAATGTTTTGTCCCAATTTGGTTGAAAGTAGCGTGAGACCAAATTTGAGACAAATTTGGCTGTTGGTCCCTTCCCCACCTTGTCCCAAAGGCAGTCCAGTTAGCAACTTGATTAGTTGTAAAACAAAAGCATGACTGGGGTTTTCTCAAATATCTAAGGAGTATATGGAAAGTATTAGTTCCTCCAAACAGGATTGCTACTATCCTCTAATACTAAGGTTGTAACAAATTACATCGATTTCTCTGTGAATAATGTGCAATCTTTGTGACACAATGCAAAGAATATTTTTCTCTGGCAACCACTAATAAGCATTTAAAACCTTGTGCAGAAATGGAAACCTAAATTACAGATGCCATGGCAGGCAGAACTCATCTAACATCACAGAGAAGGGATTATTCAAAACCCTTGTGAAAAAGCGAATGCAGTTTTTAAAAAGTTCTAAATTTAGTTCTAGAAACTGTGGCTCTTTGTGCATGTAACACATTTTTTAGCTCAGACCAATAAAGGCCCAACCAACTACTGGAAATATCACAGCGTTTTGTCATTTCTGTTTTACCTTTGCTTTAGCATTTGATACGAATGTTTTGTTTTACAGATCAAGATACGTAAGCAAACTTTCAGAGATGCTTCAGTGAATTAAATATGCAGGTATGTAAAACCGTCTAAACCCAGAAATCTGAGTCTGAGATTTCTCACATTTTGGCCAAAGAACCCAGTGAAAAGTTCTTCTTTGGCTTTTCTGGTGTGGG
The DNA here is from genome assembly GCF_017639235.1 of Corvus kubaryi. Taxonomy (NCBI): domain Eukaryota; kingdom Metazoa; phylum Chordata; class Aves; order Passeriformes; family Corvidae; genus Corvus; species Corvus kubaryi. The sequence continues at coordinate 12,600,833 of NW_024582063.1, read as the reverse complement.
ATCTCAGCCATGACTTATGGCAAAGATCTAAAGTAGTGTGAGGCTTAATCTATTAATACTAAGGAAGCAAGACTGATAGCCTTAGCTGGCACACACAAAAGAACAAAGTCTGATATGAATGTGATTATTTATACAACAAGGCTTTGGTTTGCTTGTGTTTTTTAATGTTCAAGACAGCTGTTTGTATTTCCTGGCAACAAAACCAAATTACCTTAGCAAAGAAGTATGGGCTAACAGTGTACATTCCACCTTCCAAGTCATGATAAAGCATTGCCCTTTCTGAATGACCTGCAGGGTAGGAACAAACACAATGGGTTGTATTATTAAGTTTAATTTTTTTCATAGATTTAAGAATTTTTTGATTCCTTATAGCATTTACAAGAAGACTGACACTTACATTTGGCAATAACATCCAAAATTACCGTGAATGGGATTAGGGCACCTATCATGTACAGCAGTGCTGTTGTGTCACGAATAGAGAGTCCGTTTTTTTCATGGCCATAGTACAAAAATCCAATTAATAATGACATAAAAAGGGCTCCAAATCCATGCATTAATAATGTTGAAAGATCTCTGAAGTCATTGGAGACTTGACGACTAGGAAAACAGCAATATTGACCGTGAGATATTATACTTACTAATGCCAGTTATATTCAGATACATAGCCCCAAACAGTGTTAAAAATCAATCCTTGGAACTTGCTGGCTTTGGCTAGGAGAGGGATTGGGCTCCCTGTTTCTGTAAAGGATTTTACCTCATCAAACCTATGAAGCACCTATAGCCACAGAGTATTTCAGGTCTAAATTGCTGATAGGCTGAAGGAGGACAACTGGTGTGGGACATTCTGTGCTTCTTTCTGATGATTTGAAATATAAATGGGCATGATATATAACTGTTTATGCTGAAGATAAGTTTACCTTAATAATATAGTGAACTGCTTTAAGGCTCCTGGTAACTGATCACTTGAATGGTGAGGCATATTGATAGCCTCTTCTGAATTTAAATGGGCCCTGCCCAGAAGAAAAAGAGAGAAAAAAATAAATTAGCACAAGGTGTAGCTATTATTCCAGATCTTCTGTACGACACTTTTTTCTTTACCTCTGCTTGCTGACTGTGGTCTCAGCATTGTCTCCTTTAGTAGCTTTCCATAAGAAATCATCAAAATGTTTGACTTTTTCTAGGAACAAGTTGGCAAGAACATTTGCTCTTTTTTGGCTTTCCATCTCCTTTTCTGCAGTCTGTTTATCGATACTGGTTAAGTCAACTGCAAGACATTACTTGATGTGAGTCCATGTGCTATAGAAGAAATAACTTTATGATGTGTTCAGAATCAGGGATTTCATTGGGAGCAGACAGTACAACCTGTGTACATGCATTAACTTACAACAGTTCAAACTTTATCAGTTATTTTAGGTAATTAGAGATGAACAGATTGTTAATGTGTATGCTTCTTACCTAGTCACTCAATGAATCACTGAGAGATTACAAAATTGCTTATTATAATATTATAAACTACTATTTCAGATTTTTCTAAATTTCATAGTGCCTTGAGAGCAGTGCTGAGAAAAAATAGGCATGTAGGCATGTAGGCATTTACAGTGTTTTATGTGACTTTGACTTAAATCATGTTTTTCTTCATCTGTAAAATTATAGTTATTGTCTTACTTGTATCTTACAGAGGTGCCATAAACTTTACCTGATACTAAAAAGTCTAAAAGGGATATTATCTAAGGACAACATAGTCATACCAATAATAATTGGCTTAGCTTTTTTTGTTTTTTAATCTAAACTTACAATAGTATTTTCCCATGCTGACCTTCAGTGTAGATTGACAATATCTGATGTTTTACAGATGCTTTCTGAGAGAACTATCACTGGCTGATCATGTCTGTTCAGCCACTCTTAGGAGGAGTCCATCAGAAATTCCTTGCAATCTGCCCTATGTCTTCCCTTCTGCCCTGGTCTCCTGTTTCTCTGTCAGACATACAGCCAGCACTTGTGTGTTTCCATCAGGTGCTCCCTCTTGCTGTGGATCCTCTGCCATCCTGTCCTATTTCCACATTCCTGCTGCCCCTATTTCCTTACTTTTCCTATAGGTACTGACTGTGCATACCATTCAATGATCTTCCACCTGCCTCTCTGCCCTCCCCACCTCCATGTCGCAGGGGTTTGTCTCTGTAACCAAGGGCTGTAGCTACAGGTTTTCCCAGGACTGCCTCTCATTCTCCATTCCCATACAGGGGTGCTGCAAGCCTTCCCCAAGGCTGTGCTTGGCTGAGGACTGCTCTGAACTTTGATGGTGACAAAGGTCTTTTTGTGGGGCTTGACACCAAGGTTAACTTCTGTTTATCCCTGCAACAGCTGGCACTGCCTGCCACACAGGCACAGCTGAAGAGGTTACTCCAGAGCATTATGGTTGTCTGATGCCTGGCCAACTTGAGTGCAAAGACCTAAGGGCTGGAATTGAGCCAGCCTCTGTTAAGAGATTTCTGCCATCAGATTAACAGGGGCAGATTCCCTTTCCACGTTGCAAAAACCAGAAGATGAATGGATTTGAAACCACATAAACTTTCTTGGAGGAGTAAAAAGATTGCTGATTTGGATTAGCTTTTTCTCCCTTCCAGTGTGCTCTGTAGGGCAGCACTCCTCTTTCCTATTACTTGTTCCAGGTTTGTCTGTGACTAGGGAAACTAGCCTCTACATTTTCTTAACTGAGAAATCAGAGAACTGTCTACAGAAAGCAGTTGTTCAGTTTACCTGTGTCTTTCCCACAGAAGAAGTTTCAACCAGATAAGACATGGGGATAATTATGCTAAATATGTGGACCAGTTACTGGATCTGGCAGGCTTAGAAGGAGCGTTTTTTAAAATTAACTTTGTCTCTACATCTTGTTTTTGTTGCATTTCCTGTACTGACAAATAAGGATCCTATTAAAAACTGAACTTGCTGCAATATTGATTTGAGTTAGTCCTAAGGAATCCCTAAGACAGTTATGGTTAATAAAAATCAGTGTTAGCTACACACTTATGAAAGCAAATGGTTTTATGACATTTTTTATGACAGTACTTGATACTGACCATAGAAATCCGCAGGATTGCTGTACCTTGGGCAGGGATAGCCTAGTTCTGTGAAATACTGGACCATGTCCTTAGCTGTTCCACAGTAGGCAGTGAGTCCAGAAGTCATCAGAAGAACCAGATCAAACAGCTGGAAGATATCTGACCGGGGCTGATGAAGTGAAAGAAGAACCAATCTGTTTCCTCTGGCCAGTCTGGACAATGTTATCACAAGGTTATGTGCAGTAAAACTGTCCAGTCCAGATGTGGGCTCATCAAGTATGAGTATTCCTGCCAAAGACAGTATTAGCTGTGGAAAGCAGCATGTTTGGTTTGGAAAGTATATTCTATGTGAAATGGTGCTAGTGCATGAAATTTCACTCATTATTTTTAAAGAAAACATAATTTTTTTTTTACTTCAGCACATCTATTCCGGAGCATCACTTCTTACAAAAGCAAAAAACTTCTGTTTTCCCCATAACTACAAAAATATAACTTTATACAAGCAAAAAGTTTTCAAATCCATTTCCTAGTGAAAAAACTGATGCGAAATCTTGTTCGACAAGAGGCTCAGTCAAGGTTAGCAGTGCTTTTGATATATATAAGATCAGAGAGGGGATTCCATCCTGCAAAATCAGCTGTGGATGTAGCCTCATGTTTTGCTTCTACTGAAGGTAGTGGAAGTTTCTAGTTTACCTGCAACATGAACCAGCCATGTCAGTGAGTTGCACAAGACTGCAATGACTGACTATACAGTCAAGAAAAACACCTTTACTGTTAATACTGGACATGTAAATGGGGGCTGGGTCAGAGAAAAGGAAAACAATCTCCAGGTTAAAATAGGTCAGCAGCCTTCCAAAGTAACTTGTGGCATGTGGTCAGATAAAATCCAAACTCTTATACTGATATGCACAAATAAGAGCAACTTCAGGCAACCTTGAGTTATCTTTGTGGTGGTGGTTTTTAGAGAGTGATGGGTGAAGGCTCCTGTGGAGCTCTGCCTTTGTCTGCCTCCACTTTTCCATTGGCAAAGGTGACTGAAGCAAAAGTGTGTCCACTGCTGAAACACTCTGTTTACAGAATTATTCCTGTAATAATTACAGTATTATCTGTGATCAGCACTGATTTCAATAGAAGCAAATGGACCAGCAGCCAGTCACTGACTGCTGTGGAGAGGCAGCCTCTGGCAGAGCGTGCTACAAGGCCTGTTAAGTGTCCCGAGTATGAGTTCCTGAAGCTGCCCCAGGGGCAACTGAGTGTGTGGCTCTTCCCTGAAAGCTTCCATCTTCATGCAGTGCCCTGTTATGCCCGAGTGGTGTGTGGTGGGCCCCAGGAAGGTGTGGGTTCTGCTCACCCGGGTTCCAGAGCAGCTGCACGCCGATGCTCACCCTGCGCCTCTCTCCCCCGGAGACGCCCCGCAGGTACTCGTTCCCCACCCTGGTGTTGGCGCACTGCCGAAGGCGGAGCTCTGCTATCACATCTTCCACCTGCGGGGATCCAAGGGTGACAGGCATCAAGCAAGAGTTCATTTGCACATCTGTGCAGACATAAAACTGAAAATAGGATTAATTTGGTTAAAATTCATCTGGATATTTCAGTGCTAGAGACACTTGAAAACAAATCTTGATTTTAGAGATAACATTAAAAAAGACTCAGCAATCAAAAATTTAGTTAGTCTTTCAGCCTCTGTAATGCTTTCTCTAGATTGTCATTTTTTTTGAGCTTTGGAACAATTGCTGGTTTCTATCTTGAAAGATGAAAAAGGTTTATAATTCATAATCTACATAAAAAAATGCCAGATTAGCTGTTCTGACTCCAAACACAGAGGATCTCTTGGATAATTCCTGTCAGACACATTTTTGACAACTTTATTTTTTTTCCAACAGCTTAATTACCCTTTTTTTCCTTTGTGAGTCTGAAAAAAACTTTGGAAGGCGCAGTTTGGCAACGAACAATAGTGTTTCTCTGACAGTCAGGTGGGGGAGCAGCCGGTCATCCTGCCGCACGTGTGCGATGCATTTCCTAACGAGCTGGGGAGTGCTGGGTTTGTTGTTGATCATGATTTGGCCAGACTTGATTTTGCCTCCATGATCCCGGCAGGTTATCACATCAAGCAAGGATGTCTTTCCACCAGCTAGAAAAATAACAATTGAAAATTAATTTCCAAGGGATGGTTTTGAAAAGTGATCTTGTCACAGACAGAGAAGTTAAGGAAAAAAATATTCTTCACCAACCCATTCTGAAGTTTTCCCAAAGTCAAAGAGACAGGATCATCTTCAAAGAAAATAGTGACTATAAGCTCCTGTTCAGGAAATCTCTCTCCTCTGGAATGGAGTCTGTGATTTCAACCCTTGTCATTGTTCAGCAGAATTGGGTAGTTGGGCATTGAGGATGGCTTCATGAACACAAGAAGTGTCTCTTATCTCTTTGGTAAACTCTTTCAATTTTGAAACAGAGGTGAAAGGTGGTGTCCTGCCCTGGCTGAAGGGCTGACACTCAAATGTTCAGCAAGAGCTTTCTTTGTTGGAGGGATTTGTGAATTCAGAAACAGCAGCTGCATCAGCTGAATGACTTAGGCATTGAATGATTATACAGACAATAAGAACCCTAATCATGATTGAAATAAAAATTATTATGACTTAAATAAGACAAAAAGTCATTTAAATAATTAAGAAAAGCTGGCTCATACCCAGAGGTAAGAAAAGTAAAACAATGAAAACAAAACCTGATTTGGAGTTAAACAGCAAATGAATTTCTCCGTTTTGTTGTATGATTCTGTATGTAAACACACAGAACTCTCTTATGATTAGATGTCATTTATTTCTAGTCTCCCTGTTGAAAGATTAACTCCAGACTTGCTTCTTAATACATACATCTTAAAAAAGAAACCCATCCATCTGTAAACCTCGTATTGCTCTGTTTAAGAGTGACATATTGATTGCCATTGACAATGTGAAACCCATCAACAGTTTAATCCATTTTACTAAGGCATTTGATGAAATAGATGATAAACAGCTTTTGAAAATAGTTTGACTAGTTTGCTGAAAGGGGTTTGTGCTCAGTGTATGTTACCTTACAAAGATGCTATATCTATAACTCAGTATGTTATTTCATCACAAAGGTTTTCCTTTTATTATCAGGAGAATTTCTAAAGTACAGCTTCACTTACATTACGGATATGTGCTAAGGAAATATTCCCATGGCAATAGGGAAGAAAACACTTTTTTTCGAAATAAAGTTAGAACTTCTTTGGCAAATATGCCTTGCCTTTGAGAGAGAGAGAGCATCTTCACTGAATCACTGAGCCAACCTGATGTGAGATTCTAGTGGAGACAGAGCATGCAGGTTTTTACCTCCCAAGTATGGTACTTTCTACTTCAGTTTAACAAATCCTATTTCTACTTCTTGTCCCCCTTGACCAGGCCCACCAGAAAATGGAAGAAAGAAGACAAACCCTGGTGTAATAAAGCAGTAACCCCAGACAGAAGAGGAACTATCTTCTTCTCTGTAAGTTTCTACTAATTAATGCAAATGCAATATTTTATCCTATTAGAATTGTTTCAGTCCAAAAGGAATTCCTGCTTATGGCTATGCAAGTTGGCACTGATCTTTCTTATGGGGTCTGGCCTCATTTGTTTGCTGTCTAAGTATGGTCTGCAGTTGGCCTGTTTTGAATCTGAGCCATGAAACTGATTCATGTCCAGCAGATCTAGGGCTGCAAAGCCACACTCGTAACAATACCCCACTACACCTCAGGAAACAAAGAGCAAATGTGTACAGGCCATAACAAAATCAGGTTTGAAAATAATTTACTTTTTTCCCCGCCTAGTATCTTTCTTTGTTTCCTCATTCATCCTGTCACTTTAAAAATGTATTTTAGTTACAGAGCCAATAGTTTTTGTCCCAACTAGATTGTGACTGCAGAGTGCTGCTCTTGATTGTGTACATTTTATCTGAGAGCTGGTCATATAATGAAATGTGGTTGCTTTTACCAGTGCTTCCTATGATTGCTAGCATCTGACCACTTCGAACTTTTAGATTCAGATTTTGGATTATTGACACGTGGGAACGGGGATCCGATTTCCATGTCCATGGCATTTTCATCTGAGCGAGGTTCTCATACCAGGGAATCTGGGATGCTGTGTTAACCTAACAAAGAAAGAAAGAAAGAAGTCCTTTCAGATTCAAGCAATAAATTATTTAGCAACAAATACATTAAAAGTTACAAAGTTACAAGCAAAGTGTATATTAAAATATTATTGTTCATCTTCAGAAATGCATAGAAGGAAGTTATTTTGCAGCCACCTATGGTTTTCATGACTTGCTTCTTGTTCTGTTAATCACTAAAGCTACCTCTGTCCTTTGTTACTTTGGTAATTTATTGCTATTGTAAATTTTAAATGTTTCAAGCTTTAAATATAATTTGAAATTCCGTGTAACTGAAAATTGTGAAATCTTACTCAGATGCCATGGTGAGAAGGAGATGAAAAATTTCACTGGTTCCTTGCAATCCTCCTTGTTAGTCGTCATCTCTTTATCCCCTTCCACATACTCATTCTTGCCAGCAAGGGCTGCTTTCCTCCCCAGCTGAACAGAAAGTCCCTCAGCTCCAGCCCTCAGAGGAATAATTTTGCTCAAGACTGAAACAAACCAGAGCCTGGAAACAGATCTCTCTTCCTGTCTTATCCCTTAACTTTACTGGATGTATTTACAATACAGGGATTAGTCTGCTGTCAATATTGCAGCCAAGAGTGTGATTCTGCTCACAAACCGACTGTGCAACAGTTGTGTTAACTTTTTCAACTTTATCTATCTTTTAGAATGGCTTGGGTATAGAAACAGGCATTGCTGGATATGCTTCCTGCTGAAGGGAGGTGTATAAATGACAATTTTTACCTGGTAGTTGAGTTCCTTGACCTCCAGAACATTTGATTTTCCACTGTATGTGAAATATAGACTGTTATCTTCTTCAGAGTGAAAAATAGTATCCTGGGTCTTGGTCTGAAAAAGTTGTTTAGGTGGATTACAACAGTTAATTACAATAACTAAAGTGCTGCTAAAGTCCAAGTTTAGAAAAGATGAAGCACAAAGGGAAATACATTTATGGGATGTAACAGGATTATTGATGAGTTACTGTAGTGTAAAAGTCTGAAGGGTTGAAATGAGTTATCAGTTATCTGTTAATCAGTGGGAAACGTACTTTGTTCTAGTGACATGTGTGATAGTCAAACATGCTGTGTTGTGCTTTTCTAGTTGCTTTCAGTTTAAAAGGGAAAACTTTCAGAATGGAGGTAAATGTCATGCCACTACAAAGATATTGGACTCTTTTTTTTTTGAGGAAAAAAGATGTACTACTTCAGCAGTATTAGTCTACTGAATCAAAATGGTGCATATTGTAATTGATGAATTATGGCAGCTACAAATTAAGGTTCACTGGAATTATGTCCATTATTGAATTCCACACGGACTCCTCAACTTGGAGGCTTTATGAACAAATAGGTGTGCAGCCACTAGTGCAGTCTCTTTCTCCTCTTCAGTTAAAATAACAAGAGTCTACTTGGCTTGGTTAACCTCTTGCATACAGCTGCAATTACAAAGTCCTTGCTTGAGGCAGCTTTCTGGCTTTGGGTTTAGCTCTGTGTGCATGCCTGCAGCTTTTCTTCCAGCCAGCCATATCTCTCCCACAACCCTGTGCTTTTCCTACTTGTTAGACTCATATGCTAGCCAAAGCAAACGTACCTGTTCCCTTTGTACCAGACCCTATCCATGCCTGTGGTATCTTTGGCAGGGGATGACCATGATCTTTGTGTGCACCTCCTGCCCTCTCAACAAACAAGGCTGATTAATTTTTTCAGTCTAGATATACAGCAGAAAGCAATATCACACCAAGCAGCCTGAAGAGCCACAAGAAAGCCCTCCAAACTACCCCTGCTGCCAAAGCACTCTGTGCCCTTCCTTATGCTGAACCTGATTTTTAAAAACAGGTGCTCCTCAGCAAATGTGGGGATCCAGTCTGAAGGCATATCCTGGGAAAGCCAGTCCAGGCCATGCTCAGGGGCTTTCTCCTCCATCCACACCCTTGGAGATCCTCTCTCAGGATCCACCATCGTACCACCTGAGCACGGCTTGCATGGCACCAGCCTCATGCCCAGAGTGGTCTGCTGGGGGGTGTGGATGCTTTCTGCTCCCCGTTTCAGAGCGGGAGGAGCTCGGGGCTCACTGTGACAGCCCGGAGGGCAGGATGGCTGCCTGCCTCTCCCAGCTCCCGGCCAACGCTGTAGCTGCGGGACAGCTGAACCCCTCGGGTCCCTCCCCACCCCACGCAGCTCTCACCCCCAGCCAAGCCCTGGCACATCACCTGGCTCCAGCTGGCGTCGTCCAGAGAGACATTTTCAGTGGTTTCCTTCATGGTGGTGGAAGGTCTTGCTCCCTGCTTTTGTCTTCTCTATGAAAGGTGTGGAAATCCTTCTCCTCTTGGTTTGGAACGCAGTCCTTTCCAGGCACCCTCACCGCAGCACCATTTCTCCTGGCGAGCTGCGTCTCTGCAGCTGGCATGACCTCGTGGACAGGGAAATACTCCCCTCCTCTGGGACAGTGATAGCTCAGGCTAAAGGTACATCAGATAGCGGCTTCAGCTAATCACCGATCAGCTGTTCTCCGGAAAAAGAAAGAACAGGGAGCCCCTCTGTTTTCTTTGAGGTGGCAAGCGCCGAGGGCAGCGACCTGCTCTGATCCGGGACAGCGGCAGCTGCCCTTGCGCGGTGCCGGGGAAGGCATGGTGGTGGTGGCAGTGGCAGTGCCAGGCACCCGGCCAGCAGCGTGAGGGACGCAGGGGAGCTGCGGAGCCCCAGCGCCCGAGGATGTCGGGCAGAGTGTCTCCCACCCTGGAGAAGAGCAGCAGCATCGGGCATACAGGCGAGGGGAAGGCTGTGGGGCAGGTCCCCGACAGCATCAGCGTCCAGGGTGTCTCCTACACCATCAGGTAGGGCTGGGAGGGCGGTGTGGAGGATCCCTGCTCCGACGGCAGGGGCTGCGGGAGCGGGCTGGCACCGCGGGCTGTGGGTTCGGCTGCAGCCCAGCATGGCGGGAGCGATGGTGCCAGGCCCTTCATGGCGCCGGGCCCTGCGCCTCAGGGCAGAGCCCTCCGGAGGCTCCCCGGATCTCCTTCCCACGTCTCTGAAGGACGTGCTTTAGAGGAGATTTCCGAACATTGTGCCTTTTCCCACTGCCTTTCTTACTGGTGCTAGAGGGATAACACGAGGCTCTTAAGGAAAGGAACAGGTGGATTAATGGCTGGCAAACATCATCATCAAATCCACAGTTCACGTTTGGCCTTTGGTGTAGCCCGAAAGCCTCTTAGCAATCATTCTGAAAAATGTGCTCAGACCTTGTTTTATCTTACAGAAAATGCCAAAGTTAAAGCCTGAGGAGGGGAAAGGCTAAGGGGGAAAAACCTTTTATTTTTATTTTTCCATATTTTAAAATCCTTGCAGCTCCCATCCCACATACAAGTAGCTATAAACCATTCACTTGCTTTGTGCAAAATTTTTACGTATTCTCTCTCTATTTTTTTTATTGATGTTTGTTTCCCAAGAGAGCACGTTGGCCCATGGTGGAACTTTTCTTTATATTGTAAAAAATGGACCCGGCAAATACTTAAGGATGTTTCATTTCACATAGAGAGTGGCCAGATCATGGGGATTTTAGGAAATTCTGGTAAGTTGTTCCAGTACTTAAACAGAAATAAGATCAGAGTTAATACTGGTGACTTCCACCGTGACATGAATGTGACTGAGGTCTGTGTTTTAAGTGATGAAATTATGGCTGATTTTAGCTTCTGCTTTGTAAAAGTGGTGCGTGGTTTTCAGAGTTGAGTCTTCTGTCATCTAACTAACAATTATAACTTCAGTAACAGACACGGTTACTTCAAAACTCAAATGTTTCACTGCAAAGTGTGAATTTGTATTAATTAAATGCTAATTTGCATTCTAATTTTCCCATTTACTTTCCCTTAATTAGCTACATTTTCAGGGCCTATTATTTTAAAGTTATTGAGAAAAAAAAACAGCTTTCTGCATTTTATATGTGTCCATCCAAGTCAGGCTACCTCTCTTGGAATCGTAAAATTCATCTTGTCGCATGATTAATTTCTTCTGTTTGAAAGGATCTGGGAAAACAACACTTCTGGATGCAATATCAGGAAGACTGGGACATAAAGACAGCTTCTGTGGTGAAGTGTATGTGAATGGCCGTCAGCTGAAGAGGGAACAGTTCAGAGATTGCTTCTCTTACGTGCCACAGGTTGATTTCTATATTTATTTTTTTGTGCTTCCTTTTGTGTAAAAAAAGTTGCTAGTGTAATGGAGTAGTGCAATGTGAATGTGAGTTTACTAGTAAGTTTGGGACAAACCAGTTAATATGAATGAATTAAGCTTGCATGAACAGGAACAAAGTTTTAATTACTACAGGACTAACTGCTTCTTCCTCTTCACTTGTTTTTCAGAGTGACATTTTGTTAAGCTTTCTCACCATACAGGAGACTTTGACCTACACGGCTTTACTAACTCTTACGAAATGCTCCAACAACTCCATCAAAAAGAAGGTCTGTATTTTACAGTCTTCCACCAGAAAGGCAGACAAGATGTCATGTAATGTTTTCACCAGCAGCACTTTCCATCCATGGCTGTTTTTTATGTTTATGAGGTTTTGCAAGGGGGGAGAGATCCTCCTGGTGAGGAGTAGGACACAAGCTCTCTGGTGGTCCCACCTCTTCAAGGGGTTTGTGCTGGTGCCCCAGGGAATCACCATTACGCTGGGACAAAACCCTTCCACCTGAAGCTGAAGCAGTTACTGCTGCAGGAGATGCTGCTCTTGGTATTGAGGTCAGTTCCCCTAACTCAGAGGGGAAAGACAGTTCTCTGGGGTATTTAGAGCCGTGTGTGCTGGCAAGTCTCATGGACAGCAGAACTGATTTTGACACCACTCTGTCTCCTGTAGGACATCTCTCACTAACCACAGCAGCTCAAGAAAGCACTGGTCTAATAAGCCCTCTACAAGCTATTTTCTTCATAAAATAGGTGTGTTTCAGATTTATTTAAAGGACTCTTTTTGAATTCTGTTGAAAGTAAAATTGGATATTCCTGGCCAGAGGATCTTGCTTTCTATCTTCACCAATCTTCCACTCAGTACTTTGTAGTTTCCCAGAATTTATGTGCCCTCCTGCTCCCCAATTTTGGAAGCCAGAGCAGCACATTATGCTTCATACCTCAACTTCTAGTCCCACCTCTGAACTCTTCATCTCTAAATGTCAAGTGAAGCTAAAATTTACTCATGTCAGAATACATGAAAATGAAATTTTAAAAAGAATATATTAGAAATAATAAAATAGAAATTAGGCCAGATACCTTCCCACTAGAATAGATGCAGGCAGGGTATTTGTAAAGCTATAACGTAAAATTATGGGCGTTTTTCCCCTGTTTTTTACCATTGCACACAGGCTGGGTTGGACTGTGTTTAGTCTTTTGTAATTGTAATTATTTTTCAGGTAGATGCAGTTATGGCCGAGCTGAGTCTCAGCCACATTGCTGACAAAATAATTGGAAGCCGTAACATCGTAGGAATTTCTGGGGGTGAGAGGCGTCGCGTATCAGTTGCAGCCCAGCTTTTACAAGATCCCAGTAAGTACCATTGCATGGATTTCCAAAATAAAACAAGGCTGTGTCACTTCGTGCTCCTACCACAGACCTCCGTAAACCTCTTTAAAATACAAAAGCATTTGCATTCTTTAATTCAGCAGAAGCCAGTCTGGTGATGACAGAAAAAAATAAGCAGTAATTGAGGTCTGCCATTGATCTGTTAGTTGATCTTTGAAGGCAGACAATTTAAAAATCTTAGGGACTGAACATAGGTTTAAACTTGGATTTTTCCATTTTAACCCTTTCTGGGTTCACTCTTCCCAAATATTGGTTGTGGCCCATTAATTTATCATTTTTGAGTACGTTAGAGCCATACATGTACAAGCACTGAGCCTTGTAGTGGAGTAGCTGCCATTGAGCTATGTATGTGTGAGTGCCTTGTATGTTCCAGAGCCAAAAAAATTCCAATGAAAGGAAATCAAAGCTGAGTAGCTATAGAAGGATTATCCATGGGAAAAAATCTGTCACTTTTGAGAGAGTTTCTTAAAGGTGGCAGAATCTCATGGAGTGAATGTACAGCACATATTTATTGGATGCTGGAGTCCTTGTAGCCATGTGGTTGTGCTACAACTGCTTATTAGGCAGGAAGGAGCTTAAATAGCACAGTGAGGTACATCACTGCTGCTGGGGACTCCTGGGGTGTGGTTACTGCTCAGAATGTCACTAAACTCTATAGTAAACACAGTAGTAATTACGTAGATAAAATTATGGTGAAAAGTCTCTTCCCCTTGCACCCTGGTAAAGGTTGGACTGCCCTCTTCTGTGCTATGTCTCATCTATAAAAAATTAATGGATTTGATTATAAGTTTTTCCTTTTCATGTGCAATACAATAATGAAGAAAATGCAGTAACTTCTTCTGCTTCAATCTTCAATCAATTTTAACAATTCTTGGTTTGTTCATGACAAATTCTCTGTGTATATATAAATTTAATTCAGAATATATAACTTCTAGCTAATTTTGTCACTTACATTTACAGTTATGTACATGCTGAAATTTATCATTATTATTCTTAGAAGCAGATGTATGCATCAAATCTATTTTGGTAATTTTCAGATTTCACCTGAATTTAGAAAAAGAAGTATTCTGCTCTGCAGTATTTTTTAATGTCCTTGTTCCTAGTCATTGAAACTGAACAACTGAAGCTATCTAAAACTGAAAGATCACGTCATGGCAATATCTGTGCATACTCTGCTTTACGTGTGGAACTTCACCTGTAAAATAATTTCTTATTATTTGCCAAATTAGCTTTAAAGGCAGAGGCTATGCCATTTGCTCCTCATTTACCTGAATCTTAAAGCTATTCCTTGTCATTTGACAGAGGTCATGCTACTTGATGAGCCAACGACAGGGCTGGACTGCCTGACTGCAAACCAGCTTGTCTTGCTTCTCTCAGAGCTTGCACACAGAGACAGGATTGTGATTCTTACAATTCACCAGCCTCGCTCAGAACTTTTCAGGGTATGTGATGCCTGCTCACTATTGGCTTTACTACCAGACCTTTTAGTATCTAGGTTCTTTTCAGTATGGAAGTACAAGATCCAGTATAGCTTCTTCTTTGCCTTCCCTTTGCATAATTAGAGGCTTCTCTTGAACTTTGCAGCTCTGGCCTTGTGCCAGTCACAGGGCACTTTGGGACACACATTGCCCTGTGAAAATAGTATGGACTCTGACTGTGTGCCTAGCCCTTGTGTTATGCAACTACCCAAACCAAAACCACTGGGAGAAGCCACGACAAGGCATGTGGATATACCTTGGTCATGTGGTGGGGCAGTCCTGCCTTGCAGGGTTTGTGCTGGGAAGAGCATTTCTCCCCTTCACATTACTGTTTCTCACTTTGCTCTTCTGACACATCCATCACCTGCCACACAAATGCAAAACTCCTCTTCCCTGGCTGGCTGAATGGAATGCAAATGATTGTGGAGCCAGAGGGGAGCAACAGTGCTTTTCTGGACTGAAAGCAGCCCTGGTGTCTTGAGAACATGGACTGATCATAGCTGGTGGGAACTTTGCCCTGGCAGGTGTTCACCTGAAGAGCGGTGCTGTTGAAGTCCTTAAGCACTTCAGGATAATCTTGCCAACAATTTGGGGGTTTTACAGACTGGGGCTATTAAGCACCGAAGGAGGTCAGTCAGTAAGTGAAGGTGCATTAAAGTGAAGTCAGAAGGCCACATTTCTTTGTATGAATTACCTCTGTATGCTGCTGTCATTGACAGTTTTGAGAACCACTAGAGCTTAAAGATGTGTCATTTTGCATAACCGCCAAAGAGAGGAGTGAAAGAAAGGACAAACTTCCTTTGAGAGAAATATAGTAAGGAAGTTTGAGTATGTCAAAACTATTTTTCCCATCAGAGTATTTCTATTACCAAGACAGTAGATGTACTCAAGAATTAATGTACTCCTGATCTGATCTCTGTGGTGACCGGTGACAGGATCTGAGGGAATGGCCTGAAGTGTGACAGGAGAGGTTTAGGCTGGATATTAGAAAAAGATGGTTCACACAGAGGGTGGCTGGGAACAGGCTCCCAGGGAGGTGGCCACAACACCAAGTCTGACAGAGTTCAAGAAGCTTTTGGACAATGCTCTCAGGCACATGGTGTGATTCTTGGGGTGTCTTATGCAGGGCCAGGCGTTGGGCTCCATGATCCTGATGGATTCCTTCCAAGTCAGCATGTTCTGTGATTCTTAATACATACTGATAATATATTAATTTTCCCCCAACAGTTATTTGATAAAATAGCCATCATGAGCTTTGGAGAAATGGTTTTCTGTGGGAACCCTATGGAAATGATCACATTTTTTAGTGACTGTGGCTATTCTTGTCCTGAACAATCAAATCCTTTTGACTTCTATGGTAAGTTTGTCTAAGTTATTTTGGTAAAACAATTTGTTTTCTTCCCCAAGTTGAAGTTTTTCTAGAGATGGAAATGTGTTTGAATTCTGCTCCAACTTTTTAGTTATTTTCAGCTCAGAGAGAGGGCTGGCCCCATGTTACTCCCAATGACTCCATAAAACAGCCATATTTGCAGTAAAGGAGTAAACTACCAATAAAAAAAGAATCTCAACTTCATGAAACCTGTGGGTTCCTGATGGCATTTCCTTATGGCTGTGCACTGGATGTTGGAAAATTAATTTGATTCCAAAATTGTGGAAAATCCCATGCTCTTATGGACTCTGTGATGCCGAGCAACTGAAAAGAGTGGTGGCCTGGAAGGAAGGGTGTAGAACCAGTGTGGGATGAAGCATCAGTTTCTAGGAATTCTGAGTTTGAGGTTTCTGAAAGTTTGGGGAACTACTGGAACAGAATGGCTGCTTCTAGAGATGATGATAGCAAGCTGTTGGCATAAGCTGGAGAGTGCTGTTTTACCAATTCAGGATGGAAAAATAGGGTAAGCAAGAGACCTTGGAAATGAGGCTTGGTTTTGCTGCAGGACATCCATGTCCCTGATCCATACAGGCACAGGTTTGAAGAGAATGTGGATGTGTTTGTATGTGTGCATACATGTGTACAGATATGCAGACGTGTATATAACTCTGTTTAAATCCAACACGTAGGTAAATTTCTGGCAATACTAGCTGAGCACTAACCAGGGGATTTGACCAATCCAAAAATCTGCATTCAGAGCAGGCAGTGTTTTCCTATTGTCTAGATGGCATTCTAAACTCAGTGAGAAGAGAGGATGGTTGTTGACATGAAGCTGGAATGGGATAAAGCTGAAAATACTGGTATGACAGTGAGAATAATTTTGTCTTCATGAATTTGAATAGTCTTGAAAAGCATAGATGATTTGAGATTTAGACCCACTTTTAAAAAAGCTTGGTAAAGAGAGTACTGCATTCTTCAAATGTCAACTTTTGAATGTGACAAGAAAGGGAAAAAACACAGTTTAGAGCAAAGAATCATCAGCATATTTAGTCTTTTGAAAATTGGTAGTTTATATTTTTTTGTGTGATTTGATGTGAATGAAGGGACAGATTCTGATACCATTTACACCAGCAGCAGAGGAAAATAGATCCTGTGTATTGAGTGTGGGTTATATTGTTGAAATGTCACATGTTTATGAAAAGTACTAATGCATGGTAGGCATTAGCTACTTGGTCTAGTTAGTAGTCAATGTTACAGTTCTTTTAAAGAACACCCAGTTGCCATTTATTTCTTGTGTGACTTCCAGTAAGTCACACTGGCCAAGTTTGAAAAAGTGTTTCTGCATTTCAGATGTTCATATTTGTAAAAGCGAAGGCTTCGTTTTGGATATGTTTACCATTAAAGACAATTCTCCTGAATTCCAGCTTTTAGAACACCGCGGGACTATTCATAAGCTTAATTCAGGTTTTGAGGACAAATTAAGAATCTTGGGCGAGGCCTCCTTTTCTTTTGGTGAATTTGTATTTTGAAGTTGAACAGAACATTGCGAAACTGAAATCTAAGGATGAGAGAAACCTTAGGAATAAATAACTGATGAAGACATCTTACCAGATGTAGAAGAGTAATATAAAATTGTGTAAGAACAAATGTTCTTGAGAAGAACAATCCAGTTTTCAAAACCTTGGCTAATTCACTGCTGTTGGAGAAGAGGGAAATTTCTAAGGTGTTTTAGCACTATTACTGCATCTGTATGAGTTATAAAAATAGAACACATAAATTTCCCATCTGCCAACAGAAGAATTGCTGCTGCCAGGAGTATGTTTAGGTGGACTTATTAGAAAGGAACATTAACTCTGTGAAGTATTTACATTTCCTGAGTTCCATGGCAGTCAGTATTATTACCTTCAGTTTGGGCTGAGCCTGCTAGGGAAATTTGGCCAGCTAAACATTGTCGAACTACACATTAAAAGAGAAGTATGTCTGTGAAGGAGGTAGGTGAAACCCAGTGCAACAGTGCATTAACAGCTCAAGTAGAGAAGAGCAGTGTCTCTGCAGTGTGAGTTCACACTAACCAAAAAATAAAGCTCTGTAGTTATGCAGGAGCAGGCAGAGGACAAGGGGGAAGCCATGGAGCCATGTCTGAGCATTTTCCTGAAAACCTGAGAAATATGTGACCAGATAAGTCATCTCTTCATCTTCATAAACATACATCCTCTAGTGCTTTGTCTTGTTCTTCACAGCTCTGTGCTGTGAGAATGCTAAAGGTCTGACTAGCACAGTGCTCAGGCCTCGCATTTCCAGATCCAGGACCTGAACTGCAGGGTCCTACAGAGGTCACAAAGCACAGATTTCCTGTAGCTGTACAGTTCATTCGTGCTGCATCTAACAGAAGGGAGGAGTAAAAGAAACCTTGAATACTTTCAATGGACCATACCATCTTTGCACAATTTAGAATGGAGACAAGAAGATAGTTGCAAGGGGAAAAAAAGATATGAAGGGAAAATGATGTGTATATAGAGTAAAAACTTTGTCATTTTACAGTGGATCTGACATCTGTGGACACCCGAAGCAAGGAACGTGAACTTGAAACCTACAGTAGGGTTCAGGAAATTGTATCAGCCTACAGAAACTCGGGGATCTTTAGCAAAGTACTGGCAGCTATTGAAAAAACAAAGTGTATGAAGGAGCTGCCACCAATACCATTCAAAAACAAAGACTTACCGAGTGGCTTTTACCAAATATTGATTCTTTTACGGTAAGACTTCTTTTCCTCCTTTTCTAAAGCAATTATTTTTTTCTTCTCCACTAATCTTTCAGGTTTCCCCTCCATGTACAGATGGACTTCCTTGATTATTTTGATCTCCCACTGTACTTGTCCCTGTCTTTTTTAATATATTAGCTCTTTGTGGACACTGTCTAAAATTTGTTCAAAGCTAAATACTCTACCAGCATGTGGTCAGTTGTAGCTAACAGGTTTTTTGTTGCTGCTTTGTTTCATTATCAGGAGAACAACAAGAAACTTCTCCAGAGATAAGATAGGCGTCATCATGCGTCTCCTCCAGAATCTGTTATTTGGCTTGTTTATAGCCTTTTTCCTTCTTCGACTGAGGAATGACGTGGCCCAGGGAGCCGTGCAGGACCGTGTGGGGCTTGTCTACCAGTGCGTGAGTGCCACCCCCTACACAGGGATGCTCAATGCTGTGGCCCTGTGTGAGTTCCTGTCCTGTCTTAAGTGCAGCAGCAGCTATTGCTACCACTCTGTCTTAAATGAGAAAAAGCGTTTTTTCGAAGATAATAATTTAAAGGATCCTCACACTTCTCAGTAAGGTCAGAGTTGATACAGAAGCAAAAAATTCAGTGGAATTCAAGGGAATATGCCCTGATCCCTGCCTTTCTTTTTTACAGCTGGCCTGTCTATGAAGGCTTTATTCTAAACTGTGCAAAAGATTTGCCTGTGTCTATCATTTTATAGGCAAGACAAAGTCTAGGTCTAGTTAACATCCTAAGTGAGCTCAAAACCAAACTATGGAAAGGATGGAAATACAAAACAGCTTTGACAGCAATTAAGCATAATTGGATATATGAGTATATATGTGATGGGTTTTTTTTAAGGGTTTTTCTCTTACAGGTGCCATACTGAAAGCAACAGTAGTTTCTATCTAAAACAGCCCTAAAAACTGTTTTGCTCATGTAGGGAACATACACTGCTGTTATCAGCTTGAAATCAGAGCACCTCAATAAATTAGCCAGTGACAGAGGTTTTCTCATGTCTTTAATTTGTATATGCCAAAAGAGAAGGCTGTCCTGCCTGCTGCTAAGTTAGGCGTCTTTCATTAAGCTTACCAATGTTTGCAATCTGCAGGGAGCATGCTTTGCATTTGTAGTGGGGGAAAAAGCAATCAAACTGGTTTAGGCAGAAAGTTTTTGATATATTCTCAAAGTTGTCTCTGTGCTTCGTGTCATTTCTGCTAGCAACAAGTCTTGATCTCTCTAATGGTAATTTAATTTATTTCTTATATATTTGATTCAGTCCCACCTCTACGTGCTATCAGTGACCAAGAAAGTAAAGATGGCTTGTATAAGAAATGGCAAATGCTTGTAGCCTATGTAGTACATTTCCTGCCTTTCAGTGTCCTCAGCGTGGCCATTTTCAGCACCTTTATATACTGGTAAGCATTTGGACCATCTTTTGGATTGTCATTTTCATTTTGTTTACCAATGTCAGTTACCATGTCAGCAAAAGGCCTCCTGGCATGACTTCCTGCTGTTGTCTCTCAAGATGGTAACACAGAAAGCCTAAGAAAAGATGACACAAATTTAGCCCTTCTCTTTCAAGCAGAGCTGAGAACACTTTCAGAGTAAGTAAATTACCAGTTCTCTAGGTAACTTAGGAAGTTTTAATGGACTTGGGGCAGTTACCATTCTTGTGCCGCACTGAAAGCAGGAAGTAGCATTTTACATTGCATTTAGAAAGACAGAAAATATAAAAAAAACCCCAGAACCGAGGAAGTCACTTGTAGGTATGTGAGAGTAACAAAACTTTTATTTTCTGGGACATTGCAGTTTAGCTACAGCTTATGGAAGTGATGAGATCTGGATCCCTCTCTCATACCCTCCAGAGAAAGGCACAAATTTCTGTCCTTCAATCTTTTTCTTTTCTAATTATGAGAGATGTCTAGTGCACCAATAGTTTTCCTAGGACAGCTGCAATCAGTTGGCAGTCTGTAGTAAAATGTGTACAAGTGATGAGCAGGCTTGGTTTGTGTCCTGGATGCATGTTCTCTGAAGAGCTGTTCAAAAATGGTAGGTGGGATAGACCCTGGTAAAAAGTGCAGGAGGCATTCTGCTGTAGCTGTGCATGTTAGTGCTCTTACTTTCCAGTCAAATGGATGGAAAATGGATAAAGTAGAACTACACAAATTGCTTGGACTACTGAATCAGAATTTCAGCACAGGGACTTTTTTAATAGCATTTTACTCCCATCTAGAAGAACTTAGGCAGGAAAAAAAGATGACTATTCTCTTCTTCCTTCTGGTCTATAGTAGGCAATGAGGGGCAGTGCTCAGCATGTACTTAATTCTTTCTATTTGGAATCTCAATAACTTTCAGCCCCTAAAAAATGAAAAAAGAAGATGCCTGCTCTTCCAGGTGTAAGGACTTGCATGCATGGCCAGGTTTTTTTGTAGTTTGGTGTTGATATGAAAAGTAGCCACCTTTGCCTCCTTAGCTACCTGGGCTTTTATTTCTGCAAGCTGTCAGTGCTGCCTGCTTGAGGCAGGGCTCCCTGAAAAGTCTTTTTTTCACAGACAGACAGAAACTACTCTTCCTCCCACAAAGTGCTGTGCTCACCTTCAGTTTGTGACTGCTGCCGAGAAAGCAGCCGTTTGGAAAGCAGCTTTCCAGGCTCAATGACACGCTCACTTCTTAGCAAGCAGGAAATCCATGTGGGCACAGACTTTGCCCATATGTGCTTTGGTTGGCTCAAACACAATCAACAATAAACAGTGTGGCTTCAGTTAATGGATAATATTTACAGATATTATCTTTCCAATATTGCGGTTGTTTGGAAGCCATTGGTGATGTGTCAAAGTGATTTCACAATGCTCTTAGATCTCTTAGGGCAAGCAGTTTCTGGATGAAATTTTGACAGTTGTATCTGTGCAGGACTGAACTTTCCTGGATGGACTAACTTTTTGAGAGGCTTTGACAGCCTCTGGCAAGTGTTCTTACAAGCCATTGCTCACAGAGTTTGTGTTTGTGGGGTCAGGCAGACCCAAACTCTTACCTGGTCAGACACAAGGCAGGTCTGGCCAAGATCAAAGAGAGCCTCTTTTGCAATCAAGTAAATGTTCTGTCTGTGCAGATTTTCCTAGCTAAAGATACCTCTGGGAAATGTTCTGATACTTCACATTATGCTGTTGTTTTATTGCTGTAATATTCTCTCTTTGAGCTGGGTTTTTTTCTTTTTTTAGGTTTTCTTCTGCTCTATTCCTACCCCAGATTTACTGGTCTGTGTCTCCCTACCTCTGTGTAAAGTATTAGAGTGGCTCAGAGAAGGTGATAGGTTTCTACTAGGACTTAGGAAAGCTGTTTTTTCTGCACCAATCAGTACTTAAAGGTTGTTAAATGCCTTCTAGCTCGCTGAGTGTTTAATACTGGAAGAGTCAATGTGCATCCATTTATTTATAAATTATTCTGGTGTTACCAAAAATGCTACAGAAAACCCTGTGAGAGAATTGATACTTCTATTTTAAGACCATATTTGAACATGGTGGATTAAAAAAAACCACATAGGGTCTTCCACTGAGCAACAAAAAAAAGAAAATTAAATGTTGAATTGCTGCTTGTCAGCTAAGCTAAGCATGCAGTCTGCACCTAGTGTGAGGCAATTTTGGTATGAGATATTTTGGAAAAAGAGTAATGTGTCATGATGTAATAAAAGGTTTTGTCATCTGTCACATACACTATAAGGCTGAATTTAGTTTGTCAAGCAATTGCTGGCTTTTCTTAAGTTTTTAATCTTTAGTACAGGTTGAGAGGACTCTTTTCCTCGGGTTAGCTAGGGGAAAACTGGGAACAGCATGTTGCATTAAAGAATGTAGGAGTATGGAGGAAATTGCATTGGTATGAATTACATGGGTGGTGAATTCAATTAGTTTTTAGTTTGAGTATATCCACACTTATGTTTGCTTGCACAGTATCAGAAGTGCAAAATCCCATCTGTTAATTACCTGCATAAAGATGTTCTTTAAATATGTGACTTACATGAATAACTCCCACTGCAAAGACTCTACAAGAAGCAGCATGTTAGTTTAAGAATTGAAAAGCCAAGCTGATTGTCTTGAACCAGCCTGGGTTTCTACAACAATTACATCTTTGCATAACCCTCTTCAGTCTAGATGGAGAAAACCTCATACATCTGCAGTTATATCACGATAGTAAGTGTATGTCCTTTGTGTTAAGATTCCAAACAATATACTAAGGATTAAGGCATAAACTCTCCACTTAATGAGCTATGTAACTGCAAAAAACCCAGATAGAAACAAAAGTAAAAGCCACTTTCCAAGTTTAATACCCAAACAATGTTTTTTAAATGTTCTTTTGCTCATCTTTGTACAGGACTACAGGGTTGTATCCTGATGCTTCCAGATTTGGAATTTTCTTTGCTGTTGTCCTAGCATCTCACATGATTGGTGAACTACTAACACTCGTTATACTTGGCGTGGTTCAAGACCCAAATGTAGTCCAAAGTGGCGTGGTGCTACTGAATTCAGCTGGTGTGATAGTGGGAACGGGACTGGTAAGGTAGGAAAAAAATCTTTGTTACAGTGTTGCTGTTAAAATGATCCAACTGTGGAAGAATTTTCTAGAACAGTTGGTATTGCAGAAGTCCAGTAGAGCACAGGTAGCAATGGAAAGCAAGTGCAGCTGTGCTCCTTCAGAGGCAGAACTACCTAATCTTGTTGGACCTTGTACTAAACACACAAAACAGACACTTAATACCTTTAGATATCAACACAGATATTGAAGATTTCCCCCAGTTTTTGCAAATACATTAAAGATAAAACTAAACAATTCATATCTATCAGGTCATCTGAGTTCTTTTACTGGTGCTGACATTATGATGTGAAATGCTGTCCTCATTAAAGGGGCCTACCAAAAACCCCTGTTTTTTAGTACAGGTTTTAGTAACTGCTGGAACTTACCAGACAGTAAACACAGGTAATGCTGGTTTAAAAAAGTAGTTGCTCTCAACTATCTTATTGGCATTATTATCCAGTTTAGCCAGTAAACTTTTCAGTCACTTTTTCTACCCATGCAGACTGACCTATATAAAAATTAAAAAGTAGTGTAGTAAATATGCAGGAAAATTGTGATCCACTTGCTCTGTTACTATGCAAATAAATGGTTTTGCATTTTAATTGTGTGAAGTTTAAACAGTTTTCCTCTTGAATTTGTCAATACTGAAATTACTGGGTTTTTTGAGGAACATACCAGAATAAATGTGTAATTGTTAAATAACATTCTGAAGACGTTGAGCAAGTAGGATATGCTTACCTGAGGCCCTCCCAATGATAATGAAGTAAGCCTAACAACAGATGGTGTTGTCCTCAAGAAAACCATATGAATCTTCACAAAGTTGATGGTGCTTTGTCTCTTTAAAGTAGATCTCAGCTCATACTTACAAAGTAAAGCTAGGTTCATGTCTAATTATTTGGTCCCTGCCTAATTTCAAGAAGATGTGTGTTTATAGTGACATTTACTCCTGCTACCATAGTCTAATGCCTTAATGATAACTTAAAAGCATTAGAGTGGTCTCTAACCATATTTTACAGCAGAGACATTGCTAATTAATATTATGAATCTTTTTGATTAATCTTCATAAGCAATGAAGGACATTAAAAATAGCATTGAGACTTGGGTTGCTGGGGTTTTTTCCTGTTGAATTTTTTTGTTGTTGTTTATTTGTAAGTCTTGAAGTATTTTGGATGCTGAAATTGCCCAGTCTTGTTGAATGTTTCTTCTCATTATTTTTGCTTCATTTTTGCTTTATTATTATTGCTGCAATGGATTTGATTTTGAAGATGGAGTGAGGGGTGGTGGTTTCTTACTTTGGAAGCAACACATTTTGGCAAGTAAGGTTTATACTGGGTGTTGTCATTTCCAGTTTATCACTGCCATGTGAACAGCAAACAACCGTAGAATTCTTTGTGACTGTCCATAAACAAGTCCGGGCTGAATGTTATGACACTGTACCAAAGGCAGGGACAGCCTCCAGTGTCTCATCACTTAGCCCTAAAAATGGACTTTGTTTGAAAACCCTACAGGTAGAGACAAGAACTGTTTCTGTCACAGGTTAGATACAATGAGAGCTTGTTTTAATTTGGGGGCTCTTAGTATTTAGGAAAAACCAGCTTAACTTCTCTGTTTCTTTAAGGACCCTTGAAGAAATGCCAACACCTTTTAAACTACTCAGTTTTCTTACCTTTCAAAGATACAGCAGTGAAGTCCTTGTAGTCAATGAATTTTATGGCTTAAACTTCACATGTGGTAAGTGTTCTTAAAAAAAACTCCGTTATATGTAATTTTAATGAGATGTTGATACTTATTTTCCTTCTATGTACATGTATCCTGATGAAATAAAGATAACTTTTGAGTTGCTAAAAAGAACTTACTAATTAATAAAGACTATAATGCCACATCAGCAAGCTAGAGCAGAATTTAAATCTTTTGTTCCAACCATTTCTCCTTCTTCCAGTTCTTCATCTTCCTCTTTTTCACCTCTTCTCTTATCCCCCCTTTGGAGGCATTTTGGAAGCTAAGTTTTTAACAGACTGGAAATTTTTTTTTGAGCATTGCTACACAAATTGCACAATCTAAGATCAAACATCAGTGCAGGGAGTATTGAGAGGTAACAAACAGCTCCAATACTATACAATAACAAACTCCTCCAATACTAGAGAGGCTTCAGTTCAAACATGTTTCCGTGGTATGTATTGAGCAGCTTGGGTCTGTCAGGTTGTGCTTTGCTGGTTGTGAGCAAGATAACCAGCAAAACAAGAGAATCAATCAGGTTGCCAGGGTTAGTAGCTAATATGCATTAGTAGGGCAAAATTTACAGCTTTGGTCCTACCTTAAGATATTTAGGGCTTCGTAGCCAGGTGTCTGTGCTCCTCTCCAAGGCTCCATATTTTTTATCCGTTAGTCTCTCCTGTACCTCTATTACAAGATCAACAACTGTTAGAAAATTAATCCATGCATTTATTACTACCAATAAACACCTCATTTTTAATGTGCCCTTCAGACAGTCACCATTTCTTGCATTTTGGAACCCTCAACACATATGAACACTCTTAAGTTTAGCACATGGGGCAACTTGCTTCTTGAGGCCCTCCAGATAATATGTCTGAAAAGCCATAAATCTTTGTTTGGCATGGACAAAAGAGAGAGCTCCTAGTGACCCTTTATTCTTCCCCTCAAAAAGTATGTCATGGATTAACTGCAGAAACATAGGGCTTGTCTGGTTTTATTCCAAAGTGATGAGAAATACTGCTGTGGGTATGGTTCTTCATGGAAATAATGTGAGGGAGAGGTGAGGTGTATTCAATGCATGAGCTACAGACTGGAGTCTGAATGTTAATTTTAGTGATTTACCTACTAAAGAAATTGTTTGTTTCTCTTGACAGGTGGAGCCAGCAGTTCCACTGCAAATAATGCTGCGTGCATTTTCTCCCAAGGCATCCAGTTCATTGAACAAAACTATCCCGGGGCACTGTCCCGGTTCACAATCAATCTCCTTGTACTCTATGCTTTTATACCAGTACTTGCCATTATTGCAATTCTAAGCTTCAAATTAAGAGAGAGAATTATTGACAGGCAATGAAAAAGTAGCAATTCCAACAATGCCTAATACTACACTTGTAATTTTATTATGCTCAAAGGCTTATATCATTGGACTTTAGATAGAATTTAAGTGATGACATTAAATTAAGTGATGACATATAAAAACACATTCATCTTCTCATGTTTGTTTTCATCTTGGAAACCAGTGTTCTCCTAAGACTGTGAATGAGTCCTGATATTGGTATTCCCCACTCCTCTCCTCTGACTGATCTCCAGATCAGCCATAATCAGCAGTATTTCATGTTTTAAAGGGCTTTCTGAATATAATTTAGTCAGCTGTTGCTGACAATTACTAACAACGTAGCAATGGTGCTCTAATTTTTCTCCGCTATTTTGTTTTTTACCCACTGCTGATAAGCAGAGGAGTACAACTGCTAGTAAATCCCATTTCTAGAATTCTATTTTCAGTCTTATGCCTTGTTTTGCTATCATTTTAGGAATTTGTAGAAAGGAAACAAACCAAATAAGTGTAAAGACAGAATCAAGACATCACTCCACTTTAATCTTGCATACACTATACAACTGATGAACAGGATCTTGAAGCAGTATCAAAGTTACCCAGCTTGTTTTTGCCTTGTAAATGATGCTAAATCAGTGAAGACAGTTATTTATATCATTTCCTTCTTTTCATTGTCAAGTTCTAATCTTGTTTTGGAAGCAGTTTATGAATTACAAGGGGAAAAAAATGTTTGTTTAATAAAGTTTTGGTTTTATTTAATGTCAATTTAACTAGGGAAGAAGTATGCAAGTTGTTTGTCAGAATCAATGCCATTTTCATCTTTGGAAATTATTCTCCTGGGCCTCTCAAAATTGAAAACATAATGGACATAGAACTCCTGAATATTGTATCTTATTTTCATGTTCAGTGAAGAAATTAGTTTTTGCAGAGAGATAGATTTCTCCAAGGAGGTAAGTATATTTGTATCTTAAAATTCTGTAATTATATAACTAGTTTTATATGATAGTTTTGGGATGAGGCACTTCATAACAAAGAACTTTACATCCAATCCTCAAGGTAATACAGTTTTTCCACTTAAGTGTGAGGCCAAGAATTTTTCTAATATCTTTATGTAAAATACTCTGAGATACAAATATTGTATTGGAAAAACACCTGGTGAATAAATACATTAAAAATAACAAATACATTTAAATAGCTGGGAAGATACCACATTAGTTTGTGTCTCCCATTTTTATGTGCATGTAGGGTTGATTGGTTTGCCAAGTGACTGTTCAGACATTCACTCTCTGACAAGTCTGAGCTCTCAGGAGACACCTCTGGCTTTAATCTAGATTGCCTGGTGTGTTCTCAGAACACTCAGTGCATCTCACACTACTGAGGTGTGAAAGGACAAAAACCCATACCTAGCTGAGGCTAGGATTTCACAAGCTTAGGCGGAATGAATCAGTAATACTTGCAGCACTAACCAAGTATCTGTCAAATTAATTAGACTGACTTCCTAGCATTTGAATATATGACAGAAACATCCATCTTCCAAACTCTATGTGACACTATACATGGCAAGAAATAACTCCTTTATTAAACTGTATGATTCTGAGACAGAAAGCACACTTCTGAATTCAGGTCAAAGATGGTTTTAACCCCACTTTATTTTGCCAGTTTTATTTATTTATTCAAATATATCAAGCAATTATGCAAGTATTTCTTAAGCTTTGGTTTTGAACTACAAAAAGATGCCTAGCACACTACATAGTTTTATATTCTGGGTGTAAAAAAACTTTTTTATATTTAAATACATGCTTAGGGTTAGAAGTATTCAAACATAAACCCAATAATGTGTTATAAAATAGGTAGGACTGACTAATGCCAGTCTTCATATACAAACTCATCTGAGAGCAATGTAGAATTCCTTTCTCCTCACTTTTTAAAACTCTTTGCCAGTGCCAAGATATTGCCAGTGCAAGTGCAAATTTGGACTGAGTGAATAAACAGTTCCTTTTATGAAAATTAACAACAGGGATGCTGAATAAATATTAACTTTGTAGTTTGATATTATATATTTTCAACTGCATCAGATGAGATTGCTAACATAATGTAAAAATGATAAAAACAATTTAGTCAATTGTGTTAAACTGAAGACAGAGCAGTTCATGAATCGGAATCAAAATCCATTTCTTTCCAGGATTTAGAGGCATTTCTTTTGTATTGTTCAAGTTCCTAAAAAAGAAACATAAATACATATTAAGCTAATCTTCTCATTACTAAAAGTTACAAGAAACTTCAGATATTTATTTGGTGAATGTATGTATGTACCAACACTTTACTACAGAAAAAATATATTTTTATATTTAACAAACTTGTCCTAAAAGTGCTATGAATTTTGCCACTTTGCTCTCACGTAGGGAGCTACATTTTGCTGTACTTCAGATCAGCAGAGTGCTAGCAAGGTAGACAAATGAGCTCATCTCAGTTAAATGTGCTACTAGGAACACTGAAGCCTACAATAGAAGGTTCTAGCACCATTACAAACAACAGTTTGCTCTGCTGAATTTCATGTAGTGGTGTGTACTGTCAGGAGTGATTTCTGAAGATTTTTTTCAGGAAAAAATATTAATTTAAGAAGCATTACAATTGCTTTATTTCAGAGTAAAGCTTCCACCAAATTTACAGGAAGATGATGCTCTAATGAGGTACTGTTAGACCAACCATGTACTGCTTGCAAGACAGAAAAAACCTCACCATGTCTTAGATCAGGAAAGAGGTGGACATAAACCAGTGCTTAGTATAAATGTAGCAAAGACCTTCAAAAGTGGACAGGTATTTTACAACTGTTATTTTGATTTTAATAGAGTGGCCTTCAGAGAGTAAGGAAGGTTTTGCTGTAGGCATGCAAGTACCAGAACTGACAAAAATAACAAAATTCACACCTGGTGAATTTAACATAAGTATTAACTATCAGTCCAGAGCACAGAGGGGAGAAGAAGAAAATAAAGGGTAAAACAACCAAGCAATCATTATTTTAAGACTGTTTGGAAATAATAAATGGAATTTCCTCTCGGGAAGTAACTTCAGCAGCTTTGTCAGAGGTGCAGAGTTTTCAGTAAGCACCCGAGCTGTATAAGCAGTGAGAAGATTTTTAGTTAGTGAACATTCTTCCTGATGCTTGTAGGAGTCTACTGTTAGAGTTAAGTAACTCCATAGGTGACTGACACACAACCTACTGTGTCTAGGCTAAATCCAGGAAGTTGCATTATTAGCTACAACTCCAGTACTGCTGAACTGTTCTAAGTTGGTCTTTAGTCAGTATTTTCACTCCCTCATTATTAATATAAAGTAATTATGATCTTGGAACATACTGAACTGTTGGAAACTTGCCAACAGGTAGGAAGAGAAAGAATACTGTGGTATTTTAAGGAGCACATGTAACCTGCTTTATGCAAAGTAATTTCTTAGATAGCCAGGTTTTACATGTAATGACAATACTGTCTGGGGGTCCTGTCTGCAGGTGTTGGCTAAATAATCAGCCTTGCAGATTTATCATCTGACTAAACTCTTTCAAGAAAGAGGCAGATAATTTAGCAGAATTAATTTTGCTCTAAGTTTAGCTACCCTAGGAGGCAACTCAGTGTAAAGGCAATTCAAAACAATACAAGAATGCAAACTGTCAAACCACAGCATATATGAAAGCTGTATAGCTACTCCACTACATACAGAAGTACAGAACAAAATTATAAGTATTATTTTGGAGGTGTATCTAGGTAAGGCTAACATTTAAACAATGAGAAATCAAAGAAAAAGAAAATTTGATTAAATGGGAGGATATTTGGGAAAAAATAATAGTTTAACAAATCTCAGTGATTCAGGAAGAAGAATGCTGTCAGGAAAGTACACTTACCTAGTTTATATGCAAAATAGAAAGTAAAATACATCCCTGTAAGTCAAAAATGCAATGCAAAATTCTTTCAAACACTACTTAAAGATCACTCCAGAGACCCTCTTGAAAAAGAGCCCCTTCCTGCTCATTAAGTTCTATACTGCAAACATGAGCAGAATTCTAGAATAGACTAATGATACAGTCAGCTAACAGATCATCTCTCCAAAGTGAAAGAACATAGTTCAAAAGAATATATCTCGAAGTACACCAAAATCTTCATGCTAGCATTATGCTACACTTGTTTTGTGGGTGCACGTGTAGGGGGAAAAGATCAGATATACAAAGAAAAAATAATTGCAGTTTAAATGTGCTTTCCATGTGTTCTGAGTGCTTTAAATGTAATTAGTGCTAGCAACTTATCACAGATGTCTCAACACTGGCATAAA
This sequence comes from Corvus kubaryi, assembly GCF_017639235.1. Taxonomy (NCBI): domain Eukaryota; kingdom Metazoa; phylum Chordata; class Aves; order Passeriformes; family Corvidae; genus Corvus; species Corvus kubaryi. The sequence goes on along the minus strand of NW_024582063.1, from coordinate 12,570,534 downwards.
GTGGGTTTAAATTTTTTTTTAAACCTTAATGCTTCTGTACTTCTGTGTTTCTGTAAATTCTTCATCTGTCAAATGGGGAAGATCACACCTAATCTCATAAAGGGATTGGGAAGAAAGGCTTAACTAATGTTTGTGAGGCACTCAGATAAGATAACATTACCACGCACTCTCTGAGAAAAAAAAAATTAATACTTTTGTGTTCATTGAAGTGTCTGAATGGCAGGTTGAAAAATAAGGTACATAAAGAATAAGGATGATGAAAAGAAATACTGAACAATTGAATTGAGACATTGGCAAAATAGTATATGATCATGTAATTAAAGACAATACTATAATGTCTACAAACAAGAAGGAAAAATTAAGATTGTAGGAAAAGCCTTAATTGTTGCATTTTCTCTGTTCTGAGTGACTGATAGGACTTCAGCTTTCCTTTTCATGCAGTTTCTTACTGGAAGTGCCCTCAATCTGGAACATGGTGAGAGCAACCAAGTACTGAAACACTAATTAAAAATCTTAAGCACACAAACTTTAGTAGAAAATGTAATAACAGTGCTCTTATAATGCTCTTTAATTTGGTTTAAAAATGAATTTTTTTTTGCCCATTTGGACATGCTTTCATGTGAAAACAAGAAAGCTTAGTCTTGGCAGCTGAGTAAATATTCTCAGTAACTTTTTCTCCACATTATGAAGACCAGCACATCTCCTTCTCTGGAGAAAATGAAAGGTGGTAGTGCTCTGTTCCCAGGTTAAGGTAGGTGCCTAGTATACTTCCCTGCCCAGTAACACTGGTGTGACCAAGGGGCTTCATGGCACAGTATGAAATCTTCTGTTTTGTGAAATGAGACTGGAATGGTCTCCCAAGTTCAGCAATATGTTCATGTCAGCAAAGTATGCTGAAAAAATATGGCTGTCATTCTGTTGGCAAACACAGTCCCCATGTCAGCTGATACCTGACATGGAGGTGACATTTGATGGTGGGTGACATGGTTGATCAGGTCACTGCAATTTTAGGGTGTCCTGGTTTGAGACAAATTCGGAGGAACGTCTGAAATGAACATCCTCTGATAAAAGGCAGGTTACAGCCACCCTCCCCCCCCCCGGTTCAGAAAGCATTTTCCTCGGAGGAAAGCGAGGAAAGAAAAGTTATTTATTTAATAAGTAAAGTGCACGCAGGCACAGAAAAAAGAATAATGCTAAATAATAAAACCTCTCGGTGTGGAGAGAACCTGGGTAGATTTCAGAGTCCTTTGTGGGAGGGGCTCTCTCCTCTCCAGAGCTGGGGTTTGGCGTGGGCCCCTCCGGGCCATGGTGTAGGGCCACCCAGTGATGTTCTGGTGTTGCTGAAGAGTCCAGAAGAGAAGAAGAGGATGCCAAAGTCCCAGGGCTCCGTACTTTAGCTAGTGAACAAGAAACCAGCTAAAACGCAAAAGGAACGTAACTCCCTTCCCTGCTACAGAAGTGGAGCAACTGGGCAGAAGAAGCCAGTGAGCTCATCTGTGTTTTGAACACAGTGCCAAAAGAATTCCACCGGCTCTCCCTCCTCTCCCTTAGCTAGCTTTAAAGGCACAGAACTCATGTCTGGCATAGGGCAGGTGATAGGGAATACAGTTATACAGTCACCCCAAGACATAGGGGAAATGCAACTATTCTTCCCTGTGAGATGTAGAATCTTCTTGTGTTTATGACTTCTTAAAGTCTTAACAGCTACATCCCTGTCCGTTAAGATCTGCTTCCATGACTTCTTGTTAGCTGACACCAAATGGCACCAGGCATCTACTTTTTTAACTTTACTTCATGGCATGAGGCTTCAGCTAAAACTGGCACCAATCCCTGAAGTAATAGCTCTGTGTAACTAGGATCACTCAGTGTGAACTTTGGCACTGCGTGACTTCTGAAGTACCTGAGTAGGAGGCTCTCCAGGTCTTTGAGCTCAAGTTTAACTTTATCTGTTGCATCAATAAATGAAGCTGCACTCAAATGTCCAGATCAAAAAGTCCAAGCACATATTTTGAGTATTAGCAGTGAAGGCATAAGAGAAGACAAAGAAAAACCCTCAAAAAGACACCTCAGAGTACTTACACTTGTGGCAAAGAGCATTTCTAAAGGAAAGAGAACAGACATTCCCATGTGCCAGGCCACAAACAGTTAGAAGGAACTAAGGAAGAAGACTTTCATGCTCCCCATAGGTGCTCACAGATGCCGGTGGTATATGTGTAGCTCTAATCAGCAATATTATTCTAAAAGATCTCACTCTTATTCAAGTTATGTGTGTACCAAAAACCAAATTAAGGTGACCTGAAAGCATAAAAAGCCAAAAAACTAACAGGGAATGGACAGAGGATGACAACTTTGCCATGTGGTTTATATATGAATAATCAACCAAAACCTAGACTTTAAGGCCTAATAAGTATGCAAAATGAGTATTTTTTTTAATCTTGAAAGCTTTGCAAAACCCACAAAATTCCAGTAATTCCTGGAGAAAATCTGCTAGTTAAGAATTACATTAGAAATGTAAATTTCAGTAGGGTCCCTGGTGCTGTATTCTCCACTACAGAGAATGAAAAAACAGTAAACAATTCCAACAGCACCATTTGATATAAACCTGTACCATGTATGTCTGTGGGACAAGAACTAGGAAAATATTTCTGGAAAGACATAGTTGAGAAAGATGTGATCCATTTTGGAGAAAGGCACAGTGAGGAAAAGACAGCCTCTGAGAGCTTTCCAGAGCAAAAACATTTAGAAAGAGAGTGGTACATCTCATAGTTAACTCTGAAAATATGAAGGAGGCAAAATAATCTGGCTCAAAAGAAAACAGTTATGGCAGAATGCTGATGACCTGGACTCTAAAGTTCTACAGCCAAGAAGCATCTCAGATAAATGCTGGCTGACAGTACCCAAGAGTCAGCCAGGGACTTTCTTGAGTTTTATTTTTTTTTAATGTTTTCTTATTTTATACTCAATAATTCAATCTTTTGCTCTGCTAAAATGCAGGCAAATCCTTCAACCAAAACTACAAAGTTGGAAATGATTTACTTAAACTTTGTATTGCCACAGTTATATATATAAATCTATCACAGCATTATCAAGCAGTCCTGACCAAGACTGAGTCAGTCAGGTATTGCTGGTTCTTCTGTCAGATGCAGTGACAGGGGCTGTGTTTTGCTTCCCTTGCTTGTTTTGTGCTTATTTTTCTTTTAAAGCTTATCTTTCAGATAAACAAGCGAACAGGCCATCACCTGGAGTCCAAAGTAACATTAATTAACCGAAAGTAACCGAGAAAAATGATAACATGAAAACATTCACTGTCATCATGTGAAACTTTGAATTTTGCATTACGTCCCATGATTTCATTAGCAACATGTTGCATGTTGACCATCTTAATATACTGGTTCTCCTACACAAGAGATACCACGAGACTCTATAAAGAATGTCAGACTTATTTAAAGTGTTGCTTTAAAAATAAGATTTTTGTGCCACTTTCCATTAAACTGGAAAACAGAAAGACACTTCAAGAAACACTGCAACGAGAGAGTTCTTTTCTTTTAGATGTATATTTCTGTCTTGGTGCTTTAGGAAATAACTGCAGATAACAAAAGTAATTTTCTCTTTAATGCTCAAATTACTTATAGTAGTCCAACAAAAAGAAGCTGTGCTGGTTTGCAATGCCCTTGAACAGATAAGATTCTAAAAGCCTTTCTCTTTTGTATAAAAACAGATAATGAATAATTTCCTGTATGATTTCATCAATGCATACCAGTATCTTCTTTTGCAACACATTACCATCTAAAAATAACAAACCTAGTACACTATATAGTTATTTTGAGATATGTAGCTATACCGAGTATGTTTGTTTTATAAATTCCAAAAGCAGCATGCTTTATAAATTTTAATGATTTCTAGGACTGCTCTTGATGTGACAGAAATTCAGAACTGATATCTACATAAATAGGTTATTACAGGTAATGTGCAAGTTCAAAGGCTGCAGGGGATTTTTGAAATTGCTTTATTCTTTGGATGAATCTTAGATTGAATGTAACAGACCCATACACGTATGATACTGATGAAGAGTGTTACATACTGATAGCTGTAAGGCAATGTTTTAACCTTCATCTAAGTTGGCACAGAATTTTTCTATAAAATTAATTCCCCACTAATCCAGAGAAAGGCAGAAACACTTCAAAATTAATAAGAAAAAATAAAAGATCCTTTCCCCACTAAAGATCTTTCCTGGAATTCAGGGGTTAAGCCACGTATCACTGTGTGTAACAATTCCATTCATTCTGTTTAAGATAAAATGTACATAGCCTGCAAATTCAAGTTAGAAATGTTATCATCTCAGTATCTTTCTAGTTAAATAAGTTTTGAAGGAGAAAGACAGAAGTAAACAGTCCCCACCCCAGACCTTCATATTGCTTCCAACACTTTCTGTTAGTCAACACTCAAATGAATTTGAGTACACAGTGAAGAAATGAGGAAATTACTGTCAAGAAAGCTTCAAAGTTTTGCTTCAAGATTATTTTAGTGAGGTAATTCTAGAAAACAGAGGGAAAATTTGAATTATTAATTTCTAAAGAGACTCAGAGCCTGAACTTTGAGATCCAACAATGGTCTACTGGCTTAGTATCTAACGATGGAAAAAAACCTCAGCTACTAAACTGAAATCTAAAGCTGAAGTTATTTAAGGGCAAAAAGAGGAGGTACGAGTATATGCTATTAGTTCAGCAGTGTTGGTGGTTCTGGAATACCTGACTGTGAACAGCAGTTGGAGAATTACCACACACCTGGTTTTTCTGAGCTCTCATGACATCAACTTCATACTCGGTGTATTGAATATCCTGTGCAGGGTCCTTGGTATCTTGTAAATCACAGAAACTCTAAAAGGAAAAAAGACAAAACCCCAAAAGATAGAATTTATCTTCTTTTAATAAGAAAAGGCCACACTAGAGAAGTGGAAGTATTTGCTTTTAATACAAATATATTAAAAGCTTTTATTTATGGAACAACTTTGTGCTACAGGACACAGATTAGCTGTTCTATCAGTAAAATGAAGATAAAGTAATAGTGCAGCTAGATTCAAGAGGGCAGAAAATATTCATATTTGGTAGTTGGTTATTATTCTTGAGCCTCAAAATGAAAATAGCCTTTCTGGTCCATGACATTTGGGCACAGCTGAGGTTGCCCTTGCAATACTCGTGACTAGAACTCAGTTCTGGTTATCAGAAGCATTATTTCAATGGCTGAGAAATTGATTACTATCTTTGCCACATACCTGATTTTTCATTTCCTAACCTCGAGCGAACTATAACTTGAATTCCAAAGAAGCAAATACACTAATAGTAAGAAAAACTATCAAATAAGGAGGGCTTCTAAAAACATTGTCCTGCACATTTGTCCTTATTCACATCAAATGGAAAGTAGCAAGAAGGCAATAATACCAGTGATGGAATAAAATAAAACAGAATTCTGCTTCTTAGATGAGGCAACAGAGAAAGAAATTTACAATGCATAAAAATGGCTTCAAAGTTTAAAGCCTTTTTTGGAACCAAACCAGAAGACTGTGAATCTATGTGGCAAATGTTCAAATCTTTAATTAGACTGATACACTGATGAACAGCGATGGAGCTTGAAAGGTGAGGTGTAATTCATTTCTCCAGCTGTTTCAGGGGAAGTTCAGGAATTACTTGGAGGGGTGGGTGCAGGAGGCAATATTTGTTTATTTTTTTTAAATGCTATGAGGTAAACTAACATGAAAAATAACACTTCTGTATAGTTTCTGAGAAGTTTAGTCTTTATCATGTTGGGGCATATTATACTGAGAACAGCATCTTTCATAATTTCTAAATGTAGGAAGGTGACTGAAGATGTAGAAGCACCACTACATAAAAATCTGTATCTTTTAAAAATGTATTAAAGAGAACTGCTAAGTGAGACTGAAATTCCAGTCAGTAGACTTGAAAGACAAAAATGAGTAGGGATATTGCTGCTATCCTGTGAGAAAAGCAGCTGTGTGCATGGCAGGTACATCCCTACCTTGGGAGGAAATGTTTTCTCAAATACTTTTTTCCATAGTTCCAAAGGCGTGGTGGCATGCATCTTTCCAAGATCACTGTCAGAGGCAGGTGGTGGTCCTGAGGATCACAGCACACATAAGATAAGTGTGTTGTCATAACAACATAAATCACAGAATAATTTTGCATAATGATCCATCTAATTTAGTATTTTACCTTCTACACTGAAAAGCTGCAACAAGTTTGAAAAACACATTGGTATCCTACCATGAAATTGGCTCCGAGCTTTTGTATATTTTATTTTCTTTCAGATTCAAGCTTATTGGTACTTTACTATTTTACATAGTCCAGAGACTTCACTGAACTACCTAACAAATCACAATAAATACTGAGTCATGATTTTAAAATCTATAAGCCATTTCCTTCAATGATCTGTTAAAACTGATACTGATGTGCTGTAATTCATTTATTTGCTTAAAGTGTTTCTCGAAACAATTAAGCAACAAACACAATGAACAGGAAATGTTCTAACCTATTTGGCTCATGGAATCCAGGCCTGCTGGAATAAAGAGAGGTTTGCTGGGATCCACTGATACAGACTTGCTAAGTAGAAAAAAAGAAAATATATCAAGTGAGCATTTAGCAATCAACAAAAAATGACATTATTCTAGCCAAGACTAGAGTCTTACTGGGGTTTGCATATAAAGATATGTAAATAAAAAAGTACTCCATTCCACTGGTAACCATATTTTAATTCATCAGTTTGAAGATCAAAACCAAGGAGTTACCACTGTCCTTAGAAGAGATAGGCAGCTGAGTCACAGGAGTCCAAATCCATGAACAAAAATCTTTCAGAGATCATATTTAAGAAAAGTTTTTATTATTAAAATACTTTTTATTAAGTAATTTTAGGCTCTGGGCAAGACATTTAATAGTTGAACAATAACGTTACCTTTTATCGTAGCCGAATGCCAAGTGATTAATAAGAGCACGGGCTTTCAGCAGGAGAGCCTCAGATTTACTGGTAAACTAAATGAATCAGAAAACAAAATACACATTATGAACTTCCACCATAGATATATTACATTTTGCCACCTACAAAGATGCAAGAGTCTTGCTAATTCCTGATCTCAATAGATTTGGTATATATGTTCACTGAATCCATTAGAATAAAATGTCACATTCCTTTCAAAAACATGAATGTATTTGTTACTGAATATATAGCTCAAGAAAGATTAAATTAAAAAGTAGCATAAATAAAGATTAAAGAATAAATTTTAAAATACTGATTGAAAACTTTTGAAATATGCACATTACCAGACACAAATCTTTTGCCCAAGACTAATGAGTTAAGATTTTAAATTACATTAAACATTACCCAGAATACCATGAACATTTAGAAAGGTAAGGAATAACTATGTAATTGTCATAAAAGTGGCTTCAAAGTGGCAGAATGGTACAGATTTGTCAGAAAGCAGTTCTCAAAATATATTCTCAAACTACATGCTTCTTCCTGTCTAAAGGCTTCTGTATCCTAACAGATTCATGTTTGAGAAAAAAGTCAGATCCCTGCTGTGGGAAATTAAGTTTCTCCCACTCATTTCAATGACAATCAGCATTCAGCAGCCAAAGAGTTTTATATTTTAGTTTTAATTTTTAATTACAATAATGCTTAAACGCTTTAAAAACCTCAACCAAGACAGTTGTATTCTCAGTTAACAAAAGACAAATTCATGTGTCAGAGTGAAAAAGGTTTACATGGATGCAAAAGGACGTGCTGGGATTTTAAAGATTTAAAGTAAACATAAGTTGTTATGATAATCACTAAGCTACTATTAAAGATTATTTATTACAGAAATGATGGTTGATACAATTAAACCCATATTCTGATGCACAGTGAGCCCAAGAGGCAGCATTTTTGGATTGTGAATCTCAGCATGCATTTTTGTCTACTCAAGAGGATGATCTGACAGACTAAAACAGATAATTCATTGTCCTCATGTTGGCATCTTTCTACCCACTTCTGTAAGGAAGCTCCTGTCCTTCAACACCCTAGGTGGTGTACATAAACTATAAACTACTGTGAAAATGAGCTCGTTTTTAAATCTACCAAAGCTGGGTCACTTGATGTTAAGTTCATGCTTCTACCAAAAGGGCCAGTTCTCTAATTCAATCTAAGGCAATCACTTTTGCCCATTCTCCTTTCTTGTACCAAAAAAAAATTTGCCCAAGATGCAGTAAACTCAATGCAGTAAACTAAGCTGGCTAACAGGTAACTATTTTAATTTGGTTTTTGTTGATACTGGGAACTGTGTAGTTTGTTCACAAGGCATGTCCATCCATCCCCTGCCAGTACTGTGACTTGTTCAACAGATAGCCTAATGAAGAAAGCTACTGTAAACCAATGAAATCCTATTTCCTCTAGGAGTTTTACATTACTATTTTTAAAAATATTGTTTTGTAACAGAAATAGTCTTCATCTTCTCTATCCTTAAGTAGAAAGTGAATATACACACCACTAATGATGCTCCGTAATAATGTGAAACGAATCGAAGTGTCTTGCTTATTATTTTCCTCATTTCAGAGTCAAACTCCTAAAAAAGTTGATATTGGAACATAGATGTAAGAAACAAAACCCAAAATATTACAGTTAGAACTTTTTTTATCTATAAACTGCAATGCACTTAAGCTACAATATATAAGGCTTTCAGCTGTCAGCCTAATTATATCTTAAGACACAATCAGTAACAGCCTACTCTGAAAAGAAATGTCACAATTTCTCTTTGTTTCTTTTTTACAGAGGGAGCCCAATTCAGGCAATATGTTAGTCCAGGAAGTTTTTTAATTGAGAACGCACATTTAATTTTCAATTTATTTGTCTGATTTTGTTTTAAATTTTTAGAAGTAGAAAATCTGCCTTACTAGAAGAATAAGGATTTTTTCTTTTTGTGAAAATATTTAAACCTTTGGGCATATGCTGTCTAAGTTCTAATACCTGCAAGATTTGAAAGGTGCATCAAAATACCTTTTCATCCCTATTTCTTTAATCTAAGATCATACAGATGGCCTTCCCTGGATAAAATGGATAAAAACTTGGTCCCAGTGAAGTCTGAATGAGTCAATCCAGAGATGCCCAAAGGAATCAGGTTGGCATTTTGTCCTGATCATATGAGAGTCACTTAAGGAGGTCATGGCTCAGCATAAAGTTTCAGTATGAGAGAAGGCAAGTCTCTTATTAATAAAGAATTAAGTCACTCAAAGAGTCAGCCAGGTATCAGGGCACTGTGTAGCCATCCAGAGAAGCATGACTGCTAAAAATCAAACATGCTGTCCTAGTTTCTCATGATGAAGTGCTGTGAGTATCTTGGGTTTTTTTATGTCCTGGGAGAGAATCCAGCAGTACTGTATTTCTTTCCTCCCTTCTGTAAAAGATGCAATTACTCACTTGTCTCTAGAAACTTGGGAAGTACTTTAAAAGAAGTTCCAGACTGAAATGAGAGTTTATTGTTTGTGCTGCCACCAAAGACTCTGCTCAGCTGACTTGAGATACACCCCTCTCGCACTGCCATAAACTTACAGCTGCTGTCACAAGGGACACATGGAGCTGGATTTCTCTCGTTATAAAAGGAAATCATCAACATGGTCTTTTCTTGCTTCCCTTTTTGGTCTGCAGCAACTTGTGTCTCAAGATTGTCTAAGTACATCTCAAAAATCATCAGTTTGGGGGTGTTTTGTGAAGGAATGACAGTATGCCTTCCTTAATGCTGTTGGATGGAAAGTTGTTGGGGTTTTTTTGTGGTAGAAGGCTGGCTGTCCAGACTTTAGTTCAAAAGATTGCTATTATGTTGTGGAATTTTAGTATATAGAATATTTACTGGGAGTATTTTAATTATAAAAAATGTACTTAAGTATTACTTACATGAAAAATATCGTATTTGCTTCCAATTATCACCAAGGGTATTGGAAAAGGGTCAACTAATGCATAGTCCTGTTAAAAAGATATAGGACAGGTTAAGAACTCTAAACAAACTGTAGAAGATTGCAACTGTTAAAGCAACTGAAAGGGGTTAAAATTAATTCACAGAAGACAAGGTTTTCCAAACCTTAAGGTACATGAACCAACTTTAATGCAATATCCATATTCTAGCATTTTCCCATTTTCTTCCTAAACGGTCAGGAAATAATCCCTCTGAGCAGTCAGAACACTTACTGGCATAAAAGGGCTCTTACACTATATATTCCAACATTAGATGGAAAAGGAAGAGAGGAAAAACGTTATGTATTCACAGAACACCTCCCAGACTAGATTAGTAGAACTGGCTTTTTGACACATTCACCTTCCTTGGATAAAATCTAAAAGAATACAGACAGAATCTCAAGAAAAATGAGTGGAATGATTTGCTTGTGTCACAAATTTGTCCTCCCCACATCTGTTTTCCCAAGACTTAAACAATATTTATTTGTGTATTTCAAGTGTTTGATATCAGAACAAAGAGGAAACAGCATCCAACAAACTTAAAAATGTGAATCAGTATCAATGAAGGAAAACAGGTCTGAGAGTGTAGATTTTACTGCTGAATAGCTAACCTGTGATAAAAGTTTTAATAAGTAAATTACAAGAATCCTCAAGGGATCTGGAAGGTTTTCCTGTAGTCCATATGAAACAAGATAATCCCCTCATGTGTTCAGGCAATTATTTATTCAAGCTGCTTTGGCTGCAGCAGTGGAAGAGAGATGTGTTGTAGCAGAGGTTGGTCCAACTGCTCCCTCCTAACCCCAGTTATTTCACAGACAGCTTAAATGACAGAATGTTGACAGAAGCAGCACATACTGAAAATCCTCTACTTGGAGAGGAGAAATAATGGCTACGCTCATACACTGTCAAAGCAGAAGCTTTGAGCAAAACTACTGCAACTTAAAAGTGAGTATATAGAGTATAAAACTGAAGAAAATAGTTTTCATTTCATAACTAAGAGGAAGATTTGGGATAACATCAGAAACCTTAAAACTAGCATATTGAACCCTATGCATGTTTTGACTGTGGAGTTTATTTTTGACTATGGAGTACTTCAGATGCATCCAGCCTTTTTAAACAAGGTCTGCAACTGATATACTTTATCATCATAGCAAATAATTCTTTAGCCAGGACAATGACATTTATCTAATCCTTAAAAATATAAGTATTTAATTGATTGCTGTTTAGGATAAAAAAAAGTTTAACCATTAAAAGGCACATAAAAATCTCCATAAACTGTCATTTAATTTGACTATAAAAGATGGTATTTTCTTCTACAAAATTGACACAATTTTTCTTTGAGCAATGATGAAAGAAGAGAATCAAGCAGTAATATAGTATTTTATTTGCATTATTGATGTGTTTGATAACGGAAGCTAAACAGAAATTTTAGTTCAGAAGGTATAATTGTGTTTCCTAGAGGGCAAGAATAACAAGCTTTCTTAACAATTAATAGCATTATTATTTTTCTTTATTGCAATAAGCTTGCAGTTTTCTGATATGTAAGCCCCTATATGTAAACTTGACACTGTGGTCATAATTTATTGCCAGATGTGCATGTAGGTGTTTTCTTTTTGTGAATTATCTTCTCTAAAAGTAAAAATCAAAATAATAATCCCAATATCAAACCCCATACTCTAAATCTATGGAGTGCTGCATATGTTGCTTTCTCATATATTTTGAGTTACTTTTAAATTTCTGAGCTCTACAAGCATTTGCTGTATTGAAGTATTTTACAGAAGTTACAGTAACTAGATTTACATGCCAGGTCTTTGAATTGTTGAATACTTATTTATGCATTATATACACACAACATTTGCAGAGGTTTAATGCACAATGACTTTTCATTTCTATTGCGCATAATCTGGTTTAGCTTTTCCAGAGATTTAGTTAGCAATTATGTTTAAAGGACTGATGTTAACATTTCTGAAACTTTATAATTTAATTAGTTGTCAGATTATCAAAAGGCATTGAGTTTGTGATAGACATTTAAATAAATGCAAAGTATATAGTCATGTTGATGGCTGTTATAACTATATTCTTTGCTTAAATTTGTACCTTCAGCTAGTCTCTTGCTAGATGACTTTTGTACATTCTAGTTTTCATCTTCATTTTAAAAAGATGAGGGGGAAAAAAAGCAAACTGCTACTCTAAAACTATTTCTTTTGATTGGTGTAACATGCCATAACAATCACATTAGATATCTAACAAAAAGATGTAAGAAACCTTCTTTCCTTGTTTCTGCTCTTATTGAATTTTTATTAAATTGCTATAATTTTCCAGTGAACAGGTTCATCTACATCAAATGGATTTTCAGTCATGCATAAAAATCTAAAAGAGTTGTTTATGATTTTCAAAAGCATTATCTTTAACTGTATAAAGGCCTGTGACATCTGGAGAAAATATTAGAAATAACTTACGGGGTGATCCCTCTGCAGATCGTTCCACATCCTCTGTTTAATTTCAGCAGCTACTTCAGGGTTTGCCTTTTCTAGTTTGGTTAAAATTTTGTTCACATGGTTCCTGGTGACCTGCAGAAGGCTCTCCATAGTAGTCCAGAGTTCATGAGGTTTGGAGAGATCCAATACCAGAACTACAGCAAACGACCTATTAAATAGGCATTATTTGGGCACGTATTTAGCGCATGAGGCAATCAGCATTTTCATACAAAACCATACCTGTAGTGCAAATGTGAACATGTAACTGCTAAGACAGATTAAATGTGCCAGCAAAGCAAGATGGCTTTTAGGGATATTCTGCACTCTGAAGAAACCTTTCCCTTGTCTCTTGTTCAGAACTATTATTTTGGCAACTTTCCATCAAGCATTGTTTTTGGGGCCTGTCTTCAAAACAGTAAAATATGCAAATATCCTCAGTCCATGTAGCTCTTTCTTCCTGTATGACTGAGGATTTCTGCTGTCATGTATCCCTGCCATCTCATAAGTCTACAACCCCAGACCAAGCAATGTTAGCCAAAGGCTAGGATCTTTCCAACTATTACCGGTATTGGAAAGTTCCCTACTATCATTGTTCTTTTCTAATATGAAATGAAAAAAAAACTGGTTAAGGACAATAATCTGTGTCATGGATTGTGACAGTTTGTTGGAACCTCAAATGAGTGCATGAGAAAAGTCTTCTGAAAGATAAATGGAAGATAAAAGAGTACTCATGACATCCTTAGCTACTACCAGACTTTTAAAGGTGGATTGTTGATGAGAAATGTTTTACATCTCTTTCTTGGTCCTCTTTCTAAAAGCCTGCCTCTTGAAACACCAACTGCATTAAAGTGCAGCTGTAAAGATCATTGCAAATGCAGTAATCTGAATGGATGCCATCATTCTATCACATTCCAGCCCGACTTGAAAAAGAGGATTCCAGACCAGAGTGGTATTACAAAAGCTACGAAGAAACAAAAGTGTTCAATTTCATTTTAAAATGCTGTGGGGAAAAAAATCTGGTGAAAAGTCTCCTGATAAATCTAGATATAGTTTATGGAACTTTTAAATAAGCAAATTGCTTGACTACAGTGATGAGAAAACCAAGAAAAAGCACTTAAATATAAGTTGAAATGGTAGAATTTTTACTAGCATGTTACAATATTGCCTTGTGAACAGAAGTGAATTGTTCTTACAGAACATTGCTATCCCAGCAAAGACTCTTAAGATTGTCCACATCAGAAAATCCCTTATCAGTAAAAAAAGAAGAAAAGACCGATGGAGGTAGAGCTCACTTAATTTAATTTTTAGTCAAGGGCTGAAAAATTACACTTAATCTTTTCTCTCCCAAGCTCTTCTAGAAACAGAGCTTCACATGCCATTAAGTGTTTTATTTTTATTCCTTCTGTCTTTGTCTCTCAGCAAATAATGGCATTATCTCAGTAGTCAAAACAGTAGCAAGTGTACCTGATAAAAATGATGTCCCCTCCTTTTTCTTCCCCACAGAAGTTAAAGCTCAATACCAATGAAATAGAGCAATATATCATAATACAAAACTTATATTTTGATCCTTTTCTCCCCTTTCAGCTCCTATCCTTCCTAACAAAAAAAACCATAAAAAAGCACCCCCTCTCACCTTGTCATTTCTTCATGCAACTTTTCATGCATTTCTTCTTCCTATGCTATCCATTACTTTAACGGATTTTTCTCACTACATTCTCTTAATTTTATCTAAATTCCTGTTTCCTTCTGTTTTCAAATAATTTCAATAGCTTTAGTCCCTCTTGGAAACATCATCTCTCTCTTGGGAAATGACCTTGTTATTAAAAGGTCATTTCCCCAAAATCCAGATATTTTTTTTGGTCACAATTTTTGGCCTTGTTTTTCACCCTAAAATACCTGTCACAGAAAGAGTATCTATGTTTGCACACAGAAGTAGGAAGCAAGATTTTACTTTTCATATGTCCCCAAGTCTGTTTTTTTGCTCTTTCACTGAGCATAAAGATACTATGACTTCTCTTTTTCTGTGTTTCTTGTTCTATCTAAGGCCAACTGACTTCCTCCACATTACTGCTTTGTTTTGTTGAGATTAGTTAGAACTTGTTTATTTAGGAGAGAAGCATGAAAAGGAAGGCCAAAGCAAAGCATTATGGTATTACGATGATTTTTAGCAAAACCCCATAAATTTTCTACCTTACACTTTGAAAGAGTTTTTCACAAAAAAAAAAAAAAAAAAAAAAAAAAATTCTAGAAGGAAAGCTCAAATTAACTCTGGAATTGCAATATTTACACTTACCTTATGTTGTGGCTTGTGATTGGTATTCGAATGAGTTCCACTAATGAGGTTCCACCACCTAGTTCCCAAAAATGAGCTACATCTTTAGGCTGCAAAAGAGTTTCTTTACATTATTTTTATGTGTGTGTGTACATATAAAGATATGGTAAATGATACTTTATACTCACTGTATTGTGTCTCCTTGCCCTCCTTCCAAAAGTATATTCCAAGGCTAATGTTGGCTTTGGAGACTCTTGCCTAAAGGAAAAGTAACTTAATTTTGTCAAGATCCTCCAAAGAAAGGAACTTAATTCTACAGTTACTAAATGATACCTATCAGTCAGTTTGGAATTTGGCTTAGAGACAGCAGTACAGAGAGGACACTTTTAGACAGGAGGTGTCAGGTACTGAAGACAGGAGAAGCAGCAGCACCAGCCCAAAGAAATGGGTCATTTCAGCTGACACTGGAGAAGGACTGAAAGGGTCACTTGACAGGTTATAATGAAGGGAAGGAAGTTCATCCCTAAGTGATCAACCACTCACAGAACACACCTGCATACATATATTATGAATTATCACACAATGTGACTGTTTACGTCAAATTCCAATCTACAGCTGAAAACTGCTTTTAAATATTTAACACATACCTCTCAAGGCACCTCAGTATGATAGTGGTCTTTCCCTGGAAATTAAAAACAAAGAGGAACTCTTTAAAGCATAAAGTTGTATCACTAAGTCAAATTTATTTAACATTCCAATAATAGAGTACCAGGAAACTGCAAATGCATGTAACTGTTTGTAGCCTTATAGTGGAAACTTAAGTCCAATTTTCAATCAGAATCAAGTTACACTACCATTGTTATAAGTATAAACCAATAGACATGACAAATACAGTAACAGGAGCACTGTACTTAAAATTAGACATTAGTGATCAATTAGACCAATTCTTTTAAACTATTAAACAGTTTTAAATTATTAATAACACATTTATGTAACATGTGGTTTCCACTGGAATTAATTATTACTGTTGAGATGGAAACAAAGATTGCTTAAAATACAAATAAACACACAGAAAAAGATGTCTTTACTTTGTTAAAGTGCAGCCACTGAATACCATGCCACACTGAAGGGGCTAGCACTTCTTCACTTCTGTCCTTTCCTATCTCAAAAATCAGTGAATTTCTGGTAAATCTGGAAAGTCATTTTCTCTGGAAAAGGTATTTTGTAAATTTCTGATTAAGAGATCGCACTAACACCGATCCTTCTAAAATAAAAATTGTATTATTGAAAAATATGATTCATTTTGTCAAAAAGGCAGATATTTCCTTATTAACTTTACAAATAAATGCTAACAGAAGAAAAATATGTGACCAAGTTATGGGATAAGGAGTTAAAACAACCATAGGCATCTCAAATAATGAGTGTGCACTCCATGATAAGGTATGTTCAAATGGGTCTGACATAATACAGACACAATTCACTGCAGCATGTCAAGGCCTCTATCTACAACAAAGCTGCTATCAGTGCACTTAAACTGGATTCCTACCAGTTAAACCTTTACAAGGGGAAAGAATTAAAAGAGAGTAGCATGATTTCTGGCAGTTACTCTAAAAAAAAAAAGAAGCCAAACCTCAAAAAATTAGCACATCATTGAAACCTTAACCATAATTTGAATTTGCACTCTGGAATGTCAACTCTGTAAAATGAGACCATGAGATATTATGTCTTTAAAATTATGTGAACCTTAACATCTGAAAATATGAGATATTTTCCCTGACACAAATTATGTTTGAAAAGTGAAGAATTGTTCAGTATTTACATTACCCCGTTTTTGTTGCCCATAAATAGTATTGATTTTTCCCAAACTTCCCCTGGCTTGACATCATCATCATTATCAGGGTTTTCTCTCTTCTTCACTTCGGCTATAGCAAGATCCCATAAAGTATCACTAGTTGGAAGAAAACAAAGTAAGAAGAGAATAATTAGAGAAAACACACACCTTAGACTGTAATTCCTGAAAATATCTAAATTAAAGTTATTGTGGTGTAGATTATTATTATTTCACATCACCTGCTCTCTGCTTGTCAAAGTACTTCTAACCAGCTCAAGTGACATTGCTCAGGTAACCCCAGCAGCCATTTGCGGCACACACTGAGCACGTCCCAGCTGTGCAGCGGGAGGCTTTGCTTGGAGTACATTTAATCACAGAATCAATTAGGTGGGAAAAGACCCCTGAGATCATCGAGGCCAACCTGTGACCGAACGCCAAGTCCAGGCTTTCCTTAAACACCTCCGGGGACGGTCACTGCACCACCTCCCCGGGCAGCCCACTGCACTACTAAGACACCTTTACAAGGTTTCCCGGCGCGTCAGGCTTTCCGCAGGAGCCTGCGGGAGGCCGGCAGCCTCTGGAGCGGGCAGCTCCCAGCCGCCGGCAGCGGAGGAGCCGGGCACGGCTCGGTGGGCTCGGGAGGGCTCCGGACTGCGCTCTGTGTCCCGGGAAGCTGCTGCTCGGGGCATCGAGGGCTCTCCGTGCTCAGGTTCACTCGTGGTCACCTGCAGACCCCGTTTATGTGGCGTCTCTTACAGAAGCACCGGCAAAGGACCAGGCGCGCCCCACCTGCCCTCGGCCCCACTCTCTTTAGGGGCAGAGGCCGTAATGGCCCGTTTTAAGCCCTCCTGCCCTCCCTCCCTCCCTCTTCCAGGCTGCCCTCCCCGGCCGCAGGCCCCTTCCCCCCGGGCAGCGGGAGCGATCCCCCATCACCAGCCCGGGCAGGGCTCCCGGTACCTGGCCTTGGGCATCGCGGCGCGACGCGGGCCCGGCTGCCCGTGGCCATGGGAACGGCGCGGGGCACGCCGGGACCTGTAGTTCCGCGGTTGGGAGGCGCGGGCGGCCCCGGCCCCGGCCCCGCGCTCGGCCCAGCCCGCCCCGCCGCCGCCCGCAGAGGAAGGGCTCGTGTGGAGGTTGCACGGAGGCCCCGCCCCGTCTCCTGCTCGTAGGCTCCGCGGCTGCCTCTGTTTTCAGGGATCCCCCGCCTTGGTACCGGTGCAAGTGTGAGGGCCCTCGGGGGACCTCGACTGTAGCTCCTCTTGTGAAGGGACAAAATACTCCAGCTGTGGAGGAAGCCAGGGATAAGTAAACAACACCACCGGGAGTCTTACTTGACCTCGGCCTTAAGCACTGGCTCGTGGTCCCTCAGTGAGCTTTGTTACCAGCGGAGGGAGTGAAATGAGGCCTGAGTAGTTCGCACTCCCTGGGAACTGCTGTGTAACACAGAGTAAGTGTAGTTATTTTACAAAAATTATTGTGTAATTATTTTAGTCCAGCAGAGGGCAACGAGGGTGATTGAAAGACTGGAGTATCTCTCTTAGGAGGAAAGGCTGAGGGAGCTGGGCCTGTTCAGCCTCTAGAAGAGAGAGCTGAGAAGGGCCCTCATGTCTGTCAGTATCTGAAGGGAGGTGTCAGAGGATGGATCCGGGCTCTGCTCAGTGGTGCTGAGCAAAAGGACAAGAGACAATGGGCAGAAACTGATGCACAGAAGTTTCACCTGAACGTGAGGAAGAACTTCTTCACTGTGCAGGTGACCAAGCACTAGAACAGGTTGCCCAGAGAGGTTGTGGAGTCTCCCTCTCTGGAGGTATTCAGGAACCATCTGGACACAATCCTGTGCCATGTGCTCTAGGACGACCCTGCTTGAGCAGGGAGGGTGGACCAGAATACCCACTGTGGTGCCTTCCAACCTGACCCATTCTGGGATTCTGTGACTTTGGAGTTACAGGGGCATACAAATAAGACACTAACACACGGAGGCTCGATTATTTCAAGATTATCAAAAATCAAGTCCAAAAATACTGGGCTTGGATTAGAATGTAGGATTTAAAGGGTGCACTAAAACAGCAGGATGACCCTGAGTATGAAAGGGGTATAGGATGTAGGTGAACCTAACAAGTCTAAAGTGTCCTACATCAGGGAAGTGACCCAGAATCCAGGACAGCAATTACAGCTATCTTCTGTAGCTGGGGAGCTGCTTTGCATCTTGAGAGAGTGGAGACAGAAAAACCTAACTGAAATCATTCAGATACCTGTTTGATCAAAGCCAGGAAAGCAGCCTCATTCATAATGATTAACTCAGATTTAATTTTAACTGTTCCTTTTTCCCTACCCAAAGAAGGCTGATGTATCCTTCCACTGACCTTCAGTAATGTTCGTTCTTTAAATAAGATCTTTTTTTCTAAATTTAGCTTGCATAATCACTCAGTTTCTGTTTCAGAAGCCTTTATATGGCTATTTTTGTCTGGTTTTAATTACTTCCAGGTTTTTACATGCATATGCTAAAGAATTTGCTAACCTCCCATGGAAACCATGGTCTTGCTAATTAAAATCCAGAAAGAAACTTAATTATTTAGTGTTATACAGTGCAGGTCATGGTGATGTCTGCCTAACTGCATTTCTTTCATCAGTTTCAGTTCAACAGAACACTTCTGATTTTGGTATATATATGGAGCCAGTGCTGATCTGTAACCAGCAGCTAGAGGTAGTAAAACCCCTGGACAAAGCTGCTCTTGTTCTGCCAAAGAGAGCAAAACTATGGTAGGAAAAGCTCCTGGCACTATGACCTATGCAGGTATTACTGCAACAGCAGGAGTATAAAAAGGAAAGTATTTTTGCAGTGACTTACTCGCTGTCAGAGGTGGCAAATCTGGAAGATGCTTCAGTACAGATCTGAGCTGGGAAGCACAGCAAAATGGTGTACAGTTAGTAAATGTACTGAAGCCTAATCTGGAATTTAAATTGGAGTTTTTATATTTCAACTTTCTCAGTTTCTTTTGCCCTAATAAACTGTAAAAAAAACCCCAAAAACAACACATACGCAAAACTTTTTTTCCCCCTAATTCATTATTGCTAAGTTACTAATCACCTTAGTTAAAATTAAACTAATGGGTTGCACCAAGCTGTATGGACTATTAAAGTTCTACCTAAAGCTTTAAGTGGTGCATTCCTTTAGGCAAGAATGATTTTCTTCCTTCAGGAACAATTAAAACCTATGAAAACTGTGGTAGTCTGACAAGGAACTCCAACACCAAATACCTACCAGCCTCCTTTCATAGGGAAATACATGCTTTTATTTTAAATTTAAACAAAACTTAATTATAAAATAATAAAAACCATGAATTTTAAGGATTGTATTAAAACCTTAAAGCTTTATCATTTGCCAGTTGTGCTACAAATCGGTCTTGCTTGTTCTAGAAATCAGCTGTTCTTACTAATACTGCTGCTCAAAAATTGACAAGGCAAAGTGAAGTTCAAGTAATATATTAATTTACATTGCACTCCAAGTACTCTTTTCAAATCAGTGTCATTGTTTATACAGGCATTTACCAGTGATTTTTCAGTCATTGTCAAGTTCAGATTCATTGATCATTTACATGGATTGTTGATTCTGACCACTAGCTCAAAGCAAGCATGAAAGGTATTCTGAAGTTCATGGTAGAAGGTGAAGTCTCCTTGCATGGGCTAACATATTAATCCCATCCTACCAATATTTTTACAACCTAGGTTCTGCAAGCTTTGAGCATGGGAAGTTTTCCAGCAACAGTCCCAGAAGCTGCTGCTCATTTGACAGCTCCCACAGTATTATCACTGCTGAGGTGAGAAAGGTCAGGTTCCTACCTGGGCTTTAGTCATGGATTAGGTAGCACAGTGTGAATTTCTTTGGTGGATGACTCGAGACTGAAATGTGGATCACTCATGAGGCTTGGGCTGGGTGGGGAAGGCAGAACAGATTACCTGCTTGGACTGTGAAATTTTCACCTTTGCTGCCTTGCATTGTGTGGTATTCTTTAAGTAGCTCTGGAGCTTAATTACCATGGAGCAAGGCCCTGAGATATGCAGAGCTGTGCTTGGAAGAGTGCTTGCATGTGAAAGAGACTCTACTTGTGACCCTGCTACCTTGAAGGGAAGTGTCTGCTGAGGTTACTGTCACTACAGAAACCTCACTCTTGCTAATCAAACCGGAAAGCATTGTTTAACACAGTGTTGTCACAGTAACTCAGAGTGCATTTATTTCATAAAAATTAACACAGCATTTCTGGTCATGTGACTGTATGGGATTAATGGTGACCTACAATGACCAGCTAGCAGTAGTAAGTTTGGAAAGTCATGCCAAAAAAAGGGAACTAATGCATGGATTGCTTCTGATTACAATGATGTAGGGACATACTGCAGCCACAAGAGCTCAACACTGAAAAGCAAAGCAGTGTCTGGAGTTTCCTACCCAAAGGCAAGCAGGAAGGTCATACTCTGCTTGATAGATTGCACAGTGCTTTATAGAAAAACTGTTTGTTATGTTGCTAATGAAAGTTGTTTCCAAATCTCCAAATCTCCAAATCTGCACATCAGCTGATTGTATTGTTTATCATGTCTCAAAATTCAACAAAGACTTAAAAAACTACATGAACAAGCTCACTAGCAAAATGCTCCACTTTTTTTGCCTCCTAGTAAGAGAAGCTGATCTGCCACATTCATTTGAAACTGGACAATTAGGAAAGACTACTAGCTGGATCGTTCCGGGTTATCATAATTTCATGATTACAAGAAGACTTTCGTGTTTGTAAATGGAAGTTTTTAATCATATTTGAGAAGCTTTAGACTATGACCTAACTGATGCAGTAACATGTTTGAATTTGTAAACACCCTTCCCCCCTCATCTGAGAGTTAAGTATTCTGCTGATTGCAAAGGGGTGTTAATTCCTAAATGAATTTCACCATGGTATCTGTATCACTTGCCAAGGGGTGCAACTCAAGAAGTAATGCCGTTGGTCTCTTGTAGCTCCCAAGATGCTTCCCTGGATGATGACAGGAGACTGGCTGCCTAGGAGGAGGTAAAACCTCCTGCTGCTGGCCCTGCCTCATGGAAAGAGAAGGGTCTGGTGCCCCAACCACCACCAAAGGGTGGAAGTTACCAGGAAGCTCTTTCCACCTTGCAAAAGTGAAAGCATCTGGATATAGTATGTGTGTTGTTTGGTTGTAATTTTCAAGAGAAAGTGTTGGCCCGTGCTACCATTCACCAAGTGGTGCTTGAGTCCTGTGAACTTCAGTAGCTGTGGCAGGACTTTGAGAGCTTTCTAAAGGAATCTGTTTATCAAGTCAGCTTGCCTGTTTGCCTTTCCACTTTTTAAGAGCATGTTCTCTTCATGGCCTCTATCTCCCTTCCAATCTATTTTAATTCTTTAGGAGGATACTCCCTACTTTTAATAGGGGGCAAACAGCTGAAAATTCCTTTTCTCTCAATACAAGCATTTGAAATATTTAAAGAACATAAACCAGAGATTTTCCATTGAGGAATTACTTCAGTTTTAAGTAATAATGAAAACAAAAACCAATGAGGGCTGGCTGTAAGGGATTAATGATCCATGATCATTAGCATGAGCTGAAGTGGAAACTGAAATGTCCATAAATCAGTGATTTATGTTTGAGTACCTTCTTTATGGCTGGACCTAAATGATCTATTGGAATATGGTGCTGATCCATTTCAGAGCCTGCAGAAGTGGTTTATTTGCAAAAAGAGGGGACTGGAAGAAAAACAAAGGATGTAATTTCTATATATTTGACCTATGTAGCACTGAGGCTTGCAGCTGAAAAAGGCAACTGGAAAGTGCTCCTAGGTCCAGTAGTGCAGATGCAGTATCATGTCTTCAGTGTGTAAGAACATTATATTAGTATTATAATAAGAAATGTATAGATACAAATGAAAAACAAGAAGTAAATACTATTCTGACTCAATGTATATACATTATACGTATTGCACACGGATTTTAGGTCTCCAAGTTTACTCACAACATTTCAATCAATGGTTTTCTGTGTTATTCTTGTGTTTTGAATTGTGAGTCATTCTTGCCATCTGTATTATATTATTATTCTGGACTACAGGAGAAATTAGTTACAGAGTGTTGTTTAACGAAACTATACTAAATACAGTGCCTATCCAATTTGTATTTTTTCAAAAGGCTGGAGCAGAGAGGGTTTATTTAGAAATTTACCAGACCAAGGCTGAAGATTTGCCAAGTAAAGCAGCTGTATAACAAAGGCTAGAGTGTATAGTGAGAATACTCTTTAAATTTGTAGTAGTTACATGATGTCCTTATGTGCTTGGTTTTTTTCAAAGGAGAAACAATTATACACAATTTGTTCCTTTTAGTTCCATGACACTTGTATTGCAAATAGGGATGGTGCTGGAAGTGAAAAGTATTTTGTGTTTGACTGCTTTTCTAAACAAAAATTCCTTTTCAAAATGAAAGTTATACAACTGGTCTAATTTTGAAAAATAGAGATGATGAGTTGAAGACAGTTTGGTCCCTGAGTATATATCTAGAAAACTATAAAAATCTGTACAGTTGTTTCCAATGACACCTTTCTTCATCTTTATAAACAGATGTATTTTTTCTGAGCTGTAGGCACAAGCAACCCCCAGTAAACCATAACCCTTGAACTGACTCATCATCTTTCCAGTTCAGGCCAGAGCTTTAATTAAAGAGCTACTCCTGTTATATGCCACTGAAGCAAATGTAAACCTGTCCACCTTTCTTTTGTTTATGGAGCTGCTGATGCTCTACATCTTGTACGTCAGAAGATTTTCAATCCATGTAGAAAACCTCTAGCAAGGACGCGTTATCATGAGACATAATCCTTTCATAACAAAGTGGGACATTTAGTTGGTCTGGTGGTTGCAAGAAGTGGCTGGCTCCCCATTTCCTTGAGTTTCTGTCCACTTTGAGGTGCCAGTAATGCTGGAGCAGAGAGATGATGAGCAGCTCCTTTCAGCTGATGAAAGTTGTTAATGTAGCTGGCAATCAGTAGAGTGATCTCAAGAATCTATAACAGGAACATACAAAACTCTTTGAAAAATACAGTGATGTGTTTTGACTGCTGAAAAAATAGCTAACTTTTTAGCAAGTGACAATCACCATCAACTGGATAAGTACTTGTACTTTAACAAATTAATGATGGGGGGAGAGGAGATAACTAATAAAGCTCTTTTTATTGCTCCTTGCAAATAATGTAATGTTATTCCCATCAGTATATATCAAAGATACTATGTCTTCCACAGTCTTAAATGATTCAGAGATGACTTCTTTAACTTTGAGAGATTTTGAAGTCCAGAATATGATGCTCTGAGAAGTTCTGCCAGAAAGTATCTAGTGCTCAGAGAACTCAAGGTGTAGGGTAGATGAAGGGAATAAAGACTTCTGTGAGGTTTTTATCATTATTTTCTCTTTGCGACCCATACAAGCCTTGCTGAGACATTGAACAGGTTGCCCAGAGAAGCTGTGAATGCCCCATCATTGGAAGTGTTCAAGGCCAGCTTGGATGAAGTTTTGAGCAACCTCATCTAGTGGAAGGTGTCCCTGTCCAGGGCAGGGGGGTCAAAGCTAGGTGATCTTTAAGGTCCTTGCCAACCCAAACCCTTCTGTGATTCTGTAAGGGAACAATCTAATGGAAACTTCAACACATGTATTTTACTGTGCTTGTGTGTATGAAGAATCATGTTTTGACTCATATGTGCAATTTTGTATTGTTTCTTAAATTGTTCTGACAAACAGCAAAACCTCTGTTTCTTAAAAGAAATAATCAGTCTTACCAGTGAAGGAGAAAACCTAGATTTAAAAAGAATTTTTTTTAAACCAAAGGGAAAAATATCATAAGATTTTTAAGAAGTGACTGATCTTTCAGTTCTTGTGTTCTACAATTTCCCTGTAGATCCCAAATGTACTTAAAAAAAATTATCTCTGGTGCTGATTAGGCAAACAGACTAAGTTTTAGGTACTGCATGTAATTTCTGTCCCTAACAGCCTTCTTTGTCCTTCTAAGAAAAATTTGGAATGTTATATAGACAGGGACATGAAAAGAACAGAAACACATCAGTACTGTCACAGTTAGCTCTAACATTAGTAATTATTTGCTCTCTAAAATCATCTGGCAAAAGTCAGTAATCTGGCAGGCTGGGATTAAAGAAGGTGTTTCATCTTTCACATCTGTTGGGGATTACCCACTAGAGATAGCACAAAAGCAGATGGTGGGAAACTGTTTCAGGAAATATACCAACCTTTGGTTTTGTCATGGCAAAAAGGTGTTTTTCAGTTGATTTGTCCTTTGTCTGAGCATTATTAACAACCAGCATAAAATCATCTTGATAGCCTCCGAAAGTCATCAGGCTCTTATATGTGTATGTAACTGTTAATCGCTGAAAAAAGGAAAATCCCAGAACAAAACACAAAGCTATTAAGCAGGACAATGCAAGAAAACCAGATTATGACAAATTCTTCTTTTAAAAATATAATTACACGTGTATTTTTCAATGGAGGTAGTGTCTTATGAAACTTGAAATTAACCGTGAATTTTGGGATAGCTTCATTTAGACCTTCATGATGAGGAACTTTCACTGTAGATGATAACTCTTCTAAGTGTGATCTCTGTTTCTATTCCAAACTAATTAGATGAAAGATGTAAGATTTCAACTCAAGCGTGTAATTCCATTTACCCAAATCTTGACTAACTTTGAGAGAAGTTAATCTTACTAATTCCATTTGAAATTGAAGCAGCATCTAAATAAATTAAATGTCAGGGTATGAGACATCTGAAGGAATTTAACTCCAGGTATTCTTTTTGTGCAGTGTCGTGTTTTGCAAACAGGCAAATTAAATTCTGTTCTCTTTTTTTCACATCTCTGATGAAACATAAATGCTCTTCAAGGCTCCTCAGCTTTCCATCCCTCAGTTCTTACTGTTCAGTGTTTAACACCACAATAGTGGCCTTCAAGTTAAGATCAGCATTTAATTATTGTTACACCTCCTATTAATTTGCTGCAGATGTTTGCATTTAAAATTCATCATCAGACAACATTTGTACAGTAACTTAGTGCCCTTCCTTAGTAAACCTCTTTTTGCCCCAGTTTTGAAATAGTATAATTTCTACCCCTTGCAACATCATTTCTGATACCCGTGGATCCTTCCTACAGAAAATCCCAATGTTCCCTGGAAACTGAGCATTCCTTGAATGTAAAGTAAGGCCTGCCAGTACTTAACCTGGCAATGCCCTACAGAAATGCCGTAGCTCCAGGAGAGCTCTCTGCAGTCTGATGCAAGCACATTTTGCTTGTTCCCTGAGAGCTGCTGTTTGCTCTCCTCATGCTTTGTTTTATTATTTCTTTAACTGCAAAGAAATGTAATGAAAAGGCCCATATCAACACAATTATAAAGCTGAGATTTTAATTTTCTGATATTCAATATTAGCACTTGCTAATAGCAGCATGCCATTCTTTTTCTTTGCAGGATATAAATGAAAGCAGGGATCTTCTCAGGCACTGCTTTTTACACTGATTACGAGTTGTTTTCTGTGAAAACTTGTATTGCAAATCAAGAAAAATCTGAGCCTAAAATGACATAATTAAATAACACTGGGTTATATTACCTACTATTAAACAAAAATAATACAATGAAAATAACAATCTTTTAAAGTAACTGCTCTTTACAGAGTGTATGTATTATGAATAATACTGGAAAATTAAGTCTCCAGGAAAAGAAAATTAATGTTATTGTAATAACATTACAATAACTATGGATTTCCTGACATCTGAATGATTAAAACATTAACATTTCATTAAATGATATAAAAACTGTATCTGATAAACAAAAATAAATTCAGTGCAAAGAAGTCATTACTTGCTTCTATTATTAGTGCTACTGTAACGATGATAACATTAAAGCATTTTAAAAGGAATGAATTTTTGCTTTAAGAGAAGGACTAGATAACTTAGCATGGAAGGCTAATGCCCTCTTTTAGGTAGTATGGTGGTGAATCTCCCCATATAATTAGTACTAAAATATATCTTGACCAAACTTAAAACAGCAATTTCACTTACCATGGAGCTGTAATCCAAGATGCTTATGCCATCTTCATGGACAGCAAACCATATGAAGGACCTCTCAACTGAGGCTGTTTCTAGAGGCTACGAAGAGAAATGTTTTTTAGTTACTACTTCAAAATGAGAAAATATGTGAATAATTATTAATTCTCAGCTATTATAGACCTCTCTCCATCCACAGTTCTCACTTCAGTTCTCTCTCAGTGTAAATTTCAGTAAAGGAATTGAAATACCTGCCCAAAGCCATATAGGTGGCCAGTGGCAGAACGATGAACTAAACCTAATACACTTGAAACCTACCCTGATGCTTAGTCTAATAAAATATATAGTCTCATTAATAAAATCAGTGTGTCTTGAAGTTTGTCTACTAGCTCATATATCTAAATACACAAAGAACAGAGGGCTGACAAGCGATTTTATATATAGATATATATATATATATATATGTATACACACACACTCAGGGATTACCTAATAAAACTGAAGGCATGAGGTGACAGTTCTGCTTAACAGAGCTGTTATTTGAATCAAAGGAATTAAGATACCAGTGGTTAAGAGAAATTGAGAGAGGCCAGCACAGAAGGGAGTGCTCTAAATACCATTAACCACAATTAGTGCTTCTGCAAGGTTCAGCTTCCACAGCCAGTTAATGTTACCTTTTCAATGTTCTAGTAGTTATCAGGTAAAAGAGCCTAAACCTAAAAGGCTATCTCAAACTAAGATATAAGGAAATGGAAATATAGATTAATAATGTAAAACAAGCAGTAAGTATATTGGAAAGTTACTATTATGATACACTTAGTACTATGGCTATTATATTTCACAAGTTTTTGACTTTAAAAAGTTAATAATTCGACAGGAGATTCAATCAGCTCATGTATTACACAGTTATTTTCAACAAAAAAGTAGTACTATTTGCAAATTTCTATTTAAACCCCCCATCCCCCCAGTCAAACTAATTAAAATATCTTACTTTTGCTGCAAACAGTTTAGCCCCAAAGAAAGGCCATTTCCTGGCCACGGTGAGATAAATGCGCACGCAGTCTGCGGCACTGTGCCCACGGAGAGCCATCCATCTCGTCGACAGTCGCTGGCAAAGCTGTCTGTTGAAATGAAGGATGGAATTTACTTATTGAAGGGAATTCCAATGTTTGCCCACAGCAAGTTTAATGAGCTACAGTTTAATGAGAATGCATTTCTTAAAACGATAATTTCAGTTAATACAATGACTAGCATTGATACAGTATTAAATAAATCCAAAATCACATTGAGTATTTTAATGCACATAAAAATGATGAAGTATCTTCTAATTTCCACAACATTATGATTAAATATTGCTGTAGCAGTTACAGCATAAAGGCAGAAAGTCTGGGGCAGCTTTTAACGTGTCTCTACAGAGAATCGATCTACCTTTATCAGTACTCAACAGCTATGTCAGTTGTCATTCCAAAAATCCATGCAGCTTAGCACATATCGTTACCTGTGGCTGGTAGGAGGTTTGGAAGACACGGCTTAGCACTATTCCCTTTTAGTGTGTCTGGGCACTGCTACCCAAAAGACTGCTCCTGATGCTCAATGTGTTCACAATGGGGCTTTTTTTCTCGTTCCTTTTGTGAGTTTGTGGCTCCTTGGTGAGCTGGTTCAATACTAGGGAAAAATTAATCCTCAAAAAAACCCCAGTCCAGAATACCTTTCTAGGACACTGAACTGCAGGGATGACTTACCCAGCAGCCATAAGGTTATTAGATGTAGCCCAAGAAGAGGGAGGGCTAATGTGTATTAAAGGGAGATCCATCACTTGCAGCTTTGGTCTTACTGTTTATGAAGTCAAACTGCACCCTAAGCAAAAAAAATACAGGCAACAGGGCAGGCATAGAGTGATTCTTCCCCTGCCACAGATCTCCAGCTCTGACAGCTGGTAGTGTAGGGACTACTTAAACATTTCAACAGGTGTTTCACTTTTCCTCCATGAGTTAATCTAATCTGAGACCTTCTATGATTTGTTCTTTGAAATTAATTGCATAAGTTTGAATGCCCCATTGTCTTCTGAGTATGTAATAGTGTTACTATGTGTATATAATAATAGCTTTGAATTTTCTCAGCCCTGTACTGAAGGACATTTCTGTGATGTTTGCTGGACTTCAAAACTGCTGTATCATTGACTTTGGATAATTTATTACACTGGTCTGCTCGTTTTCATGTCAGTAGGTGTTGCTTTAAATGCCTAGCAGGTTATTAATTTTAAATTAAGTGGTACCTTATTAGTAAGTCCACTAAGTTACACATTGCAAATTTGATTTGCTGCCAGAGATTGCACACTAGAATAACAAACAGACCATGTCCTCACATCCTGTACTTCAGTAACTCTTTAGTCTGTGCACAGACCTAGTTTAGATTTGCTGAATAAGAAAAATAAGAATTTCAAAATCACTGGGTTTTGTAACACTATGTCGTAACTGCTACAGCTTTTGCTGGAATGGGTCATTAATGATGGTCCTTTGTTTAGATTAGAAACATGCAGAGGAAATGGGTTCTTTGGATTAGTGAGAAAATGAGTTTCAAACACAGGTTTAGGCAAATACAGCACAACAGTATGTTGTTCCCAATGACAATTTAAAACTTGTTTCACTCCTAGATCTTTAGTGAATATGAATCAAAAAGCCCATCTCACCTTAACTGTTCCTCTGAACAACCCTGCTTGTATCTCTTAGGGTAGAATCTCTCCAAGACTTGCTTTAGTGTTTGGTTGGACTTGGATTGGGAAGTGACTTGCCCTGCTGGAGTTGAGAAAGGCCGTTCAAAATCTCCAATTTCTACCTAAGGGGAAGTCCATGAAGAAGGTTTTTGTTACTCCAGAGTAATTTTCTAGCTCGGTATTATGGACTGTCTTTTAATCTGTCTTATCAAGTATAAATGAAACCAAATTTGTCAATTAATGTGCACTTTTCACTGATAAAAAAGTCACACAAGTGATTTTCTCTTTCTTATTTTCAACCATGGAGAAAAGTTAAATATCAAACAGAACTTGTACAAACATAATATTACTTCTGCTCTTAGATTGCTAAATCTCCAACTGACACAATCAGTTTACATTTATTAAATAACAACATCAAATAACGTTCTCAGAACCCTTCATTTGAGCTTTTAATTTTTTAAAAATAAAGCAGATCTTATCAAGACCATGTTTAGTAAAGGAGTCTTAGACTTTCACTGAACAGCTGTTACTGTGGAGAATTAACTTGCAGAAATCATGGAAGGAATAGTGAAAGAAGAAATGGTACATGATTTTATGATCTTTAATGCAAGAGGGCCTGGCTGTGTAAGATGGAAAGCACATTTAGCCATACTGATGCCAGCAGCAGCGTATGCTGTAAAGCATTTCCACTCCAGTCCAGAGCTGCCTTACACAAGGATTCCAGCCCAGTCTGTTTCCTGCACACTGATATGTAAAAGGTGGAGGTCAACTGAGTGTCAAGCAATCCTGGATCAGTTTGTTTAAGATTTTCTCCTGAAAAACTGCTGTGTGAGTCATTCATGCATAAAGATTACCTGAGCTAAAAGGGCTGTCAATTCCATTGCTAATTCTTTGTTTACAGGGAAAAGTCCATTGACTATTTGATCATTTGTCTGATACACTAGCAGCAGCTTCTCTCTGTCTGTCTCCCCATGAACTTGAACTGAAAAATAAAGCCTACAGAAAAGACAGAAAGTTATTAAATAAAGAAGATAGGGAAATGCATTAGCCCTGAGGATTAGCAGTATCTCCTCTGAATGTGACATGTTTATTTCAGTGTCAAAACACATTAGCAGAGCAACACTTGTACTTGAACCAGTGAGTAAATATTTAATGTCAGTCTTCTGACTTCAGTGGGGTTTTTTTGCAGCCCTGCTCACCTCTTAAGAATGGAAAAAAAAAGTAACTATATTAAAAAAAAAATCCTCCGGTTATATGTCCATGTACTATTTTTGTTGCAAGCTTCAAGTCAGCCAGTGTTTCTCAGATGAAGAAGCTGCAGAAACTAAAAAACTAATTGTGGGACAAGGCAGAGATATTATACTTGCTAAACAAACCTGTTTTTGTAAGTAAGGCGGACAGTCCTTGTGCCTTCACATTTCCCAGGGTGTTGTTCTTTGGAGGCTTGCTCCCATTTTGAGATAATGTCACAGATCTAGAAGGAAAGCAATACAAAACTGATTTGGCATGTCTTCCTATGTGAAAACACCTCTGAATAGAGGTCAACTTATTTTGATATCCTCTACCTACCATCTATTAGAAACATAGCTTGAATTTTTAAACTCACTGAAGTATAACTTTACTTGCATTTCTTAGTCAAAGTGTTTAATTATTAACATTTTTGGTTTTTGTTTATCCTGCAACACATGCACTACCTCTGAAAATGAGCTGTAACATGGAAAGGCCAGGTACTTGATTTAGCAGCTGCCAGTGAACGTGTAATAATACAGAGTAAGTTGTTATATAATTAATCAAATGCCTTTGATCTCTGCCTTCTCCTTCTGCTGCATGCCCAAGTTTATCAGGTCCTTTCCAGTAACTGCTATAAAGTTGGCATGAAGTTTGTTATAAAATGCACCAAAAGAGGTTCACAACAAGCTGTGTAGGTGGGCAGATGGGGAGGAGGTGGAACAGAGATCCTACAACCCCAGCTGGGCTTCATGTCACCATTCCTTCATAAAAGAGCTTTCCTGGAAGAAGTAATATGAGTAGTTTCTAAAGCTACAGTTACCTAGAAAACAAGTACATCTTTTATAAATTTTGCTCTCCATATGGTAATTTTTCTGCTTGTGGTGACACTGCTTGTTTATCACTAAGGCCAGGTTGTACTATACCTTGTAACTCAAAAGTGCAGCTGTGAACATTGGTCAAAGGGTGCAAAAAGCTACTTGGTAGAAGTACAAAAAATTAATTATTCATTAGTTGCTAAAAGATTTGAAAAATATCTAATATTTTACTAAAGCACAGATTATATTGCATTTTGTCACTCTTTACTGCAAAGAATTTAATTCTAGCAATAGAGGGAGCTAAAATTCAGAATTCAGAACAAAGGCAAGCCAAAAACTGGAATTTCTTAAACTGAACCCTGAACCCTTAAATCATTCTGTATTTAGAGAGGGAACCTTTTTTTTTTTAATTTCCTAGGATGTCCATGCCAGAATCAATGACTTCTTGGACCTCACATGGCCATCTTCTGGAGCTATATCAAAAATGTTGACTGAAATCTCTAAATCCACGTTTGACTCTAATTGCTTTTTAGTTTCAAAGAACTGTAACAGCTTACTTTTTCTTTTTCAACCCAGCTGTTACTTTTCTGAATAATATGCGTCTCTTGGAGAAAGCTTTTAACTACAGTTCACTGAATGAATTTCAGCAATTGAAAAAGTGATTTTTTAAAAAAAAATCTTTCACATTAAGAAAAAAAGACAGTTTTCAGCCTGAAAAATGTTTTCCTTCACATTGTCTGAAGAGAGCTCTGTTAAGTGAAAATACTTTGGTTTTTAATATGCAGAGCTCATTAAAGACTTCTGTTTACCTTGATGTTTCCTTGAAGACAGTGCTCTATATCCTTGCCAGAGGGATCATCAGAAAACAGTGCAAATCCTGACTGAGCTGGTTTCCTCATCCCTGTATCTTGGTTCAGGGTGTTCAGAAATTCCTCTACTGTGGTAGAAGCATCAAACCCAACAACCTAAAAAAGCAGCCAAAATGTATTTTGCTGTCAACTCATACCCGTTCCTCCCTTAAACTTAAGATTTTGAAATGTAATACCTCTAGAATAATGGTGGGACTATAAGACCCATTCCATCCATTACTGTAATTGGAAATTAAAAATTGCCATAAAGATCCTGGAAAAGATTTCCACATGGGAAGTCAGTTTAGTGGAATCAGTTTCCTTGCACTTGCTACACTTGGAATTCTATTACAGAATTTATAGGACAGATAGCAGTCTAGTATCTGAGCTTTTTGTGACAAATACCACTTGAAAAGTGAAGATTATAATTTCCTGCACCTTCCAATATAGTGGAGAAGCAAATGAGATCAATTAATCATTTTTCATCATGTGCAGCTTCAGAGGGATATCAGATGGCAGATCTACACTGGCAGATCCAAAATATTTTATGAATGTTGCTTTCTCACTGTTACATAGGTCAGTAATTTGTATAATCTTCTAAATTTTACTTCCCCAAGTCTGAACTTCTGTCTGCTGCCACTGGCATTGAAGCATTTTACCATGAGATGGCAAATGGCTTCTTTACAGATACCAGTGTCTGATGTTCACTTAAATCTGTATTGAGGGGTTTTTTTGTGTATTTGACATGTTGAGAATGTTTTGGTAAAAAAAAAGTCTTGAAAATGGATCTTGAACTTCTGTTTGGTACTTTTCAGTGGCTGGCATTGAAATAAAAATCTGATGAATCTAGCTCAGAGATTAATACAAGAGTTTTTAGTACCACTATAATTGCTTATTTGCTGATCCCATTAAAATAATTTATATATTTAATTACAATTTTCTTAGCCCCAGGATAGAACCATAGAATTTTGGGCAGTAAATAACTAATGAGCAGTTACTCATTTTCTTCTCCAAACTTCAATTTTCAAACCCTTTAGGATGATTTAAAAGATGCTGGTTTTTTTTCTGTTTTACTGGGCAAGCAGTAAGCAATTAAGAAACTTAGATGTGAAAAAATGCAGAGTTTTTCTGTGCCCTGAAATGAAAAATTTATTTGATACAGCTTTGATTTCATATAAAAAGTTGCTTTCTGTCTAGGAATACTATGAATTGTTAAAAGTCTTTTCAGCCATCTCTCACAGCTGGAAACACAAACCAGGATGTGAAGCAGCATGCTTGGAAGCCCATGGAATGTTTCCTACAGGCTTTAACTAATGACGTCCCAAAAGAATTAAGAACGGAGTCGTGTTTGTTCTGTAACAAATATGGTTCTCCTTCGGGACTGATAATAGGAGTTACAGCTGTGCTTCCAGACCTTCAGTGAGATATTTAACTTCCAAGATGTCTGATGAAAGGAAGTGGAATTTAATGCTTTTCCTTTTCCTTCAGTCTAATTCATTCATCTGGTGGTTAGGTTAAATAAGAAAGAGAGTTTGGGCATTTTTCACTCTTAAGAGGTTTTACTTTTTTCTTTCTCTTTAAAGATTTTCCCCCAAACCTTTACTCTTAGTTGATCAAATCAGATCACAAGTACTTTGTGCCTGCCATTGCTGGCACTGGCACAGGATGAAACTTGAGCCATGTTTACCTTTACCATTCTCTCTCTGATGTACTGCTTCATGTATGTGCTGACAGCAGGGGATTGTGAGAACTCAGATTTTGTGGCCTGCTTGACATTACCTGATATATACCATTCATGAAGTGAACTGGAATACTGAAGGGCAGTGAATGGTGGTAGGGATTTCTCAGAAGAGTGGAAAGGATTTCCATTCTGGAAGGTCTGGCTTCTCGGTCTCCATTCTGCTGGGTACGTTCTACACAGCGCTGGCAATATATTGCATATTTCCCAAATTCAGTCCTGTGGCAAAAAGAGAAATAAGGCACTTCCTGGGGACTGATTGAAAGGGTAGTAAACTGTGAGTGAATATTTCTAGAGAGGCCAGATGGGAGGAGCACTCAGATTTCACTCTCTGAGATTTCCAACAAATTTTTTTGCACGTGGAATTAGGAAGATAATTAGTCTACTGAGACCAGCAGAACTGTGCCAAAGATGAACATGGCTCAGGGTGTGTTGTGTAACTGCCATATTTTGGTTTTCACAGTTTTGCAACATACACTCACAGTATGCACTGCAAAATATTTTTTTTAACAAAATTACAACTTTCCCAAGTGATGTACAGCAGTAACATGTACTACATTGTAGTAGCAATTCTACTCGAATTAATTAAAAAAATATATGTCAAAAGATCTGATATATTACAGGAAGGATTGAAAACGAAGGTACTTCAGAAAGACCAGCTGACTGGCTGGGTAATAATATTCAGGCACACCTGGAATCTGCATTCTTCTTTAGGTGAAGTTTAAGAAGCCAAAGGAATGGGTGCTGGGGCAGAAAGAGTCCAACGCAGAGGGCCAAGAGCTGCAAGCCCTGAACAAAAGGAATACATTCACTGTTTTAAACATCCTACAACATAAAACTTCTTGCTGTGGCTGCTGGCCAGCAGTGCAGCTTACTGTGCCAAGTTGAGACTGCTGAAATAGGAATGAAACAAACAAAACACAGAGAAAAAGCTGAGTAAGTAAGCACAGCACCTCATGGAAAGGCCCCAATGCTCTCTGTCTATTTACCTGTGTACAGCAAGTTTCTTTTGGGGCTGGAAGTGGGAAAGCAGCTCAGTTTGTATAAAAAGCAGTTAATACAAAGGAAAAAAAAAATAAGGCTGCAAGGCCAAGCACTGTGAAATGAGGAGCCTGTTCAATTTTAATTCATATTTGGATACCAGTGAATAGCTGGCAGTGGACAAAGGGAAGAATTTTAAGTATGTATTTATAATATAGCATGCAGGGTACATGCAGAACAGCATGGCGCACAAGAGGTGACATCTGTCAGAAGTCCTGAGCCTTATCTGAGATTCCATTACATGGCACCACAGTTTTTCTTCACACTCATGCTACTGAGTCATCTGCCATGTGGTTTAGCCCACCAAGCTTCCTGAGGCAGCACCTCTCTTAGGAAAGAAGCAGTAAAAAAGAACTAGGTTTCATACATTCTTACTTGACACTTGATTTGAAGACAGCCCATTTTATGTCCACCCTTTACAAACAGCATGGGCAGAGATATACTCTACCACCAGGTACACATACTTTGTTGGAGGATAGCATCAACTGTTTCAGGAAGACACAGCAGCAGTTAACTGGATCTTAACTAAGCAGATGCTACAGAAGAGAAGAGCCTCTTTACCATCCTAAACATTCTTTGCAGTTCCTTCATTGCTGCTGAAATCGATACCATTAAAATAAATACTGGGTTACCTGTATTGGTCCTGCCTGGTTTTGAGGATGTCGACGTCTGGTCTGTTTAATAAGTTGGCAACAGATCTCATTTTGAAGTTCAGGATGTGTGAGGCAGATCTGCAAAGCACTTTGGGCCAAAGATACATGGTAATCAATGGCAGGAGAGTCAACTGCAGCATTTATAAACAACTGGCAGGTCTAGATATAAAATAATAAGCAAGTGAGTTTATATACAACAAATATTTAAGATGTTCAGTATATCAAAGGTGTACTTTAATTGAAATAACAATTAGTAAGTTTACCAGTTTAGGAAAACCATTTTGCTGGTTCTGCAAAATGGGGTGAAAAGGGGCCAGAATGGATGAAAAGCTATACAGAGAGACGAGATAAAACACCTCCTACAATCCATGCTTTTCACTCTGTACCTAATGGAACTGTAACAGGAGTTGGAACAAATAGGCAGGTTTAAGGACAGGCTGAACACAGCTCACCCCTCTACAGGACTTGGAAAATCAAAGTCTACAGCTCTCAGTGCCAGACAATGTAAAATGCTTCTGTAAGTAGTGAGCACAACACGGCAGCATATACACAGAAAAAAAATCCATAACTCAGAGACATGGATTTACATCTTGGCTTTCCAGGGTATTTTTACTGTGGGTTAAGTATGACCTTTCCTATACCCAGTACTGTCTCAGGAAATCCAGATGTTATGCATTTGTTGTGCTGTGTTAGAAGAAAGCATATGTATCACTTGTTGCATTACCTGTGTACAACAGTTGAATTTTCAAGGAATATAAGCAAAAACACAAGAACTAGATGGAAGCCCAATCTATTTCTAGTCTATTTTTATCAGCAATGGAATAACTGAATCATGACTTGATCTGTTTCTAAATAAATTCCCTACCTGACTTCTAAGCTGATTTATACAAAGTTTCAATAAAGGTCATACAAGTAATCTTTTATTTATTTACTTCAGGCAAGTGTCTGTGATTTGAATTAGGTCTGAAAAGTGATTTCCAAGTAGATGTAAATTTGTTTTTATCAAAGAAGTACATTTCCTTGTAAATTTTCATGCTGCAAGATTGCAGAAAATAAGATGGATGTACTTCTTTGAAGTGCTTCAAACATTCCAGAGAAACAAGCTGGAAAGTTTGCCTCTAAGTGGCCGTGACTGAACATACAGTGCTTGTCTTGAATTCCTCTCTAGATCTGAACCACAACATGAAAATTCTCCAGATAGCTGATGCTTCAGGGAATTTGTTCTTTAGACTTGTGCAAGTTTTGTAGAGAAAGTTAATTTATCCAAGCTCCATGCCTTCCAACCTGTAATTTATTTCATAATGTACAGACAAAGAAACAGCAAAATTTTATTTTTGTCTCTGAAATAGACTTTATAGCCTGGAAGAAGGTTCATGGCATTGCAGCATACTCCCTCTCATAGGCATCAACTACCTATCTGGCCCTCAACTGGGAAAGCTGTGAGGCAGACAGAATTTCTCAAGAAACTAGCTGTGGCTCAGCGGTTATGAACCAGTATGTGTCATAAAGCATATTTACTACACTGGGACATATATATATATATATGTATTTTTAAAGATCTGGGAGAATCTTTAAAAGTGAACTCAAAAAACTCTTGTGAAATACTTTTAGTAATTTTGCTATGGAATATTTTCTCCATTTATATTACTGAATAATTGGTCTTTTAAGAATAGCTACTTCATATGAAAATATTTTCTTTTTATTAAAAAGAGCAGTTTGAAATAATCCATGACTTCCTTAAACTTAAAATTTACTTTCTTTGCCTTCTGATTTTTAAAATATCTCCCAGATGATTTAAATGTATCTACAACAAAACTTTTGCCTACTATTTTTTTCCTGAATGTAATTGAAAAAATAGTATTTCAAATACAGTTTTCTGAATGCAGAGATCTGTCTATGCTGTTAGATTTTTTGGAGCTATGAACTTCAACGTAAAGTTATTATCACTCATGAGGGCCATGGATTTTTCTACTAACTTGCACTTCATCACTAACTTGTCAAATAAGAAGGAACAACAAAAGTTGAAGCCTAAACGGCTCCCTCACATCTCAAGGTCATCTTTACACTGGAAGTGATAGTCTTTGGTGACGTAATATGAGCACATTTTGCTGCTGTCCATTAGTTACCACTACTAAAGATAAATATAAACTTATCTTTTCTTTTTTCTTATCTGTTGAGTATCTCTAGTAAGCCAACTAATAGCCATTCTTTAGCTAAGAGTTACAATAGTCAGTTAATAAAAAAGGCATCTGCTATGGTTTTACCTTAAATAATTTAATTGCTTCAGTTTGCAAGGCTTCTGATGGCAGTGTTGTAAGAGGGGAAGTAATTCCTTCTTTGCTGTGGCAAAGAGTAGGATGTCTCCAAATCTGAGAAGCTAAACAGATAAAATATATACATTTTGCAATTTATTCAGTTCATGAGTACATTTCGTAAATAAGCATCGGAAGATGAGTATGTGAAGTGAGAATAAACTTACTGGCATCACCTTCCACATTTAATAATTTGCCAAGAAGTTGTTCAAACTCAGATCCAACATTTACATTGGTACTTCCAGCTGCAACTGTCAGATGATAAAGCCACGTGTCCTAAAGCAGAAAAACATAGCAGCTCACTCGTTCCATGCTGGAAGGAGCTGCTTCATCAGGATTTTGCTCTCAACTTGAAACCCCACCATGCACTCCTTTTGAAGCCCAAAGGAGTTTGCCTTTGGTTGAATTAACACGTATTCATGGTCTCTAGGTTACAAATATTAAGCAAGAAAGATTGGACAAGGCTCTCTTCAAAAGTTTTTACCCTCAGAAATCATGTCTGATTATCAGGACATTCTTCCTTTCCTCTTCCAAAAGCTTACATAAGTAGTTTTTTATCTCTGCCAGATCCTGCTAACCTGGGGATAAGGCCAGAAAGCAAAATGAGGTCTACAAGATTACTTGAGAACAATGAAGCAACAATAATAAAAATGGTTTTAACCCCACCTCTCATTGCTCCTTTACTACAGTAGGGCATGTCTTTGCAATGTTAATCTTGTCAGTGAAATGGATACCAGTGCCCCGTAACCTCTGAGGAAGGTCAGCTACAGCTCTGTCTACAAGTTAGGGTATGTGAGCAAAATTCTCATTACAGCATATAAGATATTCTGCACCATCTACTTACGTAGGCAAGCCGGCACATTTTTGTCGTTTTTAACAAGGATTACCTATGCTAGCACTGATTTGCAGACAAACTGATTGATGGTAATAAAGCAGGACCTTCTCCTTATTATATCAAAATACAAGCCAGGTGACTTGTAGTCCTCCTTGTCCTCCTGAAGAAATATTTGTATCACAGCACCATACTCATAGATGTGTTACTGAAACTCAGTAACAATATCCATTTATTACCTTCTCATGTTTAGATCCTATAAGAAGGTAAGTGGGTCCTTGGTCTTTGGGGTGGATAACAACAGTGTAATGGGTTGATAATAAACTGCGTCCACTGGCTTCATAATCTTCATCAGAATCACAGGATCTATCAACTTCTTCAACCTTTGCCTCAAAAAGCTTGATTTGACCAAGAGGAAACTAGAAGGAAACATCAAAAGTGGTGAGAGGGGTAATGTTTGTTTCAGTGCACACTGATTTTATACTACATACTATTATATTTATTATTATACACAATTTTTTCTTATTCTGCAAGTAGAAATTAAAGCATGAACTGCCATCCATACCCATTTGTATTTATTCATTTTCAGTCCTGCCAAGGAATGTCAGATAAGCCAGATGTTGCAGAGAGCAAAAGGAGAATGATATGTGCCAAAGTCTGAAAATGAGATTTTCAAATATGCTTTTCCAGGTCTGCTTCTATACATAGCTAATGCAATAAATGTATGTTAGGGTGAGACAAGTCATTCTTCAGAGTTCCCAAACCTGGTTCCAATCAAAAATTTCCTGTGTCAAGCACAGAACTTTAATTATGATCTTGTTATTTTAGAGGACAGTAATGTATTGTTGATGTATTTGATTTGTTCGTACTCTAAACTCAAAAAGTTAATTTTTTGTATGATTGACCTAGGTGGTTTCTTTCTCCAGTCTGAGAGATCACAGAGCTTCAGTGTTGAGATGTTTATGTAGTTAGCACCATTTGTCAGGAAATATTTTATCTAAAAAGCCATTCAGGAGGAAATTTTCACAGAAGTAATTATTTCATAGCCATTATCAACAGGAAGCCACAACAAACATAAATACTGAGATCTCTTCTCAACTGGGTGACAGGACTGACAGAGGCTGACTGGCTACTCTACACAAAGCTCCCTCCTTTCCCACAGCGCCACTGGTAAGGATTAAAGAATGAGGTGGTGATTCATATTTTCTGTAGTGCTTCTGAGGCATTCAACTTTTTGAGTAAGATAAGATTCTGAGAATCAAAAGATGTCGTTTCACATATAAGTAGTCAAATTTGATTTATTCACCCAAGTTTAACTAAAACACAGTTGGCTGACTTTTAAATTTAAATTCCATTTTGAAAGGATGTCAATTAAATGGACTCTATTATTGTATTAACCACTGCAGATTGTGTAATTTATTTCTGCGCAGACACCATCAGCTACAGAAAACATGATTTTAATTAGCGTATTGTTGAACATTACAAATAAAGTAGCTTTGGAAAACTTCTCATACATATTCTGCTTACAAAAGCAAAATTCTCATTCTGTTACAAGTTAGCACATTAGTTTCAATTTTACTTTAAAAGGGCACCTAAACTTCTTCCAAATGTGAGGAAAATATTCACAAGAATCCAGCAAAATTCTTAACTAAAGAGCATGCTAAAATACCAAAATCTTCAGTGGTAAAATTGGGTAAATTCAGATATGTTAAACATAGAGATTTTTCCCCAGGAGAAATTGTACATTAATTTTAATGTCTCTGTAGGATGAGCTAGAGATGAATACTCTACTCAGTTGATTCCCAAACCCTGTTTTATATTGTTTTTAGGAGCAATAAAAATAAAATGTTTTGATGGATGGTTACTGCTATCTTATTCATACAGTTCTAGAAATGGGGTTTAGTTGATGTTTAAAACTGCTATAAAAGGAAAGGACAACAAAGGGAATAACTGGCTCTATACAAAAGCTATGAGTTACTGGCTCCAGTGTGATTATCTTCTTAAAACAGAAGTACAAATATGAGAATTTCTGTTGACTTTTTTTACAATGGATCAGTGGACTGTTCCAAAATCTTATTTCTGACCTGCCTCCATTAAGAAGATGTTCCTCAATGACAAAATACAATGCCTTGGGAGCAAAGGGACAGGTGAAAATCATGTCTAGGAAGTGTCCTAGCTCTTGCAGCACTGTACAGGTACAGTGACATACCAAAGAACAGGATTTGGAAGTCAACTGAGGGAGAGAAAGAACATTTAAATTCTTGAAACTTGGAGTCACTGCCCACTGCAAGAGACATTAGAAAGGGTCTGCTTCCAGAACTACATGACAGCTGAGTCTTTTCTGATGCCTGTCAGAAAGGGACACCTGAACTCTCAGCAAATCTGTGTCTCCCTTCAGCTAGGGATAAGATGCACAGTATGTCCTGTAGAAAGAGACCAATGGGTGTGGTCTGGATTGCTGGCTATTAGATAGAATCTTCCAAGTTGACAATCTGTGTATAATACCAAGGCCAACTGTACCTTAATAGAGCTGTAGGTTACTGTTTAAAGTCTACATGCACTGAAGAAACAAGTAAGGGACCTACCTTGTCTTCTTGATTACGGAAGTAATACAGAATTTTTCCAACTAGGGTACACCAAACCCTTTTGGAATATCCATGTTTCACCTGTAATTACAGAACATTAGGAACAATGACAGCCAGAGAAATACAGACTATTTTCACCATCTCCGAACTTTGGTGATATTGGGAATGCATGCCTCGGTTCAAATTCCTATCCCCATTACTAGACATAAAATTAAAACTGTGTAATTCTATTAAGGGCATAAGAATCTCATCTAAGGGCTCATCTAAAGCACAGTAAGGCCAGTGTTAACCTAAACAGTGTTGGAATAAAGCAGACTGGGGGAAGAAGTGTTTTCCTACCTTTGTAAGTAATCCTTTCATGGCTGGCTTGATTTCGGACTGTACGAAGAGTGGGCTGGCAGCCTGTATTTTAAGAACATTCTGCAGTACTTTGATCCATTCCTCCAAGATGTTGGGGGAATCAGCAGTCAGGTAGTATGTTCGTTTCTCTGTGGTCAGCTGTGTAGTAACAAAGAGTCTTTAGCTTCAAGAACTTGACACATTCGACCTCACAGTGTGGGATTTGTAACATACACCACCCAATGTAGCTTCACAACTTCAGGGAATTTATTTTCTCCAAAGTACCTTTTATTAATGAAACATTCCATGACCAGGCAGAGCAGATAGACCCTTTCTAAGTCTTTATCTGAAAAGTTCCAGGATGGCAAGTTGAGAAAACTCAATTCTCCTTTCAGACAAATGAATTCTGTCAACCCCAGTGGTTGACCCCCAGACTGCTCTCTTTATTTCTATCTCATATGTGACGATCTAACCTTCATGGCAATACAAACAAGACTCCATGTAGGCCTTTTTATATTTTTTGTCACTGAAACAATTCTTTGGTTTCAAATGAAAGGCACTGATTATTTCATTCCAAGTCCACACTTGGACTTCCAGTGCAACAGGGACTGGAACAAAGGGTTGGCTTTGGGGATGGAGGGAATGCTGAAACTTTCAGCAATAGAAGAGAAAAGCAGGCACCTGAATTGTTTGTTTTCCATCACCTCTTTCAATGTGGCTGGATGCATTTAGCTCAATTTGATCTTGAGGCTTTCGAATGACATCACTCTGTAGGGAAAGAACGGGAGAAGAATATTTTAAATCTACCAACAAATAGCAATAAATTATTATAGGACTAATTTAAACATTAATCTTGATACTTTCTAGTTAGACATTGTGTACCTTGTAAACCTCTTGAGGAAGTGAGTACTGAATCACTCTAACAGCTCAGAAACCAGCAGTGCATTTTTTTTCCTTCTAGCAGCCTTAGATTCTCAGTAAACAATCGAATATAAAACAGCAGGTAAGTTACATGTACTTACTGGAGATTTGTAGTACAGCAATTCACCTCCTTTAAGCACAAACCACCGTCGTTTCCAGGTCTTTACTTTACCACCCATTTTTAACAGATATCC
This sequence comes from Corvus kubaryi, assembly GCF_017639235.1. Classification (NCBI taxonomy): domain Eukaryota; kingdom Metazoa; phylum Chordata; class Aves; order Passeriformes; family Corvidae; genus Corvus; species Corvus kubaryi. The sequence goes on along the minus strand of NW_024582063.1, from coordinate 12,527,674 downwards.
AGATTTTTCCAAAGGTTCCTGGTTGTTTAGAAGTTAGATAAAAAGTGGTTAGATACACATATATACATAGATACATAGATACACATACCTCTGCCCCTCAGAAATATATATAAATGCACACAGAGAGGGATATTAATGACTTAAAAGCATGCTAAATAATAATTACAGTATTTGATGAGACTTTTAATCCAAGGACAAAGATTTACAAGCATCAATTAAGACAAATGTCATGCACATGGGATTACTAATGAATATCCCTACTTACTGTTATAGTACATGAAGGAGAGTAAGTGCCCCGAACTATACAAAAGAATGAAGAATATGATGATTTCTGATTTTACTTTCTAGTTGTTTAATTAAACAAGGAACAGAATGAAGAATAAATACATATTTTTTCCCAACTCCAGATCCTAACCTGGAGACCAGATATAAAGCACTAATTCTGGGCTCCTCACAGACAAACTTCTAGTGTGTACATCTGCGGAATAGAGTTCACAGCTTTGCTCTGTGAAGATAGCTTAAAATAATCTTCATCAGCAGGTAGTCAATCCACTTGTATGTTATGACACTAACTACTAACACAAGCCATTAAAAAGCTCCTGGAGACTGACCAATACCTTGTAATGGTTTGGTTTCTTTGACCTGTCTTCACATGTTACTCTATATTTCTTTGATGTTTTCCCTGTATGAAGAAAGTGTAGAAACTTATTACTGCACATAGATTTCTACTGATGACTTCAGCTCCTTCTTGGAATGCCCTTCTATGTATCCAAATATTCAAATAATAATTTTAAACTGATTTTAGTATTTCATGTGCAATCTGATACCAGAGCTGGTTCCAAGAAAGGAAGTCTCAAGGACTTTGAATTGTATTCTGGAGTGGTCAACCTATTTTTCTTTCATTATATAGAAAGCTTAGAATTATCTTCCACTTTCCTTCACTAATTATAATCTTACATGGCTAATGTTGGTATATTTTGCTGTTTGTACTCATAAGGCAGTCTGCGAGTCAGCAAGACTGAATGAAAAGATTTGGTAGCAGTCTTTGAACATAAATATACACACAGCACCTCAGGTGCACTTCTTCACAGAACTTCAGTACTCACATTTTTTCCATTATCACTAGATGAGGATGAGGTTTTAGGAACTTTCTGCTCTGGCTCTGAATAGTCTGTATCTACTGAATATGCATCTGGGGGAAGAGCATAGTCACTTTCAGAGGTCACAGAAGACAGAGAAGCACCTGTGGTAAAAGAAAGAGAGTTCTTTACATATGTATTTTTGTTATATTAGAAACAACTGAGATCAGAATAGCCATGCAGTAAGAACATCTGAATAGAATCTCCAGGCAGACATTCCATCAGGAACCAAGGATTTTTTTAAAAATCAGCTCACTGAACTACTAGCACAGTGCAAGTTCTCATTTTATTCATAATTACACAGTTAAAGTCCCTTGTAAACGGAACAACAAAAACATGTCTTATGTATATTATCACCTTCTGTTACATTACCACAGCTTTTTTAAGGAGGGAGTTAGTGCCATGAATCATACTCATTGTCTAGAAAAAGCCCCCAGGATCTTTAATTAAACTAAGCAACCTTCCCCCTGCACTTTCTCTCACTCACTGTAGCATCTGGATTTCTCATGCAACTGCTTGCATACTAAGAAGTCATACTCAGCATCTGCTTTGTGTTGAAACTGTAGGTGACTGTGTTTTGCAATTAGTATGAATTTGTATACTGAGGTTTTCTAGAAGTTTGAATTTCATATTTCAGGGGGTTTTAGGAGTTTATTAGCTTTAATCCTGAAAAAAAATGCACCCTGCTTTCAATTCTAGTCAATCAGTAATAAAATCTCAAACTCCTCCCTCTTTCATTATAGAAATATTTTCATGCACGTAAATGTGTCCTTTTGTAAGGACTAGTGTTCAACTCTGCAAGGTTATACTCTCCAAAACTGAAATGAAAAGGCCTTTTTTCCTTTGTTTCAATAATTTCCCAACTCATTTGCCAATTTTATTCTTAAAAAAGGCTTTTCTCATTTATTGCTTTGGTAAGCCACCAAGGCTTTCAGAGTGAGTTCTTCTCTTCTCGTGGTGGGTCTTTAATAACAAATTTGCAGCGAGCTAATCATGCTTCTGGTGAAATGTGTGACTGCCTAGATTTTTAAACAATGTGATCTCAACAAAGACATGTACATATATGTTTTGTGGTTAAGAAAGGTTTCCACACACAAAACAGTGCAAGGACTATTTTATGGGAAGAAAGCACAAGCAAAAGGAATGGTTCCATTTTACAGACGCAGATAGAAATTGCAGGTGAAACCAGCTTTTAAATTACCCAGTTTAGCTTTCCTGTTGTGTAAGCACATAACATGAGATGTGTCTGAAGCCGTGGCACTGGTTTTTGCTCAGCAGGATGGAGCTGCTGGGAAGCAGGATCTATGGGGCCCTTTTCACACTAATGTGGCAAAACTACATCACTGGAAACTCCAGCTGTGGCTGCCACTGGAAAATGCCAAGTGGGACCAGTGGCTCTGTCAGCTTGCTCCAGAGTCACTGAGCAGAGCTCCTGCTAACTGGGATTTTCACATGTATAATAGAGACAATAATGTTATTTTGCATTTCTAAAGCAAAATATAGTGAAGGATCTTAACACTTGGCCTCACTGGGATCTTGGTCTCTCTTGGTTTACCCAGTGAAGCAATACTTGCAGTTATGTAACACTGATAATGTCACCTAATGAGGAAACACTGTATCTCTCAATACTATGAAACACATTATTTCCATTTTGCAGATGGAAAACACACAATCACCTAGAACTGTGAGATTTTTCTTCCACAAAACACAGGACATTACTGGATGCAAGTGTTTTAACTAAATCTTTGCACAGGACCTTGAGACAATCACCGTAAAAATGAAAGAAGTCTTTTATTGCATAAGGTGACAGAACCAAATAATTTATTGAGGGAACATTTCCACTTGCTTTCTGATCACATGAAATTGTTTTACAAACTTCAATATATGTGTGGGGTTTTTCTGATGGCAGTTTTTTTTCTACTGTTAAAAGTCACAGGAAGTCCTTGGCATGACAGAGTATAGATAGAATGGTGCTTCTTGCTTTAAATGTACAACTCACTTTCCCCCCATGACAACAGCCAGCTACAAGGTTAATGCCTTAAAAAGATATCTATAATAACAGCAATAAAAAGAAAGCCATCTATAACAGCCCTTTCTCCTGCTTGAGTAACAGATCTAGGTTTTGAGAGCCTAGATTTTAGATGGCCACACTGTTTAAGAAGAAATCAATTCCTAAGAAGATCATGTAAACTGCCTAGTTTACCAAACATCCCAGAAGTTACTTGTTCTTACGGTTTTTGCCTACCTCGTTTCATAGCCCGAGGACTCCCGGGACCACTTCTGCTTCGAGAATCAGACTCGGAAGTCCTTGAGCTGGAGCGAGAGCTGTCTTCTTCCTCAGATCCTGATGACTCATCTAGAAATGGGCTGTTGCTTATTTGAGTTGCCTTCTGCAGAAATGAACACAACATTCTTTGGTACCTTGCATAAAGGGTATCAGTCATTTCCTTCATACTGTGGCAGGGCTCTGCTGGCTTCATAATACTCAAAGCTGCTCTTGCCTGGGTTGTGAGTTTTGGCACACAAATGTTAACATAAAACCGAATTCCCTCTGCCTTCTGTATACTCAACCACACCCATACTTTAAAACAGAAACCTGAGGTAGCTCAAGGCATGGGTCTTTCCAAATCACAAAAGGCTGCCAGAAAACAAACAATGCTGTAATTACTGAGTGCTGGCTGTGTGACTAGAAACAGCTCTGGCACTAACACAAAGACATTTCTACACAGACACACACTTTTAATTATGACATTGAACACCATGTGGTTCTGTTAGTAATTAACAAGCCTTTGGAAAAAATCACCAAGGAACCTAAGAAGAATTGACCTAGGCTAGTAGCATTTTTCAAGCAGTATTTTTTTATTCCCTAGCTATTTGATATATCTGTTACTTCTGGGGGTCTGTGATCTCTATACATCAACTTACAACATATTTGGCATGGTAGTATCAAATGTGAAACAGCAAGTTCCTGGATGTGAAGCCTAATGATATTTAAAAATTTTCTTTAAACAGTAGAACAGTAAAACAGTAAAACAGTTACCCCTTTCAAAGTGGTGTAGACAGGAGTGGTCATGTTCTTATATATCAGAGATGTATATAATCCAGATATGGAGCATGAAGTTAGTGAAACAGCACCTAAAAAAGCAACATATTTTATAAATTACCTTCCTAATTCACCCCTCAATTAACAAATTCAAATTTAATATTTTTTTGTGTTGTATAACTGCTATAAAAAGCAAACTAACTCCTGAACAGTTTTGGATGTGAGATTTATAGCTTTTTGAAATTTACAATGCTTTTAAAAAGCATAAATAAAATTGCAGTCATTAACTTGCTAACCCTTTTAAAATGGGTACCTGGTATAGAATCTTCAAAGTAGTGAATTACAAAGTAAACTGGAGTGAACAAATTACAAATTCAGCAGAAAGTCAAGATGTAAGGTATTAGAAGACAATGGAAAGATAACCAGTGATCTAGGATTTAAATAGCTGATAACTAAATGTTTATAAAAATATTTTCAAGGTCCTTGCTCACAAATCACCATAGGAAGAGAACTTTCATTGATGGGACAATGAACAACTAAACCACTTACTTTTATTAAGAGATTCCATGGTGAAAGCTTCAGACATCCTTAAACCAGATTTGGCTACAGCATAAATTCTGCTTTCCTATACAAGCAGAATGGATTTGATGGTAGATAATTAAAACACAACAATTACTTTTGTTCTGTTTAGCTTCCTAGTCTTTGTGTTAGTGCAACTATGTGATAAAATGGTTCATAAAATGACATTATCAATAGCAACGGAAAAATGCATCCTTCTTTTCTATGCCATACACATCATAGCCATAGTCTTTTCCAACATTTTTCATACAATGCATGCCCTGTAAGTAACTTATTCTTAAAAATACTATTATCAGGTGCCAAAAAAGCTATAGCAAGAATGTTTTTTAATGGAAGATTGTGTGTAAAGAACGGAGAAATGCCATTGGAAGACAACTTTTCAACCATTTTGTGTTAAAAGGCTACAATAAGAAAATGTATAATGCGAAAAGTTCACTAAAATACATACACAGAGAAGCTGTTACATCAATGTATTATTCATCTCTGAAAAATAATAAATAGAGATTTAATAAATTAATTAATAAATCTCTGATACAGAAACCACAGAATCAGTGAATCTTGCCTCAGTTAATTTTGGATTTTGTGTAAGACATATTAATATCTATTTTAACATCCTAATATTTTAACATATTAGCTTTAAAATTTTACTTGGAAATGCGATCAATTACTTGTGTAATTTGTAGTTGTCTGCTCTCAACTTAATTGTCTAGATTGTGAGTGGTACAGTGCTTACAGCAAGGGCATTGACACCAGCATTCTTGGGCTGTGTTAGTGTTCAGCTAAATAAATACATGCAGTCACAAGCACTACATCCTTGGATACACTCAAAAGGATATACATAACTTAGATGAGACATGAAAAAAAGCTGGGTTTATCTATGAAATAGAGACCATGTTTTTCAATGGCAGGAATACTGTGCTTAAAATAAAACTTGGTTCTGAGTTTGTAGTCTTAGTTGCAATAAAGCTAATGCCCTGTCTTGTCATTAAACAGAGAATAATTAAAATAGAGGCAACAAAAATCATAGAAGAGAGTGATGAAAAGAAAGTTTTGCCAGTAGGAAAAATATCTATTACCATGCTTACCCAGGAAGGAAATCGATGTAATGGAGGCGTTGGAGGTTTGTTGCTAGCACCCTTTTTTGTCATATCACAGAGTTCCTGGGCTTCAGCATTTTGTGCTTCAGTGCAGTCATAGGTAAACGCTCCTTCATCACAGCCAATCTCCATTTTCTCTAAAATACCAGTATCTTCTCCATCCACCAGATCGATGTCTGTTTCCTGAGGTCTCCATGGACGGATCATGCTTATGGCATTTCTGTTCCTACCAAACATTCTGTCAGAACTCAGCTGGGGCTGGCTTAGGTGTTTCTTTGCTAATGCTGAATTTAGACTAAAGACGTTAGGAGTCCGTAACCTTGGATGTGGCAAATTGGAGGGAAAATCTGATGGAGTTGTGCATTGAGAACCTGCAGAAGTTGCTAGAATTGGATGTTTGGGTGTCAAAGCAGGGGTTAAAATGGGACTTGGGGTATTTGCCTCACTGGATGAGGATGAATAATCTAGCCTCTGTGACTGAAATTTCTTATTCAGCTCATCCGAAGAACTATCTTGGTCTTTCTTTTTCCTTGTGAAGTCAGAGTGGCACTTTCCGCCTGGATTGCTCAGTCCTTTTCTTTGGGACCCTTGCTGCCATGAGTATAGCTTCTTTTGCTGAGTCCTCTTAACATCAAAACTCTCTTCTTCAAATAGAGAACTACTGTCATCAGATGCTGTCAAATACATTTCACTTCCCACTCTACTGTACCTTGCATTCTCTTCGGATGTGTGGCTTGAAAGAGTCGATGCACACCTGGATTTCAGTCCTTTATTGTCTCCTCCATCCTCATCTGAGCTCCAGTCACTCCCAGTAGTGCATGAGTTCTTTGACATGTCACTGTCTATGTCTTTGGATGAGTAGCTTATTCTCACATTTTTGTTCTGCTCTGAACCAGAGGAACTTTGTTGCAATGACTTCTGACCTTTATTTGTCTCGTGTACAGGACCAGCAAAGGTAGTTTCCAGGATATCCTTCTCTAGAGGAGAAATATAATGAACATGAGAAAATTACTTTAGCAAACTTGACTGATAAATGGTTTTGTCATCATGCCTGTAAATAGTAAGTAGGTAATAATTTCAAATGAGTGAGTTTTTTAATATTGTAAGTAATAAACATTAAGAAAAAGATTATAAATTTTTTAATGTGACTGAATGCAAATTATGTTCACCAAAAAACTGTAATAAACATTACTCAAAGTTCTAGCTGATCTAAAAATGGCAATAAATACAAAGATAAGCAGACTGGAGCTTATCTCCAGTGTATGTGTGAAAACAAACAAACAAAACTAACAAAAAGCCAAATACTTAAGAGGGCATACAAATTTAGTTGCTTTACTAAATCTAAGGAAAATTAAAGTTTAATAAAAGCTTGTCAGAAAGTGTTTTCATTAACAAATCAACTATTCTGAGCATTTCTACAGTGTTTATACACAGAAATTTATTCTGGAAGCTATTATTGTATTCCCAATGGTGAATGCTTAAGATGTACAAGAGAGACTAACGGAAAGTACTTCAGGAAAGACATTGTGTTAAAAATAGCTTTGTTTCTGCTCTTCACTTTTACCTGGTTTTGCAAGAGAGAGCTATAGCTTGCAACATGTTAGTGAGGCCTGCATGCTTCCAAATTAAATCAGATGCAAGAACTAGGGTTTTTCTACACAGACACTTGGAAAAGTCTATGTTAAATAGCTGTATGAAGTTAAAGTGGATTGAATATGACAAAGATTTTAATTTCACCCACATTAAAGTAATGAAGCCCCCAAAATTATCTGTTTTGATCTAGGCAAGCCGAAGGTTCTATTTCTTATCATTTCCCTTGAAAAGATCACTCTCACTTCAATTCCCTCATCTATAAATATGGAAGTAATAATACATAGCCACTTGCATAATGAACTTGCTGTAATATAAATACACAAAATATTCATAGGATCTCTTTCAATTTCTTATTTTCAAAAGACCTCAGCTAACCATTTTGGGTACCATGATTAACTGTGGAGAAAATACTGAGGTCATAAGGGATTTGAGTACAAGGGATTCAAACGAAGGACCAGAGCAACAACAAACGTCACAACCATATCTTTCCTTCACAGCCAAAGCACCCAGGAGCCTCTGCAAGCTGTCAAATAATGTATTAGTGGTATTACAGAGACTGTAGTGCTCAACAGGATTTCTTCCTAGTAATAGAAGAGTAGCAGAGCAGAGGGAGACAGTACTGGGATGTACTTTGAAAACAGCTGGTTTGGATGCACTGACAGGGTTGTTGATTTTAGTTTTCTGCTTGTGTCAGAATAAAACGGCAGTATTGGTGACAAGGTACCTGGCATCTTTTTGCCTTCAGAGTAGTCTGACTCTTTAGATGAAGCCTTGCTTATTTCTTCAAGCTTAGGAGACGGTTGTGGACTTCTTGCTCTATTTGAAAAGCATCCAAAAGTCAAACTGCTTAGTCGCTGACACTCTCCAGGCTTTTGTGTTGAAGTAACAGATTTCTTGCCAGTAGCTTCTGAAGAACAGTAATTCAGAAATCTTGTGTTAGTGAGATACAACAAGCTATACTACTCTTCTCTTTACTCTGCCATGAAAAGTTGTTTTTTTAAATGTAACTAAAATTTAGAAAAAAAAGATAATTAAAAATTTATTATAGGGATAAAAACCTACCTGATACCTCCCCATATCAAGAGAAACCCAGAGCAACATTTCTAGTTCTTAAAATTTGACTTTTTTTTAACAATAGAAAGAAAAAAATCTTGTAACAATTTCACAGTAGTAAGATATAAAACATGTTCTTAATGAAAACCCAGTAAAAATGCCTGATTTTATTCTGCTATGACTGCAATTAAACCTATGGGCTGTTCTAGGATATGTAATATGGGAAAGACTGTAGAACAATAGTATTAAAATATGTGAAGGCCTTCCCTTCAGATAAAAATATTAAGAGAATCTGTAACAGGTGCTTCAGCAAATACAGAAGAGTAAGTTACCAGGTTTAGAAGGTCTATATGGAGGAGGACTTCAAGAGAAAGTGAAAGCAGAAATTAATGAACTGCCTGGAACATGAAATCTGTCCATCCCTGTTCATAAAAATCCCTATGCTAGATCCGGGAACAAAAGGCCCTTACCCATAACTGTAAAATTGCTTATAACAGTACCAAGTGTTCATAATCTATAGCCTGTCACCAGCATGGACACTGCAAATAGTAATAAATTTCTTAATATTCTGGGGCGTATAAGTAACTGTGTATTGGAAACTACATGGTCTCAAAAAGCCTTTAAATAGATCTCTCAGAAGAGAATGACTAGAAGTGTATGGAATTGCTACTTATCAAAAGATAGCAAAGAAGCAAAACAATCCAGTTTCTTCATTAACAGAAAGGTGCATCTTAGTTTAAAAACTTCATATTGCATATGAATTTTTAAATGTTTGTATTTTCATATATTAAGCATACTATGTGTGTACACACACACACTTCTCTATGCACATTTCTGAATATTATCAAGAAATGAAGGCTAGGTAGCAAATTAACACAATTTGCAGGTGATAGTGAATTGTCAGATCAACCAAGCATGGAGAGGACGATGGGAACCTTCAGACAGACTTAAGAAAGTTTGTGAACAGGCAACATGGTGGTGAATAAAATTCAACTTTGATTAATATGAAATTATGCTTCTTGGAGGGGATAGTCCTCTTTTCTTTATTTACACTTTATGATTTTTAAATTTACTATATCCATTTGGAGAGTGATACTCTGGTATGAATTAAGATTTTGGATCACTGTAGTCAAAGGCAGTAACTAAAAAGATCTGATTGGAATTCTGACTCCCAGCTGACCATTTGCTAGAAAAAGCAAACGCAGGCTGACATTCATGTATTTCTTAACAGTGCTGGGACCACCTATGCTATACAGAAGTGAAAGCAAAGATCTGTCATAAATCCAGTAAAATCTTTTTACTTGCAGAACCTCGTAAGTAACAGCGATGCGCGTTCACCCCACAAAAACCAGTTGTGCCTTGTCTGCATGTCTTTTCAGTATAAAACCAAGTGATTCCTTCCTAAAACCTTCGTGTACAGTCACTCTGATGTCAGTTCATACTCTCTGAAATCTTTGTGATTTCACAGAATATCTTCATTCATGTAGATGCACACATTAATAGGGAATAGAAAGAAATATACCATTAGAGAGAAGCTTTCAGAAGATTTGTACATTTACCTTGCAGTTTAGATTGTACTGTTTTCATCTCTTTCATTTGCTTTTGGTTGATCAAGCGAAGGTCCTGATTTTCCACCTCTAACTAAAAGCATATAAATGTAATCTCATCCATTGGTGAAACAAATCTTGAAGTCATTACATAAACGTGAAATGTGAATTTCTGCTTATCTAAGGATAGAGCTACTTCAAATAGTAAGCTCCTCTCTGCTACTTCTCTGAATACCAGTCTAGGCATCTCTTTATTCTGAGCTACTAAATTCCCCGCAATGATTATTTGCTCAATTCTGCCGAAATCATTCCCCCAACCAAGCAAATCCATGACTGCTTTAAAAATCCTTAATAAATAAAGAGAAAAATAGAACTGCACTGGCATTTTTAATAAAAGCAGAGGGCTAGAATTACAAACTTCTGCGCCACCTTGCAAAACCAAGAGCAAGCAGAGGAACCAGAGGGAATGATGGTTCTAATGCCTCCTTGCCATCCCACAGCAAAAGTTAAAACAAAAATAGGTGTCAGCAAACTTTATACAAAGCAAAAGTCTTTCTACAGGAAATAAAAAACCAGCAACCCATTGCTGTAGCCCACCACTGGGAGGTAAAAGATGCTGGTCCAAACTCCTGCTCCAGATTAGGCAAACAGATTTGAATCTGGATATCCCTTGTCACACAGAAGGGAACCAGCAATTCCACTTCCCACTGAGTGACACTTAGTCACATCTGTGAAGCTAGCTTGAGATTTTCCATAAAGAGTAAGTAAATAGTTTGAGTCATACTTGATTTTGTCCAAACTTTTTCATGGTAATTTTAGCTAAATTTAATGGCATTTTTATTAAATTATTTCAAAATAATTTACTTTAGTCCTCACAGACTAAAAATAAGTATTTTATGTAAGTACCTTCTAGTTTCTTACTTCAAAAACAATAATTTAATTGTTTTTCAACTCGAGTATAACTTTCAGTTAACTACAAGAGAGTAAGATTTTAACTTTTACAGGCAACTTTAAATTCTACGCCCAGGGAGGAGAAAGCACAGCTGCACCCCAAAGCTGGCAGCCTTAGGCAGGGCTGAGACATGGTTATCTTACCACAGCAGGGGAAAAAAGGGAGACAACTGGTCTCTTGAAACTAGAGCTGGTGTCCCTGAAACTATTCATGACTAAGAGTAGTGTGGGCATTGTGAAATAAAAAATGATCAAGGCCTTTTTTCTGCCAGGCCCCAGCAGGCTTGGTCGGCTTTCTGGGGATTATTCACACTTTAGGCATCTGCTTGAATAAGCTCAGCTTGCGAGCTCTCTCAAGAACGGGAGAAGTTGACCTTCCAGAGAGCAGTTCTGGGCCCTTTCTCCAGAAAGAGGATCCAGATCATACTGGCTGACCAAATCCGACATCAGAATTTAAGTGACATGGACACTCTGCTCTCTGTGCCCTTTTTTTTCAAAATGGGAAGCATTTTTTTCACTATGGCACGCAGGCTTTTAACAGCCAAAAGGTCCAAGGGATATCCAGTCACACCATTATATTTTCTGTGTAAGTATTGTAGCAAGAGTTATACCTCATGAAGCTTGACTGTCACCCATTCTTTTATTTTAGCTGCTTTTTCTTCTATGATTTTTGCTTCTTGCAGTCTTATTTGCTTCTGGAAAAAATTGACATAAGTATATTTGTCACTGAGTAATATAATCTACCCGAGTAGTATCTTCAGACACAATTCCTAAGATTGCTTGAAGTAATTCAGGCTCCTGGGTAATACATAGTGATTTTTAAAAAATGAGGAATAGGGCCTTCACAGAGGCTGCTATTCCTCTTTCCTCTAGGAAAAATGACAGCTCTTCAGGGGAGACAGTATCATCTTTTCCCTCTTGAAAGTCAGATGTTCTTTCAATGGAAGCCAGAGCGTAATTTGGAAAGGAATAAACATTATTCAAATTATGTACTTCCAGTGGGAACCTCTTTAATCAAACAACAGAAATAATGCTAAACTTTTCTGGTCCTCTATTGATCTAAATTTTGATTTACCCTTTGTATAATTAAGAAGGGAATTGATGTTTCTCTTCTGTAACACCATTATTTCTAACCTGTTCTTCAAGTTGTTGCTCCAATTTTTGTATTATATCATTTTTATCTTGTATCAGGATCTCCAGATCTTGACATCTCTTATACAACCTGGTTTCTGATTCACTTGTTTGAACATTTGCTGCTTTTAATTTCTCTTCCATGATCTGCACCTATTTGGAAAGTCAAATATAGAAGTTTAAGAAACATAATACTCCAAGTCAAAAGTAGTAATTTAATCACAAAATAGACTGTTCCACACTTAAGATTCAAGATAACCCTGCACAGTTTTGAAGCCTATTTAAGAAGAAACCCCACAGTTCATGATGTCTCCCTAGCACTTAATACCAACAGGCAAAACACTGAAAGATCTTACACAGATTTTGTTAGTATCTGTGAGAGGCTTCTGGTTTTGTAACACACAAGCTTTTAGAAACACCAGTCTGGGAAGAATGCAATTTATCTACAAGGAGCTGTAAACAATGTTTTAATAAATAAACAATTGCACACTGTAAAAAAGCCCAGCAAATTATCAGTAGCATTCTAAAAAACTGCTTAAAAGCACTTGGCTTGTAGTCAGGAATGTTTTCTAACTCCAAATTAGTACGTGAACATTTTTAGTCTTATAATTTTCAGTTTCTATCTGTCTAGCAGTAAGATCTGAGGAATGTTTCAGGAATAGCAGAGGTATGTTCATGAAATGTCTACAGTAGCTAAATCTGCCATTTGGAATCAAAAGGCAACTTTGGTTAAATATTTAGCCACTATCTCATTCTATAAATGATGTAACTTCTACAAGAGGAACAAACAACCCAGAACAGTTCTATTTCGAGACCGTATTGGGTAGCCCCATTTTATTTTCTTACAGATCTTCTAGAACAGGCCATTGTTTCCTCTCCCTTTTGCTTCCACATGCATCATGTATCAAAGACTCATGGTGCATCAATGAAGAAACTCATTACACGTATCTATTTTTGATTTGTGATGTTCGCTTTGACTTTATTGAACTTAACTGAGTAGTTAGCAAAGAAAGGTATCAGAACTCTCAGTTAAGATAAATCAACAGATGTTAAACTGTCTTCTCCAATTTTGGAAGTACTTAAGAATAAAGCAATTTTTTGAATTTCATTTCATTAAAGTACCATACATACACAGCTAGTGGAGATATTTTTCTAAGTGTTTATACCTGCTGAAACGCTCTCTCTGCTTGACGATCAGCATCTATAACTTGTTTCTCAAGCTGCTGCATCTGTAGATGTAACAAAACATACAGTTAAATGGCCATGCCTTCTGCCTCTCATCAGAAAAACTCATTTTCAGGGTCTGTTTTGAAAAAGGAAAGGACACGTGGTGGCTGGGAGCATAAAAATAATAGGATGAACAGTGTGTCAGACTGGGAAAAGAATTCACTATCATGACTGTATTAAAACATTGTAAAAACTCTTCAACAGAAAAAATATATACACCTTTTCTTCATAGTTAATTCTCTGGCTTCCATATGACACACTGCTTTTTCTCCCCTGCTACCAAGAGTAGAAATTCCTTTGACAATAGTCCTGAAACTTTCCTCATGTCCCTCCAAAAGAGGCAAGAGTAGAGGGTACTTGGCTGCTACTCCTTCTGAAGTTGACAAATTTAGCATTTTGGACAAATATGCCACAAGGACTGTCCCAGACTTCTCCACATGCTGCAGGATGTGGCAGAAGAGACACGGTGGCCTCAGATGCTCCACAGCAGCAGTGGGTGAAGACAAGAGACCAGTTTTCATGGCGAAGTGCAGGTCACTTCTGAGGGGGGCAGATTTCTTATTTTATATTGAAGCTTAATGAATCACAGGCTCAATCTTTGCCCAAGGCCTTGGAAAACCCCTGCATTTTACAGGATTTATTTTGAAGGCTTTCCCAACAATACAGAACAGAAGGGGCCAGAAAGAGATACTTTGTTTACACTTTGTTACATTTTGTTAAGAGCCCTGTAGTCTGATTTTGCTGAGTTTTTTTAAGAAGTAAACCCTGGTTTGAAGTAACACTTGTAAGTTCATAAGGTATTCCATGACTTAAGGACTTGGTGGTTCTTAGGAAATATCTAGATAGGACCTCAGTTCACCTGAAGAGAATGAAACATCAAATAATTAATATTGCCATACTCAGTATTCAGCTTGAAAATTGTTCTTAGAAAAGCATATGATGCAAATAATGCAAATGAAACCCATTTATTCCTTCTCCAGTTTACTGCATGGTTTTAAAATAACCAGTTTCATCCTGTCCTGTTTGTACTCAATTTCTGGTATGTTTCAGTTTCTTTTTCACTCTCCATCTCTTTTTTTCTCTTCCTAATTATGCTGCCAATCACATGAAACTTTTAGCACCATATCCATACAAGGACAGAGTCATCATTTTCTATCAATCAATAACTGAAAATGGAGACTATGAGACTTATGTTTCACTAACATAAAAAAAACCCCCTGTAACTCATCTTCTAGTCCTTTCTCATACAATACAAAACCCCAAAATCTGCATCATAATAATACCACAACACACCACTGATACAAGAGCAACAAACATTTCACAATCCACATGGTTATGGTCAGGTCCCCAGTGAGTTGTTTTGCAAGAACACTTTTAAGGATTTGATCTTCCCAGTCATTCATTTGCCAGATGGACAGGGAGATAAGCCTTCTTTGTTCCTCTCTGGTCACATGAATTTAATTTCATATTTAAATGACCTCATGTTAAGATTTTAACTTCGAGTTTAACTTTTGGAATTTTGACTTCTAAGGTTACTTTCCATCTGTCTTTTTGGTTTTACATTCAAACAGAAGTTTGGTTTGCAAGACTCACTTTAAAACAGTTTTTCAGACATTTATTTTTTAGTGAGTTGGGATTCGGAAATTGAGGTTATTTCTGAATATATGGTCAGCTAACATTCAGCTGTAGTAAAAGCACTGTGCTAAACATAATGGGAGTGCAGGTACTAATAATGAACTAATACTCTGTAATGTTCTGTCTCTATTTTATGAGAGAAACCTATTAATATTATGACAGAAATTAGAATATTATGACAGAAAACTTTAGATATTTTTATTGTGAAATTTACTGATAAGTAGCAAGTTGTTCATCCATTTTCACAGGCAATTTGCAAATGCATGGCAGCAACTGGCAATTTATTTATGTCCCATAAGTTCAGGTAATTTCATCTGTAAGGTAGTATCAGAAACCTGACAGATTTAGTAAATGGAATTAAAGCCTGAAAATGTTGCTTGCCAAGTTCACCCAGCTGCCACTGCAGCTCAACCAGCTCCAACCTGGCTTAAACCTGCAAACAGCTGGTCTCTGCAGCAGCATCTCATGATCACTGAGCCACTGTACAAGCATTAGGCAGTAGACCTGCTCTTCTACACAACAGTTTGAGTCCTGGATCATCCAGTGCACTAAAGGCCCACATTCCTTCCACAGCTGTGCACTGACCCTGCACAGTCCACCTCTTTCTGGGATATACACACTGTTACCCAGGACCAGGAACGTAGTAATATGTTCATGTAGACTACTGGGACAAAGAATATGATTTGAATAAAGCTGTTGCTAAGATTAACATAAAGCCAGGAGCCAAAGAAGCTGAGAGAATAACTACCAAGCAAAAGATCATTCAGAGATTATAAAGGGAAGAACAAAGTTTAGTTTTGCCTCTTCAATAGTTAACTACTTCAGGGTGTGCTAAGAAGCTTTGTGTGGTCTCACAGTATGGATATGTCAATCAGCTTCCTGGCAACAACTAAATGTGAGATTTTAGTTGCAAAATTTCTAAAGGGTCTTCAGTTTCTTTTAGGAGACTCCTGTTAAAAAAAAGCAATCTATATTATTCAGCAAGGATGAAATATCATGGTTACCAAACATGAGCACTTCTATTAAATTTGCCAGCGTTTCAATAATTTGATGCTACATAATAATTACTAAGTGAGTCCTGATTTTTCCTTTATTTAGAGTTTATATAGGTTTGTTTTTCAGGGTCTCCTGTAACAATAATGAAACTTAAAACAATGTTTTTGCCATTTGCCTAAATAATCTTTAAACAATCCACCAAATGGTTTTGCCTGAAAAATTAGATTTACATCTATACTCTGACTGCTTTGCTTCTTTATAAGCCTGTGAACTTAAACAGAAGAAACGACTGCCTTAGAATACTCTGAGGGCTATCGAACTTGTTGGGCAAAAGATTGGAACTATTTCTAAGGGAAGAATTTCTCTTCACAAACAAAACCTAACCTTAAACCTTCTTCTTAAGTAGCGAAAAGTTTCTCAACAACGATCACACCATTACTGGGAGAAGGTGGAAATACGGGACTGGTTGAATGGTTTAATCAAGTCATGCTTTGAACTCATCAAGAATGAAATGCAGTGCTAGATTTTTTTTACCCAGTGACTGTGAAGGCCATTTCAGACCATGGATTGATAGCTTAAGATCCTCAAATAAAAATTTTTTAAAAATCCTTAACCTGAGGATGGATGTGGCAGGTAATGTCAGCCATATCCATGCTTAGGGGCAAACATCAGATGCAGAAGAACTCTACCTATGGCAGCATCCTGAATATTGATGACCAACTCTGCCTTTATAAAGAACAAGATTTGAAAAAAAGAAAAGTCTGTTGAACCAGACCTCTGTCCCACCAACTTTTCTGTATACACCTCAGCAAATTGCCAGCATCACTGGATCAACATGGGATGTATTTGCTGTTAGGTGAGACATTGCTCAAATGAACTACAGTCCGTAAAGGATCAACTGACATAAAGTTGGCTTCCCAGGAGAAACATGGAGAGCCATCATGTTTTTGATAACATTTGGCATGTGAAACATATTTAAGCTTAATTTTCTATCATGTCCTAAATGAGGTAACTTGAAATAATGGCCCAGTTCAACAAATCTCTTGTAAGGAATATTGTTGTCACCCACATTGGATTGGTGCAAATTCAGTATGAATTCAGAGATGTCTGGTCATAATCTATACTGGTTTTGATTTTACAGTCTTAAATATAAATATTTTGGCCCATGAACAAAAAATACATACATATTGACTGAACAACACAGGTACAGAAGAACAGATGCTACTTTAACCTGCACTTTCTCCTTCTGTCTTTAAGTGAAAAATCCTCTTACAATTTCCAGAAAACGGATCAGTGCATGCTGCGTCAATTACTGAATTATAGAAAACCGTTTCTATTGTTAGAAACAGATTTGGTTTTAAACCTAGTAAGGAAATAACCACTCTACATCTGAGACTCATCAAATTGAGCTATTTTTGTTCAAACAATGAACAGAGAAATGCCACATGTGAATAAATAGTGAATGCTTTGAAGAAACATGGCAGCAATAAAAACAGAGGTGTACTGCCTTGGAGGTCTGGGCATTGAAGTACAACACACAGTCACTGGGAATTCTATACAATACAAAGGCAAATCATAAAGTGATTCCTTTTCAAAGGTCACCTGGAAATTTCTTGGCTGCATTCAGAAATGTTGAGCATACATATTTTTGTGCAAGTAAAGAACTTTTCATTTGAGTAAAGCACATATTACATGAAATCACCAAAGGGTATAAACTCAAAAGTCATCACTCACAAATTTAAAAAATATGCCTTTTGTATGTATATAAGTGTATATACACGTTCATTTCTATACAGAGAGATCATTATTCCTGTAGTGTGTACTAGAGAGAAATCACAGCACTAAAATGATAACTTTCCTGTTATTTGAAATAGCTATTTAATAATTTTAAAGGAAACATTTTATTTTAAAAATGAAAATTGTTGTAATTAGTTCCTTTTGAAATCTGAAAAATGTTTGTTATGTATAGGAAAAAACCCCTATTTTTTATCCAAGCCAATTTTCAACATAACAATTTATCCCATTCATGTTTGAGATTTGCATTACAATCAGTGCATCATACAGTGTCTCCTAGTTTTTAATATTATAAACAACATGCTTGTATCACACAGACTTTTTGGAAATCTTTTTGAAATAAATATAGGAAAAAATACAACCATTAATGAACAAAAAGAAAAAGCATCACTTCTCTGGATGCCTTTCAAAGCATGTTGATAATAGGTCAAAGTTTTCAAAAAGGAAAAATGAGTTAAAACCTAATGTTTCTGCACAGTTTGTCTGCTGATGAAATGCAGGACTTCCAGTCATTTGAGAATGGTATGTTTAGAGTCTGTTGTTTTCCTTGCATTTCAATTTTTCTAATCTTCATCATCTGAAAAAAAAAGCCCTAACCATCTGTGGTTGAAAAATAATGTTCCCCATAAAAAAATAGTAAATCTGTCCATTTTTAGATACGGTGAACTACCAGTCCTCACACCACACAGGACTTACCAAACCAGAGACATGGGTATGTGGTTGCTTCTATAAATAAAGAAATAGGAGAAGCAACTGAGGGATAAACACACCTACAACTGTCTTTCTGAGGTGCCAGTAGATATAAACAGGTGATGAATAAACATTGGCTGGCATTTAGAAGACACTCATTTTTCACATTGAGTAGAAAGGATTTTAGAACTGCCTTCTAATAGAAGCTATGAAGACAAAAGATCTGGTTGGTGTTTTTTTATGTGATACTTGGTAAGTTTATAAATGGTTTGAAGAACATGCCTGCCAGCTATTCCACAGCACTACATCTGACCAAGATTTCCCCTTTTGATTCTCTATTCCTGTATTTAGACCCAAATATTTCAACAAATCTCTGCATTTCCAGAAGAAAAGTCAGTACTGCTTAAAAGCAAGTAATCTGCTTCTTGATGGCTTTGATGACCATCAGTTTTCATGTTTTACAATACACTGTGCCCAATGATATAAAGCCTTGCACACATTTGTTAGTTAAAAGCAATGGTCAAACTGTTCTGGAAGCGTGACTTACTCTTTTCACAGAGGTCTCTCTTCTGGTAGTTTAGCTTAGGAATATAGAGGAATATTCCTCCTAGTTCTTTAACTCATTTATTATAAAGCTGACTAGGTATGTTCCATCCATACTTTTTAACATTATTCCTTCTGCCTTGACATTTCTCTTCTATGTGTTATGTATTGTCCATATGGACAGTGCTAAATCTTTATAAACTACAACAAAATATGACCTGACTAATTAAGCCATATAGACAGAACACCTAAGGAAAAGAGATGTAAAATAAATATACTAACATTTCATAGGAAAAATAAAGATAATTTGTAAAGAAGGAATGAGCACATGCCTTGGGGAAGAAATATTTTGTTCTTTATTGGCCGATTTTTTTATCCCAAAGGGAGTACAATAATTAGAGACACTTATCTTTAATAGAACAGCTTTGCATCTAACTTATTAGTAGAAATCCCTTTTGTTGTATAATCTAGGAAATGATTCTTCAGAGCCACCTGTACTTATAAAATTAAATATGCCTTCAGTGAAAAATGGATATTTTGGCACAATAACTTTTCCCTAGAACAAGATAAAACCTATAGAAATATGACTCAATTTTTCAGTCCTTGAAATGAAGATTTGCTTTCTGAAGCTAATCTTTTTGTCACAGATCTCCCCAAAAGGGCTAATGGTAAAGGCTAAGTCTCAATGGGGCTCAAATGTTCCTTAGGCTAATTATAGACCAAGTATATATTGTATATGAAATTTTATTGGTTTTTATTATTTCCTACATGAAAAAAAAAATCTTCAGATAAAGAATTGGTCACCTGGCTTAAATTCAGAAAGCTACAGCCTCGTATTTCCCTCAAATCCCACTTGAATGCTCACCTAGGTTATGACTACTGCAACACAGCTTAGTGCTCACAACCTGGCAGTTTGCAAGCTGCCACCTTCCAGAGCTCTCCCATGGTTTTTCTTCTCCCATTTTCTTCATTTTTAATAACAATTAACAAGTAAAAGGCTACAATTCTTCTCATGAACAAAGCACTGTCAACCATTCCTCTGCAAATTTGCCATCTAACCAATTCCTTTTTATTTTGTCTTTCTCTGTCACACAAATGTATGAAGCATAAGAACAATTTCATTCTTTGATGTCAAAGTTACATCTCTGTGCACACATACAGACACATACCCACTTCTCCTGCTTCTCCTGCAGATGACCAGCACTTCTACAATCTGCATGTGTAGAATCACAATCCTGTTCACTTCTAACTACTCTCCTAGGTAGGCAAAAGTCACTTCTCAATTGCACACCTCTCTTTCTTCTCCTTTTTAGCAATTCATACAAACTGTGCTTAGTACAAAAGCCTTTCCTTGAAACAAAATGAAACCTCCAAAAATTATCAGTCTCTATTTGCTCAGTTTCCAAAATGAAAAACCAGGCTCAAAATTTCTATTGCTCTCCTTGATGAGACCAGTTTTACTGCTGAGTTATTTTACTTCTTTCAAGTTCTTTTCAATACTTAAACATGCTTTTAAGAATTATTTAGCTCAAAAGGTTTTCTAGTTGTCATTAAATGAGTGAAAAGTACATATGCAAAAACAATCTTTCACATCTCAGTTGAGTTCATTGTAGTAAAATTAATGATTTCTTTGGGAAACTATGTAAGTTAAAGATATAAAACTGAGAAGCCCAGAGGGTGAACCCTTCCAGAACTGGTAGTCTAGGACAGCTGCCAGCAAACATACAGATTTAAAAAAGTTAAATTCCACAGTGGGATTCGAGGAGGCAGTGTAGTGAAGGACAATTGAGCAGCATGTAATGCTGGCTCAGTAACCATGCTTTTCCCAATGTCAGTCACAGAACTTTCCTAAGCCTGGTAGAACACTAGGAAATTCCCTCTTTCTGGCAGTCATCTTTTCCAACTCAGATCTTGTCTTGATAGTTAAACTGCAGAGACACAATCAAATACAAATTAGGTAGATGACCACTCTTAGCACAGACATTCTCATAGCATTCAAAATCTTGAAAGGAGTGAAGATATTTTTCAGCGAGAGAGAAGGTACCAAAGCACTTTGGCAGGCAAGTAAAAAGAAGTCTCACATGGTGCTTAACATGAAAAAGACAAACATCTATCAAGAACTGGTTGTTCATCTGCTTTGTTTTGTACTGATCACTGTACTGCAATTGTGGAAATTCTGCTGCCTCTGTCTCCCTGAATTGTGGCTTCTTATTAGAGCCACAACATGAGCATCCACCTGAAACAGGACGTGCCACTGCCTGAGAGGTGATGGCTTAAGAAACAAAGGTACCACTCACTGCCAACAGTTTAAAAAAAGAAAACTGAATTTATTAATGACATTAAAGGGTACAGGACACTTTGGAAACACATGGCAACGGAGCAAGAGATTCCAGAAATATATGTAGGGCAGCATATTGCACTTTAAAGACAAGACAACAGGTATTTAAAGCATGGAAGTACTGTCCCAAGCAATGAAAATTAAATGAGCAAAAAGAGTTCTCACCATGAAAAATGGAGAAAAAACATCTTGTAGCTCCTGTAAGTGAAATGCTAAACAAGTATTAGATTGGCTAAGGATCTGCACAGGTGTCTACCCACTATCACAGCTTCCACAACTTCCATCAACTTCCCCATCTCAGGTGAGCTGGAATAGAAGTGAATACCACCAGAGACGAGATATGAATCCTCTGGCCTCACAGCAAAGGCTGTGCTCTTCATGCCATTACCCAGCCAGGCCTCTACAAGAACAGCTAATTTATTGCTTCCTGAGTTTTCTTTTTTTTTTCCATTTTCAGCCTCCTTAGAAAGACTGTATTTTTAAGATATTCAAAAACAACAAAACAAAAAAAGCCCCACCGTTTTAACAAGGCATAGCATAAACTTAATAATAGACAAGGGATAAAAATGGAACTTTAAGAAACGTGTAGATATTAAAAAGGTGTAAACAAACCTACAACTCTATTCATATAAACTTTTATTCTCCTGAACTCTCCTTGGTTTCTCCTGTTTGTACCTTCCTAATTGTAACTGAATTATTTTCCAGGATGAGAAGTTTTTTAAGAGCAATTAAAGACTGAAAAATAACCATCTGAATAATTTTGGTTCAATGGTATTCTGCTCCCCTTTACCCTTCATAGTCCTTTGATTGCAAATGGAAATACTCATTTTGCTTTTTTATGATTTTTATGTTGGCAGTCACTGCATAAGTCCCATGTCTTACTGACTTTTCCTCCAAAAACATTAAACATGAAATTGCCAAGCCAGAGATAACAAAACAGATTGCATCTGCTTCATTTTCCAATGTCAAATGATATACCATAAACAGGACTGTGAAATACAGTGGGTATTTATAATACCTGGATTTAGCTGTTGGTTTGTAAGACCAGGTCCAAAATGTGTTATGCTTTGGAATATACTGAAAATAGTATTTGGCCTAAAAGTTGGTTATCATTCAATTTTCATAACCTGTACAAAAAGTATAAATAATATTGCATTTGTGATGTCAGCTGAGCATTGCCAGCTGAGCATGAATACAGACAATATCCAAGTGGAAGGTTAAAACAATGTACATATGAAAAGAATTCTCTCTCATAATCATTTATTTTTGTTGAAAATCACTTAAAGCGTAACACAGTGACCCTCAGCACTGCAGGAAACAAACTTGGAGACATTCATAGGAAGGCTGAGTATTACTGGACAGCCCATAACGCAACATTTGGGTCAGTGCCATATTCAGTCCTAATGGGGTCTGACAAAAAAGAGATCCAGTGGAGGCTGCCCAAGTGGGAATTTAACACAGCTATGTAGTTCTCCTACTAAAATGACTTTTTAGTGGTATGAAGAACATCAACTTTATACCTTACATTGCATGCATATTCTAGGTGAAAAATGCACTTACTGTGGAAAGAACGAAGGTCACCAACTTTTCCTATTACTTGAAATGCCAGCTGGAAGCTAAACTTGCAGTACAAACATGTAATCTTTTACTCAGCAAAGGGGTTTTTTTGTAAACTCTTCACATACGTAAGACTCAAGCTGCATTAAAATACAGGCTTCTGCTTAAAGCTCAGTTTCACAGCCATCCTAAATTTGGCGTACCAGGATACTTTCTAACATCATTCCTTAAATTCCTGTAAAGACCTCTCCCACTTACAGCAGCAGCTTCTGCTTAAAACTCCAACAAGGTCTCTTTCTTTGCACGTTAGATTTATAAATACAGACTCTTTACTTGGCAAAATGAAAAAATATTAAAAACAAATAAACAACAGGGAATGGATTAAGTTTTCTGAAAACACTGTATATTCCCTTGCTTCTCTCTCTTCTTCTCCTCAAGTTCAGTAAAAAAATTAAGCTCTGGTAGCTGTACTGCTGCAACACATTTACAATGCAAATTCCTCAACTGAGTTTCGAGGATGAGTACTTCCTAAACTTACAGGACACAGTAATTAGTTTGTTTTTCTGAATTAGAACACATCTGTTAGAATAATATACTCAAGACTTTTCATGTTAATTGTTCATTTATTTGCAGGGGTGCTATTAAATAAAATAACTTTGCAAAGGTATTTGATTTCTAGTGTACAAGAAAAGTGCTTCAGTTAATCCAGCCTGAATACATTTACGGACTCACACACATATTGGCATTTTGTGGTCATACACAAATATTGGCAATGGAGAGATTCAAGACAGCCCTTATGTAAATCTGGTTTTAGACAAAGCTATACAACAAGTATAAAACCCATTGGCAGTTTCTGGTAAGTCATGCACACAGGGTAATAGGATGTAAACTCCTTCCCCTGATACCCTGTCTTGAAGAGATACCTCTCAAACAGGCAGAGGAGGAAGGCTGGAGAATTACCATCAATCCATTTCTCTTGCCTTCCTGTACAGACTCCCTGTTTTTGTCACAGTATCATTCTTACTCTGTTTCCTACAACAATTACATAGTATAATACCCACAGGGTTTTACGTCTGTCACACCACAGTGCTGTGATTTTGTTGCTGTTTTGAAGTGGAACTGTCTGCTGCTACTGTTCAGTGTTTTAGTACACATTTCATAGCATAGAGATGATTGCAAACAAAACCATAAATAAAGGCCTGTGCTAATCAAAGTAAGAGTGAGAATTATTCTGAGCTTTGCCAATTTGTTTCATTCTATAACAAGTAACAAATCTAGAAAGTACCTATAAAGACTGACATGGGCTACGTTATTCTTTTGTTGTTAGTATCACTACCGGCCAACTGGGTCTTCATTATTCACTTTACTATTTCCTAAATATATTTTTGAATAACAATTCCATGCAGTTCAACTTCAAACTAGTGTGAGTGTATCTTTCGTGTAACCAATACTGAGAACTGTCTGTATAATTTCAAAAATTAAAACATGTGAAAAAAATAACTACTGGGTTATTAGCCAACAGCACCAACTCAGAAATACATACAAAGACTTTAGTGCCCATTTTGAATATGGTTCCTTTTGAATTGTTCAAGACTGCTTAATTTGCAGATGAATATGATCAAATTTTATTAAGTTGTGACCAGACTTTGATACATGTCCCAACTGAATTCCAGTTTATGAATGAAAGATTCATATTAAAAAGTCAAAGTGGCACAGTTAGGAGAAGGATCATTTTTCATGAAGTCTTCTAATGCACTGCTCTGGAGAGTATTATGTCAAATTATCCCAACGGAATACTTGTTGGACCTGTGGTCTTCAACAGAAAATGTTTCTCCCATGTATAACTTCTGTAAAGACTTTGCCTTTTCTAAAATTTCTGAGAAAAGATAAGGCAAATGAAAACAAGAGAGCAGTAACATGGAAAGTTCTTAAGTTTTTTTATCTGTTTCACAGTCATATTTCTCACAGATGAGAGTAATTTGCCTTTGAATATTTTCTTTCAGGCACAGCACTAAAGATTTGTGATTTCATCCCTCTTATTCTGCTTGTTTTTATGTTTTTTATGTTGATATTTGAAATTATATGATTATGCATACATTTCTATTAATTTTAGAGGATATTTCTAGTTCAGTTAAGAGCCTGGAAATGCAAACTGTAAATGAACAAAGTGAAAAGTCAAATAGAAAGCATTCAAATTTATAAAATCTTTTTAAAATTCAGATAGTTTTGTGAAGTGCTGTTCATGAATCTTAACTTATAGGTTGCCAAAACTACAGTCAGCAGCAGCCATGTAAAACTCGGTAGTTATGGCTGCTGGAAGGTTGCCTGGAAAGCCATGTCCAGAGTTTAGCCACATTCCATCCCAAAATGCAGTGATCCAGACAGGGTAAAGAGAGAACAGATATTTCTGATCTAACAGCTCTGACTGTGTAAGCATCCAGTGATCTGCTGAGTGCTACAGTAGCCAGGATTGTACTCTTGGATGGATGTTCTCCTCCAAGACTGACGATAATAACTTGCTCTTCTCTGAGCCTTGCTAACTACAATGAAAGACACAGGTAGTTTTCCTTTTTTAACTTCTTTTTTTCTTAATTCTTAAATGAAATGTCAAAACTTTTGCACAGCTCGTTGTTCTTCCCAACCCTCATATTCTGCAATACCACTTCAATGAGAGTTTGCCATACAGAAAAATTGCAGCATTAGGGAACAATTAAGAGTTTTCAACTACACTGCTTTCTAACTGCAATATTTTTAGTTATGCCAAAGTAGAACTATTTGGAGTACTAACTGTAAAAATACAATTTCAGTGGAATTTGGTATTATTTGAAAAGTTTTTTATTATTATTTTATATTGCTGTAAATTTTCATGCCTACTTAATGAAAATATGTCTAATACGGAAAATACTAAATTTCTTTATTCCATTTTTTTTCCATCTCAAATTGAGGTTTCATGCCTCCATAGAACAGATAAGGCCATGAATAGATGAAACGAATAGTAATAAATTGCCAAATTTTATTCAGTCAAGAACTGGATGACATAATTGAACCAACTATTGATCTGCAAGTCTGATGTCTGTAGCAAGCAAATTAGTAGAAAATGTAACAGCAAAATTAGGGTGCACATGGATAAATATTATAGGTAAAGAAAGAGTTAAAGTGGCCCTTAAAAAGAGGGATGTTTGATTACAAAGCTGGTGAAGTTTTGAGCGGATCACCAAGGCTGAAAATAGGGAGGGTCTGGTTATTATAATTATTTGGATTTTGCAAAGTGTTTCAAGGAAATAAAGAGCCATGGGGTAAGAGGGAATGTCCCTCCATGAATTAAAAAAAGGGGTTAATAAAAATAGTGCATTATCAGTTACTTCCTACAGTGACCAGCAGCTATCAGGGGAGATCTGCAGAGTTCTGTTGAGGGCTCATTGCTATTCAAGGGAGACATTTGGTAATGGACACTGGGCAGTGAAGTGACAAAGTTTTCGGTATTTTGTTATTCAGGGGAAGAGAAGCTTTTTTGACAAGCAAGATTTACAAGCAGGTCCTTACAAGACTTAGTGCATAGTCAATAAAATAATAGAAAACACATAATATAGAAAACTAAAGGACTTTGATTAAGATCCTGGAATTAAAATAGGTATCTCCATGAAAACATACTCAATTGTTAATTTTAATTTAGCTGTCAAATAAAACAATGTTAAGCATTATTAGGAAAGGACCGGAACACATCTGGAACTTTGTACATCATCCAGGGTTCTTTGTAAATACAAAGGTATCTGTTTCTTCCTGCTTTTATACTATTTAGCTCTTGCCCCCACTAAAACATAGTAAAATGGGCATGATTCATAGAGGACTAATATGGAGATTAAATGTATTTATGGCTTCAAAGGGAGAATGGATAAATCCACAAAAGAGAAGCATTAACTTACATGTAAAAAGTAGAAGTATTTTCACTTACATACTATCAGTTTATCTGAATTTTACTTTTCTTTCGGGGGGAGCAATTGATGGAAAATTTAGCTCATAGAAGAGTTACTACAATGAAACATTTTAATTAGAAATTTGCTGAAGTGAGTCTTAATGATGACATCGTTCCAATAACTCTCTAAGATGTTTTGTCTCTTGTACTCTTTTAATTGCCTTGTTCTGTTGAAATGTTACCAGGTAAAAAAAATGGTGGAGGTTTTATATTTCAAATATGGGCTCAATTATAACTGACTGTTGGGATACACATCTGAATATGCCAAGTGAAATGTTTCTCTTTTGGAAAATAAAGTAAAAATTTAAACAATATTTTTCAAATTAAATGGTACAATAATTTTCAACTTTCTGGGTCCAGAGACTCAGATGATGAGCCATAGTTGGAGATGTGTTCTCATAGGAAAATGAAGTCTGGTAAATTATATGATTCATTAAAGAACACTGGAGAAAATAATACTTTTGGATTTTCTCCGTGATGATTTCTGTGTCTTAAATCACATCTCAAATACATAATAAATGTGTTAAATATTTACTTCAGTGTTGTAAAAGTGATTACTGGATACATATTTTTCTCTGCAGGAGAGTTGCCAGTGTGCTCTCACTTGAAAACGAACATTTTTTCTGGCAATTCTGATGTGTAAAATTCTTTCACAGCATTAAAACATGTATGTTTTCCATATATTTTGTTGTAAAATGCTATTTTTCCCCTTCTGAAAAAATCTCAGTACTTGTGATCCCAAACCATAACATGGGATTGGCCCCCATAATAAAATAAAATAATTTATACATCATTAAAATTCATCTCATGAGACCTACCTTTTCTGCTAACAGCTCTCTGATCTTGCTTGCCTGGAGACGAAATTTCATTAACTGTGACTCCAAAGTTAAACATCTTTCCTTCCAGTTTACAGTACCTTCTGGCTCTGAAAGTTCAGCCATATTTATGCTGGAAAAAGAAAGGGAAAATGTCAAATTCAGTCTTTACTTAATGTCTGACTTTAATATACATACTAACCTATTTTATATAAATCTCAAGAATGCTCCCAAATTTTATCAGATTCATAAAATTTAGTAAAAGTACACTAGTTTACAAAGGCCCTTATCATAACTATCAAATTCTGAAATCTGTGTTGATAATATTTAGGTTTATTGTATTTTAATTTCTTCAATTATCCTGTGGCTGCAATTATTTTTCCTTGATAGGCAGAGACATCTCTCATATTCTAATCTTCAGTTACTGCATATATCCTTTCTTACTCAGGAGAGTCTCGTAGGGAACTGAGCTTTTGCTTAGCAAAGGCCTTACATAGGTGTAACTGCCTGTGAGTTAGTAGCACATTTGGTTTTACACAAGTTTAATGTTTGGCAGACCACTCTTTTAAAAGTCTTTTAACATTCTTCTGCTTAATCAAAGTTCCTTTAAAACTCAATATCCTTAATGAGATGGAAGGGGGAGTTTCTGATTCCAAATGTAAAGGTGGGTGAGCAAATGGTCCCTAGTGGGCCCCCCCTCCCCCCCCCCCCCCCCCCCAAAAAACCAATCCTTTTGCATTAGCTGTTGCAGATCTCAGGACATCCTGGTTCAGGCATCTTTCAGTCTCAAATATGTGCTTTTACCCACATTTAACTGCTCATGCCTTCTGGAAACTAATCTCAGTGCCCTTCTGGACAAGCATTGCTGGAAAAATTATTCAGGATGAGAGCTTGCTCATCATGGTTTGAGAAGCCAAAGAAAATCATCTGTGTGTAAGCAGAAGGACTGGGCTCTGTTGTATTCCAAGTATTTGTAGGCAGTTTAACAAAGAGTAACTGGATGGCTGAATGTAACCATTCAGTCCAAGAAGTTCCCTTGCTAAGTAAAGGCCTGGCCTTTACAGGATTCTGGACACTTAGGTTTGGCTTTGAAAATAAAGCCTGAATAGCTCCTAAGTATCCAATTCATCTCAGAAGTAACAAACATGTAAAAAACACTATTCAGTGGAAGGCTGCTGGCAGATTACAACAAAGAAAAACTACAAGTCTGAAGATTATATTGCATGTTTGTCACCTGAACAGTGGGACACTGATGAGGAACAGCAAGCAGCCACTATTTTCAGTGTGATGAAGGAGGCTGATACAGGAAGATTATGGATAATACAGATCTCCACACTGCAAGTCCTGACACAGTTAGGATGGATGAGTAAGTGACACCACTGAGAACCCCCCTCCCATGACTATCCCAGCCCTCCAGAAGCCTAGCTTCAAGCACTTCCCTTCCTCCCTGCATCGGAACAGGCAGCCCCCCTTGAAACCCCTCAGCTGGAGGTGAAAGACCTATGAATTTATCTTCTCCACTGTTTTTGACAACGGGAAGAAAAAAGGAAAAGCACCACAAAACAGATCAAGTAATGAGCAGGATTCAAAAAAGTCCTTCACTTTTCTTTGCTACAGTAATATTTGCTATTTCTCTTCTAAATTTCCCTTGTCTCACATAACTCTCAAGTTCATGATAACTAAACAGGTGAAAAACTCTTGCTCAAAACCTTCTTTCTTTTCTCATATGCTAAATTCCTTGTTTCTTTCATTCCATACCTCAACTTAGAAGGAAAACTAGGAAAGAAAAACTGAAGTTTGTAGGTTTTCACCACAATCACTTTTTTGCTTTTTCTTCTTTTTGGTCCTGCAGGCTAGACTTCAAGCTGCTAAGCCAGAGCTTACAACTATCCTTACTCAGGAATTTCCCACTCAGGAATCCCCATGGAATCGCTAGGACTTTAGTATATTATTAAAATAGTTTCCTAAGCCAATCCTACAACACCCACATTCTAAACACAAGCATTTCAACTGCAGTCCTCCTAGGTGACCGAGACATCTCTGGTGTCTTTTGCCATTCTCCCCCATCTTTTAAGCTTAGCAGAAAATTCCCTGGACTGTCAGGGAAGCAAGCTGCTCACCGCTGTCCTGTCCCTAATCCATGCTCCTCTCTGTTTATCCAGAATCCCCCTGTTCAAGGGGGAAAGGTGGCACTTCCAAGCAGCAACTTCTCCTACTTTAGAGGGAAAAAGTAGTTTCAGCTGCAGATTTATGAGGATTCTGCTCTCTTAAGTAATGAGGAGTGGCAACATACCATTAGACTATTTAGGATATTTTAGGTTTTTCCTTCTTAACTAATTGCAGCTACATGAAACAAAAATGGACGAGGCCAACATCTGGTTAACAGTGGGATTATTTCAGTGTTTGTGGCAGTGAAAACACAAACAGGTCAAGTAATGAAAGAATTTTTGCTTTTTGGTAGGGCGCAATATTACAGGGTGGAGTTAAAAATGTTTGTCTTTCAACAGACAAAACATTTGAGTAGCTGGATTTCTGGCAGTGAACAGTGTGTCCAGCCAAGGAGTTTCTCAATGTCCAAACTCATTAATATTCCACTACATAAACATTATGGATAAAAAGATTGAAAATAACTCTTTTTATTGTGGGTTGTTTGCTAGAGATTGTAATAATTTACTTCGTATCTTCCAACAAGCCAGTGGGTTCTGGAAATATTTACAGGCACATAATACACTGTTTACAATTGCAGAGTGAATGATCTTACTTAGAATCAATGACTTCCTGTTTCTTGTCTGATTCCCCAAGGGAGGATAAAAATGAGTTCATCTTCTCTTGGCTTAATAGAGTACTCTGAATCAGCACTCAAACCTACACAGAGTCCGCCCCTTCTTCCTGCTCCAGTTCCCACCGCAAAGCCCTCCGTTTCCCCTGAGTCTTAAAAAATTAAATCTTTTGAAAAGTAAACTTAAAAAGCACACATTAAAGCCTTAAGTTCTAATTATGTCATCAAAAATTAATTGAGACAAGTTTGACAAGTCTGGAAAGATTAAATTCATCTTTTTCATTTTTTAAGTTTATAAACCTCTTTCTAGGCTTCAATAAGTCAGAATGTCACATTCTCCCCAAAGGGATTGATATAATTTCCTTTTCTGTGCCATCTGCTTGGAAATTATCAAAATACATTTCAGAGGGGAGGGAACAATGTTCTAACTTTTTGAAGTATGTTAAAAAATTTACATATTCCTTATCACACTGTCAGTGTTTTTCTCTGTTTTTAACAAAATGCAGTGTTTAACTAAACGTTTCATATTCTGTCCATATGTTCTGGATGTCCTTTCTCTGCTGGAGAAAGCTTGGTAAGTTCTTCTGTTTCAATAGGCGTGGGTTTGTGCAGTACATAGTGGATTCCCTTCACCATCCTAAAATGTTTACTGGCTTAAATGCATTTGGACCATACCTCTTGAATTTCAAGTCCCTTTCTTCCATCTTTTCACCCAAACTCGGCACTTACAAATATTTTTGCTGCCATAAAGATTGGACTGGAGAAGGAAAATGATGAGACACAAAGTGGACCTGTTTAGGAATCAAGGAAGTCATTCTCAGGTTTGTTGCTGGCCAAGGCCCTTACTCACCTCTGAACACTGGTAACTTTATTATCCATTTGACTCATTTTGCATAATTCTGTGCTCTGACAAACTGCTGCCTGAGCTATTTAAAACTTCCATCAAAATCTGATTTACAAATGCATTTTCTGCTGCTTCCTAGGTATTGATGAGGTTGTTCCCATGAAGTGACACAGTCAGTCAGTGCTCACCCACTCCAGCCCTGGGTGCAGACCCCCACAATCCCCCAGTTTCAGGGGCCAGGCTGCCCCCTTCCAGCTCATTAATCCTGCTCGGTTTCCCAGTGTCAGATATGTGCAGCAAACAAGATTACAGCACACAACATCATTTTACGTCCTTTTCCTGGTGACAGTAATTTTTAAGTCGCAGTGTGATACCACACTACGTACCAATTTAATTTCTCGAAATTCTGAAAGCTGGCCGTGTAGGTACCTCAAAAGTATCGCAATCTTGCACGTTTGTCTGGGAGTTGTGTTCTTCTCGCTCTTCTATTTTTGGGAGGACGGCAGGGATGCGGCAGCGGCACTGCCAACGGGACGAGAGGAGCCTTACGGGACCTTACCGGACCTCGGGCACGCCAGTCCCCAGTCACGGGGACCCCGCCTGGGGACAGCCCGGGGTCCTGCCGTGACCCGACACCCCGCGGTGACCTGACACAGCATCACCCTCCGCCACCCGCCGCCCGCCGGTGTCACCCGGGGGGCACCGCTCCGGCTGTCCCGCCGCGCCCCCGCCGCCGGGAGCGACACCCGCCGGGAAGGGCCGGGGGCGGCCCGGGCGCGGCCCCGCTCGCGAAGGGAGGGAAGGGGGCAAGGAAAGCGAGGTCAAACCTGGCGGCCGTGGCTCGCCGCGCCGGGCGCCGTCCGGGCTGTGGGCGCTGCCCGCGCCCCTCGGCGCCCGCCCCACCATCCCCGCGGCGAGCGGCGCGGCCGCCTGAGCGACGGCCGAGGCGGCCACTGAGCAGCGGGGCCCGCCCCCGGCCCGCCCACGGAAATTCCCGGCGG
>NW_024582063.1:12327694-12494949 GCF_017639235.1 Corvus kubaryi | reverse complement strand
CCCCGGCGGGGCGCCCGGGCGGGGCTTGCGCGGCTCTGCGGCCCCGGCCGGCGGCGGGAGGAGCGGCCCGCAGCCGGGGGCCCTTCCCGGGCTGGCTGTGCCGGCGGAGTGCGCTCCCGGGGCCGGCGCCTCTCCCGCCTGCTCCGGCCCCGACGGCGTCCAGGGCAGGGGGCGCCCCGACGGGGCGCGATGGAACCCGGCTGCAGGGCTTCGAGGGCAAGGCTGGCGGAGGGGTCGCAGGAAGAGACGGCCTGCCTACACTCCTTTCCCATCGCAGTTTTTAAAGTTCCTTTGTGAATTAGGACTTTTTCCTCTTAGTTTCGGAGACGATGTTAGGAAGAAGCATCCGCTTACTCTGCAGTTGCTCGGCTCCAACATTGGAGCTTACTGTAATTTGAATTACACGTCTTGTGAAAGGTCATTTGTCAAGTACAAACCGGAGGGTTGGAACCGTGCGGTCCCCGGGGCAATGCTGGGGATATTACGGGCTAAATGGGTCTCGCTGAGCTGCCCTGTCCGATAGGTAACAACGCACTTTGTATTTGAGTTCCAGCAGGGATAAAGCAGCAGGTGCATGTGCTGCTGAGTCGTGCAGACAGGAGGCTCTTGGTCCCCTCCGGCTGAAAAGAGCTGAGGGTACATCTCAGGTAACCAGCCGCCTCTGTGTCTTCTAAAAGACTGACTGAAGTATTACAAAGTATTTGCAAGAAGTAATTAGTATGTTGTCTGGCACGTAGAGCAATCTTCCTCATACGCATGTTGATTTGGACTGAGATTTAGGGATTGTATTTTGTTTGGATTATGATTTATAGAGGCAAAATGTTTCACAGACTCTTCTGGTGCATAAACGAACCACACTGCACCATTCCTCTGGTGGTTATTTATAATGTAGGTGTGCAGAGTAGACTACTTCACATTCATCTGTGAGTCATTTAAAGCGCAGTTTTTTTCTTTTGAAAAAAATTTTTTAAAGGTTTTAGAAGCTCAAATATTCCCCATCTGGTTATACACACGATTTCATTTTTTCCTATTCAGTTCAGTACAGGCTCCAATTTTCCACCCGCTTGCAGTGACCTTAGAGTATCCAAACCACTGAAACTGTTTCGTTTGATGGTACTTTCCTAAGTGTTTTATGTATGTTTTTAACACTGGTCGCTGAAAAGAGTGTTAAAAACATGATCGGTTTTATAGCAATTGTTTTCCACCTGATACCTCCTGTTTGGAGTGTTCAAGCTACATTAAAAACCCGTAAGTTGAAAAAAAGCCTTTGTTTTGATTACCAGATTTAGCCAAAAGAATCAAAATCATCGCTTGATTCCTAACGAGAGCTAGACAAAATGATTTAGCATTGGCGTTTAATGAAAACTTTGTCCATATCGTTTCCTTGGATAGTGACACGCTCGCTCTCTCTGGATACCCGCAAGTGTGCGAAAAGCCATTGAATTCAGAGGGACAGAGCTGGGGGAGGCTGCGGGAATGACGTGCTTGGACCGCAAGAGGGAGAGCAAAGCCTGCTCGGTCATTGAGTGTTTCTTTCAGTTTGTTTAGTGGATTGACATTTTCACTGCCTTCTAAGTAATAAAAATGCTCTACAGTCATGGAGCTCTCGATACTGATACATAAAGAAGCTTGGAAAAATATTCTGGAAGAAGGAATGGGGATATTCAGGATTTTCTCTCAGCTGCCCTTAGCTGCGAAGTATGTAGAGGTGGCTAGAATGTGTGTTCCATTACTGAAGGAAATAGAATTACAAGTAGAACAGCTGGGGATGCATAGAAAAAAATACAAAAATACAAAATACAACTTTGTTTTGTAAATAGAAAGCAAGGGGGAAAGCCATAAATCTTCAGGCAAAGACACAGAAAACTATTGTACATGTCAGCACAGACTCAGGAAGAGAGTTCTTCCTCCTTGCTGTTGTTGCTGATGGAAGTTACATGCAAGCACTAATAAATCTGCAAATATTCCTGACAGGATGTGCAGAAAATGCAAAACTGATACACTGTACATTGTAGAAGCAAACTTGCAAGAGTGGGTATTTGCACTTTGGAGTGATCATTTGCTAGCTAGCTCCCTGCAGAAGTGAACCAAAGTCAGAACATTATGAACTATTTCTCTCTATAATGTGAATTCTAAATATTAGCCTCCATGTGGGCTGAAGATGTTCCTGATTTTTTACTGTCTGTAATTGACTTAATACAAGAAAGTAAGTTCTGAGTTCCTGGTTGTCTTGTTAAACAATAACCTCATTTGTTAAAAAGTATCATGAACATTGTATTGCAAAATGTCTACTCTGGAGTGTGGAAGCTAATATAAAAAATGCCACCAGCTTCATTCCAGAGATGATTGAGTTGTCATCAAATCTGCAACTAGAATGTAAAATTTTGGGTTGATGAGACTTTCCTGCGTACGTAGAACGTCATTCTGATGTGCTGGATCAGGACCTTACCCCGTCATGACAAAAGGAGCTTTTTCTGGTCCTTTCTCACATAG
The DNA here is from genome assembly GCF_017639235.1 of Corvus kubaryi. NCBI lineage: Eukaryota > Metazoa > Chordata > Aves > Passeriformes > Corvidae > Corvus > Corvus kubaryi. The sequence goes on along the minus strand of NW_024582063.1, from coordinate 12,492,456 downwards.
ATAAATATTGCAACCGTTTAAGTTTAGGTATTTCAGATTGGTATGTGTGTCTACAGTTGGAGATATATGCCAGGAAACATCTCTGATTCTAAAATCATAGATCCTATGGTGTCTTCTGTAAGTTTCTTTTTGTGTGGATTCTTTGAAAGGATGACATATATATTTATTTGAGACTTTCAATAGAGAAAAAAGTTCCCATTTTTTAGTTGCAATTACAAAACTGTGATAGAAATAAGTACATCAGGTGATGTTCAAATTAAAATATATCTTGATCTTTCTTGACAGAAAACTTTTATGGTATTATTTAAGTGGAGGAGAAGAAGGGAAAAAGATCATTACTGTTCAATTATTATTATAATGAGATGACTTAAAGTGTTGCTGTTTCAAGGCTATGACTTGTCTTTCCATTACAGAAAAATGGCGTTTATCTAAATAACATCTAGTATTTGTGCTTTGGTTCCTTTGAAAGGAAGAATCTGGAGTTACTTCAATTACTAATAAAGGCTTTTTCTACTTAGGAAAACTCCAGTTTATGAGAAGGTCCATGGCTTCCCTTTTAACAGCTCAACCTCTTTTTAATTATCTGGCGCCACAGAGTGGCAAAATTCTATATTGCTCTAAATAATCAATTCCTGAGAGTTTTCAAATGATGATATAATCATCTCCATCTGAAAGACACATAAAATATAAAACATTCTACTTACTGGCACAGACATAGCTCAAGAGGACTAAAATGTACAGCTTAAACATTAAAGTTTCCAACAGTGTGGGTTAAATTATTTCCTTTGAGGACAATTTTCACTGGTGGATGTTGATTTGTCAAAACTATAAAGTCTATGAGCATAAACCCAGTGCTTAGGAAAAAAAACTTCTGATGAATTGCAGAAATATGTTGAGACATCCCAGTAAAAATGGCTGTACCTGGTCAGCCAGTCTGGTATCCAGTCACTTGACTGTTGTCCTCAGACAGTGCTCAGGGAAGCGTCATTACCCCAAAATACTGTCCCAGTCACTAGAGGTTCATGGATGCTGTGAGCCAGAAATTTTATGGTTTGAAAATTTTCTTACTGTTTTTTTTTTCTCTCATGATTTAGTCCAGTTACTTTTGAAGAAACATAATTTTCAAGATCCAAAATGTCCTAAGATGATGACCTCTGTAGTTCAAATAATTCATTTAGTTTTGGACATGCCACCTGCTTGTTTCACTTGATGCCCCTAAAGTTTTGCAGAGACAATGAAAAATGTTAGAAATTTCTGTCATATTCCATTTTCTCTTTCAGAGTGAAGTTACCAATTCACTTTAATGGTTTCACAGATGCCCCTCTCTACCTTTGGCCATTTTTCATAACCTATCTCACACCTCTGGCAGTCCTACCACATTCTGCACAGTGTTTGAGGTGTAGGTCTATTTATGCAGCAACATAGCAATGCTTGGTTTTTATTCTCTCCCTAGCAATTTCTAATGCTATGTGGCTTTTTTGGTCTCTGGCAGGATCTGTAGCACACAGCAGAGCACAGCACAGCCACAGCATCAGTAATTCAAGGGTCTGTTTCTCCTCACCAGCAGATGAGGAATTATGAAAACAGAGTGACTTTACCTTTTTAAGGTAGTTAAGCCTCATAACCCCTGCCTGGTGAGTGGTGGTGTGTGAGCTACTTCTGAGTAAGGTATTTTGAGTACTTGGTGCTCTTAGAGAACAGAGCAACTGACATGTGTGGGTGTTGCATCTTATAATTTAATTTCTTTAGATGCCTCTTTGCTTTCATTGCACTACAAAATGTGGATTCTTCAGGTGTTACCTGACAGCTCCCTGGCACTGATGTTTCCCCTAACTGGAAAAACCTGGGGAGAGTAAAGCTCTTTTGGAAATGAAAAAGTTACTGGAAATGGTGTTACAGAAAATGAGCTGGAATACATAGAGCTGGAACTGTGGAAATGTTTCTTGAAATTGGCCAGTCTGTAGAAAGAGGATCACACTGAATTTAAAATATGTAGGTATTGAACTGGTTTGAGGGAGCTGGAGACTTTGCTTGCACTAAGTGAGGATGAGGATAATTGTCTTATTTGTCTGGAAGGTTAAATCACTTAAGAGCATTCAGTGTCCCTTTAAGCTGAAGCTAATCCAGCATTTAGAGTAGGTCACTGGGACAGGTAGTGCCAAATAACTGTGTCAGTTTCCTAGAAATGGCTGAATGCAAACCAGGGAAAATTCAGTGAACCAACAGCAAAAAACTCAAATTACTTTCTTTATATGTTTGTATGTGGTTAAACCTTTTCTAAATTCCTTTGGCCATTACCATGTCAGAAGTCAGAAGGTGCTGTGAACCATCAGTGCTAAAGAGGGATCCAGAAGTTTGTTGTAAATCCTGAGCAGACCCTAATGGCTTCTGGCTGCTTTAGATTGTTAAGAAAATCACTGTTGGGTGAAAGTCAATTGGCAAGGAATGTGTTTTGTTACATTTTCCACTTTTTCCTTTCCACTGTTGCTCTTAAATACTTATGGAAGCATGACTGCTATGTTGAGCTATATTGAGCTGCCCTTTTACAATAGTCACTTTTGCAATAAGCATTTTCACAATGAGTGCAAGATTCCTCCTCTGCTAGATACAACTCACAGACTTGGGAAAGGCTGTCCCCATTTGATAATCTATCACTTGCAAATTATGTACTTATTACATACATTATATTCACGTGGGACCTGGGAGGATTGTGAAAGGTACAGAACATATATGGTGAAACCTTAAAAACAATCTGCTCTGGCTAAAAATCATAGAATTATAGAATGGTTTGGGTTGGAAGGGACCTTAAAGATTATCTCCTTCCACCCCCTCTGCTGTGGGCAAGGACACCTTCCACTAGACCAGGCTGCTCAGAGCCCCATCCAACCTCTCCTTGAACACTTCCAGGGATGAGGCATCCACAGCTTCTCTGGGCAACCTGTTACAGTGCTTTTCCACCCTCACGGGGAAGAATTTCTTCCTAACATCTAATCTAAACCTATTCTCTTTTAGTTTGAATCCATTCCCCCTTGTCCTGTCACTACAAACTCTTGTAAATACTCTCCCTCCATCTTTCTTGTAGGCTCCCTTCAGATACTTGAAAATTTACTAATGTATAAATGCTTACATTAAAAAAAAAAAAAAGCTGGGTTTGGTTCACAATTTTACAATTTTAGAAAATGTGAAAGTGGTGGCAAATTAGGGACTGCTGGAAAGGATCAAGAGATATGGTTATGAGGAAAAAAATGGAGCACACTTTTCAAATTAATTTTATTGGATTTTTGTGAGGTGTTTAGTCAAGCCTCTTTCTGCTCCTTAGAAAAAGGGTTTGTGACTAGAGCAGCTTGATTTGCATTGGATGCAAATTAGCATTTGTTTCCTCTGGCTCTGAAATGTAGTTGGCCCTGGAGGGAGGCTGACCAGTCACTGTGTGCAGCAAGGGCGCCTGACAGATTAGGCTCCGAAAGACACAGCATCCATTTGAATCTGCTGAGGACATTCAGGAACTGAGGAGAGAGAGTAACTACTCGGTGAGAAACACAAACTAAGGCCATCATGGGATGCATCAAAGTTACCCCCAATTTTTTTCGAAGTTGAGAGTACATTTAAAATAAAGAAAGATAGTTGTGCTTTACAAAGGCCAGTGACTCTGGAGTGAGTCCAGAGAAGGGCAATGGTACTAGTAAAGGGTCTGGAGCACACGTCCTATGAGGAGCAGCTGAGGGAGACAAGGTTGTTTACCCAGGAGGAAAGGGAGACTCGGGTGACATTTTCACTCTCTACAACTGCCTGAAAGGAGGCTGTAGCCAGGTGGGGGCTGGCCCCTTCTCCCAGGCAAATAAAGACAGGACGCACAGCCTTAAGCTTTACCGGGGAGGTTTAGATTGGACATTAGGAAAAATTTCTTCACAGAAAAGGAGATTAGACACATTGGGATGGGCTGCCCGGGGAGGTGGTGGACTCGCCATCCCTGGAGGTGTTTTAAGGAAAGACCGGACGTGGCACTCGGTGTTCTGGTCTATTTACATGGTGGCGTTCGGTCACAGGTTGGAGGCGATAATCGCAGAGGGCTTTTCCAGCCTAACTGATTCCGTGCTGCAGTGACTGGCGTTGGTTCATCTTTTAGTTAAGACAAGTGTTTGCCAAGGAAACACGGCGGTCGCTGCGGCCCCGGCGCTCAGCAGGACGGGGACCAGCGGCTCGCCGAGCGCTCCGAGTACCGGCGCGGTTCCGGCGTCAGGCGCCTCTGCAGGGCCGGGCCGGGCCGGGCCGGGGGCGGGGAGCGCCGTGGTTGGCGGCGGCCGGCACGTGGTGGGGCGGGGCGCGGGCACCGGGAAAGGACGCGGCGCCGCGGGTGAGGGTCCGCTCGGGTAGGGAGCGAGTGATGGATGTTGCTTCGGTGCTTTCCTTGTTCGTTGCTGTGGTGCTCTGGTTGCAGCCGCTTCACCAGGCGGGTGCTCTGGGCCCGCGCTGCCGCCGGGGCGGGGGAGGCCCCGGGTGGGTGCCGAAGGCGGCGTGGCCCGGCCCGGCCCGGGGTCCGGCCGAGCGCTCGGTGCCGCTGTGGGCGCGGGGTTGTTGGGGCAGGGAGGGCGCGGAGCACTCGCGGGCAGCGGGGCCCGGCGGCCGCCGCCCCTGAGGCACGGGCGGGCCGGCGCTCGTCTGCTCGTGACCGCCCGGAGGCGCTGAGGGCGGCCGCGTTGGGTGCTGCAGCTGGGACGGGATAAGGGATCTGGAGAGCTTACCAGAGTTTGTGAATACGGGGAGAGGAGGCGCAGACAAGGTGCGTCCAGGCTCTCTTCCGTGGTGCCCGGTGTTAGGATAGGGGGCCATGGGTGCAGACTGAAACACGGGAGGGTCTCTTGAGACCATCAGAAGCACCAGATGGGGAGTGAAAGTGCCCGAGCACTGGCACAGGTGCTCCAGAGAGGCTGTGGAGTCTCCATGCTTGGAAACATTCAGAAGATATCTGGATATGGGTAGCTGGTTCCAGGTGGCCTGGCTTTAGCAGGAGATTGGTCCAGATGACCTCCGAAGGCCCCTTCCGACCTCAGCCGTTCCATGATAATGAGCTTGAAGTCAGTGAAACTGTAGTGCGTATTAAATCACCACTGCCGTTCGAAAAAGAACTTGCTATTTGTATAATAGCAAAGCCGTTTGATTTGCTGCACAGTTCTTACCTGACCTTAATACAAGTTGAATAAGTTTAGAACAGTAAAACTGAGCAAGGGAAGTTTTGTGGCATTAATTCCATGCTTTTGTATGATGTTTCCAAACGGTGATGAGACAGGTTGTCATTCATACAGCAATTCCCCTCTTCTATTACTTCCATTTTGCATCACGAATTTTGGGTGAATTTTGGATGAACTCCTGGAAATAGTTGAAGTTCATAAAGTTAAAGAGAGCTATTTCCTTGAAAAAAATTGCACAGATAATGCAAAAACATTTCAAGACAGTAGGACAGTGAAAAGACCATTATTGTAGGAAGTGTTTGTAATTATGTTTTTAAAACCATGTGACCTGTTTGTTTTGGTTTTTTTGTTTTGTTTTTTTAAGCAGGCGTTTCTTAATCAGCTAAAATGGTTTTGAAGAAGAAGAAGGAAATTCAGGTGGATGCATTCTTTCTTGATCATCATCAGCTTGAAAAACTTCAGAGTATGTAGGGGTTTTTTTTCTGAACTAATGTGTGATTTCTCTTGCCTTTGACTAGCTGCTGAAATTGATCTGGTTTTTTGCTTGTTATGTTTTATTTCTAGTGGTTTTGCTTTGTGAGTTTTATGTGTGTTTGCTCTGCTGTGATTTGTTTTTATTTTATAGTGACAATGACTTCTTACCTCGGCAGAGTTAAAAAAAACCTTTAGAGCATTGTGGCTTTGGTTTGAAAACTCTTTACTTTGTTTATCTTTGGTCTGAAGGTAGTAGAAGGTCCTACTTGTGATTCTACTGGCAGGCCTGTAATTCAGTGATATCTGATGTTTTAGCCTTAATATGTGGGATAACACTGAATTGCCAAGAATCACAGAATGATTGAGGTTGGAAGAGTTCTCTGGAGGTCATTTTCTCAGGCTTTGTGTTTTCTGTAGTTAGCTTGTTTTAAAGCTACTGTTCAAATGGTGTTTTCTTTTGTGAGGAATTTTTTTTGATTGTTTGATGAGAGAAACTTCCAGTGATATTTATTGTAAAAAAACCCAAACCAAATAATACAAGATTTGTATGCTAAATATACTTTGAGGTAGCACTAGTGAGGTCCCACCTGGAGTGCTGCATCCAGTTCTTGGCTCCCCTGTACAAGAGTAATATGGACATGTTGGACAGACTCCACCTAAGGGCTAAGATGGTGAAGGGCCTGGAGCATCCCTCCTATGCGGAAAGGCTAAGAGAGCTGGGTCTCCTTGGCCTGGTGAAGAGAAGGCTCAGGGGCTCTTAGCAATGTGTAAAAAATACCTGAAGGGAGGACATAAGGGAGGCAGAGCCAGTATTTTTTCTGTGCTGAGCAGTGATAGGACAGGAAGGCATGGGCACAAACTGAAACACAAAAGATTCCCTCTAAACATCTTTTTTAATGTGAAGGGAAACACTTTTTTAATGTGAGGGTGACTGAGGACTGGCACAGCTTTCATAGGGAAGTCAGGGAGTCTCCAGCCTTGGACGTACTCAGAAGCCACCTGGCCATGATCCTGGGCAGCCAGCTCCAGGTGACCCTAGTTGAACAGTGGGGTTGGACCAGATGGTCCCTTCCAACTCAGCCATGCTGTGATTTTTTGCAAGTGATCTTCATACTGCAGATGAGGCCTGCTGTTGTGTTCCAGTGAAGCTGATTTTTTTCATTTGTTAGGGAAAAAAAGTTGTGTTAAGGTGTTGTAAGGTGATTTAAGGGTTTGTGGCACTAATGGGTTTACTCTAACTGGAAAAACCCCTAAGGATTTAGCAGTCATTTCTTCTTATTGTAAATCATGTATTATTTATACTGCTTATTGTAATTACTTCATAAAAAGATCCTCTTCTTCCAAATGTAGGGTTTTCAACGACTGAAGAGCAAAATCTGGCATCTCTGCTTCTGCACTGTGCACAACTGAGAAATGGCATCCAGCAGATCCAGTGTATTAAACAGGTAAGGTTTCACTGTTGTTAGTGTGGTTTTTGGTAACTGACAGTGTGTCCTGCGCACTGTTAATGGCAAATACAGATCTAAAATAAACTTTCAATGCTTTGTACATTCCTGGAAACACAGGAAAAGCAGTTGTTACTGCTGCACGTGCATCAGGTAGAAATGTAGTCATAGTACTTAAATTAGCAAGGGCCACAGTTACTGAAAATGGTGGAAGGCAAGTGATACCAAGTTTTCTATTTTGTATGTATGTTTTTTGATTTTAGAGGTGTTCGTGAAACATTTAAAACTTGAAACTCAAGGAGAAATGGTGGAGAACAGTTTTTCAGCATATGCTTGGATTAGACGGAAATGTGTCACCGTTGAAGATGGTATATCCAGAGGTTTTTGTTCATCATGTGTTCTTTTGATTATAGATTATGCCATTGGTGAAGCAGATGGATCAGAACTCTGCAGGTGATCCCATGGTTAAAGCTTGTTTGGACGTTTTGGGAGAGACATATTTTTCATTAAGTGGGAAGAATCCTTTGAAGAAAGTATTAGCAAGGTAAAAAATTGAGTAGTAAGCCTTTATTTTTTTCTAAATGCTTTCCTTACCTACAAGTCAGTAATTTGTCATTCACTACAAACTGCTGTAACTTAATTCTAAAAATTTGCAGTACTAATATGTGTCTTAACCATAAATAATGTATCATCAGATCAGTATCTTCCATGTGAAGCATTATTTTGATCTCTTTCATTATTGGAAAGACAACATAGTGTGTAATTAGCAGTTTGAACTTTAAAATCCAATGTCAGAATAGAAATTTAAAATACAAAATTTCAGCTTTGTCAGGAGAAGATAGTTCAGAGGAACCCTATCTAAACTGTGGTTTCTTGTGCCTATTTTTATTGCAATAAATTTTTTCTATTGCACAATTACTGCTGTATTTCTTTAGTGAATTTATTATAGCCTTAGCGTTTTTTAAGATCTGGTGCTTAGCTGCCTTCCTTTCTTTGTCTGAAAGCAGTCAATGTCGTCCGGAGATGCAGGGCTTCCATCCTGTATTTGGTTGTGGCCACCCCAAAGCTGTGCTCCCCTTTGACAGGTTTTCTAGCTGCAAACTGAGAACCTGCATGTTAATTTTAAAACAGATGATGTTTTCATGTGGGAAGAAACATCCATCTGTGTATTGGAGTTTTAGCTGACATGGATTTTGTGCAGTGGATGTTCAACACCTCAGTAAAAGCAAACTAAATGTGCTGTTTCTTCCTGTTGCAGTTCACTGAATGGTCTTCCTGGACATTTGATGGTGTCAGCTGTGCAAAGCTTTGTGTGCTGCCTTCGGGAAGAACTGAAAACCACAGATGTGTATTTGTACAGAAAAGTACTGGACAACCTTGCTTCCTGTATGGAGGACTTCAGCTTAGGTACAGTGGCACTGAGTGTCTTCTGGTTAAACTTGCTCAGCACTGGTTTGCACCTCGGTGCCACACCTGATAGTAATGTTTGCAGTTGCAGGAAATAGATAGTGCTGGCAAGTATTCAGTACTTAAAATGTATTTTCTTTCCTCTAGGTAGAGCCTGTATTAAGAACCTGTTTGAAGAAGGTAAAGTCACATTTCTAGTAAATAAGCTCCACTGTACGTTTTTGGGGGAGGGGGGTGTGTGAAGAAGTGATTTGAAGTAGGCATGAATATCTGTCAGGTCTGATTTCTTCCTGGTTAATTTTCAGTACACTAATATCCTCATGTGGTACTTTTTTGTGAAAGACAAGACTGTGATTTATACCTTTAATTTCCAGGGGTCAGTTTTGCTTTATTGGGCAACCCCCGATATAAATCTTGAGTACCAGTGAGTGATTCTGAGTACCAGGGAGAATGAATCTATCACAGGATTGGGCCAAGTGGGTTGGAAACTTGTTGTGTACCGGGTTTTTGCAAAACAACTTGAGATTTTGTTCTAGCATTGCTTGTTTTTGTCTGTACTGAAATACCAGTTTAATTTGTTGGTGGAATGGAAGTCACCACTGTATGGGTACTATTCATTGCAGCTGGGTGTGATATGTATGTGTGATTGCTTTGCTGGAAATTTTCTGTTCCATTTCTCTTGTAAGTAAATTCATACCATGATTATTTTCACTAGTTCTTCAGTTTCTGCAGAAGTTGCTGCTTGACATACAGGAAGAAAACAGGCAAGTAAATTCAATAGAAGCTCTATTTTATCTGGTTTTATTTCACTCTTGCAAGATAATTTGGTTTGGTTTAAAATATCACTTTGATAGCTATACATTGATGAAAGATGGGAATATCATTTTACAGTGATGCAGATTTTAAATAAAAACTGATCAGTTTCTTTTGTGGCAATATGGTAATACAAGAGAGGTAAGACACTGATACTGTTAGAGCTACTACTTCTAAGGGAGGCCTTTGAGTTGGAGTTTTGCTATCTGAATTGTGACTAAACAGTGTAATTAATAGATGTAGAATTCAGGTGGAGTGAAACTCCTTCATGTTCCATGAGTGTTTAGTTCAGTATTGATATACCTGACATTTTCCAGCATCTCATAAAGTGAGGCTTCTTCACTGTGGTCTCTTATTGTATACCCAGAGGAGAGGGGTACTTAATGAAGTGTTTTGTACACTGAAAGTTTAGATATTTTCTGTCTTCTTGTTAAAGTCAGATCATAGAAATATGCTTTGTACATGGAGGAACTACTTAAAAAAAATTTAAAAGGAGGAAAAAAAAAAGAAAAATTAGAAAAGAGCAGCACTGTGTTCTGTTGGCCTTTTTGGAAGGCTTTTCCAAAAGTTCAGCTCTGCTCAGGCAGAATCATATGATTGAAAGTTTGTCACAGGAACCTGCAGAAAATGTAGCAGAATTTGTCATTTTTGTTTGTTTACTTCATTTGAACAGACTACCCTTGAGTCTGCTCCTTGTTTTCTTGTGTTTACATATCTGATCAACTCAAGCAGTAAGTTAGTTTTTACCATTAATTCTATCTAAAGTTGGCAGAATATGGTTTTCTGGGGATGGTGAAGAATGGTTTTAATTTCCTTTTTGTGTGCTTGCTTGTCTTCCCTCCCCCTTCCCCCCCACCCCCAGAAAGAATCATGGAAATCGTATTGTTCAGACTCAGCTGATGCATGATTTACTGATAGCCATTAAAGTTTCAATGATGCTTATACAGAAATTGCAAGAAAATATCCAGGGGAGCCTTTGGAAACACAATGAATCTTTTGTTTGGCAAAGTATGTGTAGTTTACTGAAAAGTTCCACAAACTTCCTAATGGATGGTAAGTTTAGTAACATTCAAGCCCTAGTATTTTTATTAACTTTTTGTCTTTGTAGTAAACAACTTCTATGTATAAAAACTTAGTTTAGCTTGCATGGAAATTGAACTATTGAGATTAGTGGGAGTGGGAGCAGTAGTTGTTTTTTTGGCGAGCTGTGATTTGTGGATTGCAGTTTTAGAGTGTACAGTTTAACTTGTCACACTATAAAAACTGAGGTTAATGCTGTTATTAATAATTCAGAAACTAACAGAAATGCTTTTGAGAGTCACCAAATGTCTGTGCCTACCAGAAATATCTACACCTCTATGAAATATGCTGTCGGAACTATTTATGGGCACACCATAACTAATAGTGGTTTCTTCTCATACAGACATTTTTGTACAGAAGAATTTAACACACGTCAGTAGGCTCTGCCACAGCCCTCCTTGCCTTGGTGGGCAGTCCTGTGTTTTCTTCTGTTAAAGGTTTTAGCAGTTTCTTATTACACTGGAGGATAAAGTTGTTAATATTTGCTATGTAGGTGGACACTACAGATTTGTGATTATACACAAAAATGCTAAAAGTATGCTAAAAGTAGTTTAGCAAAATCCAATACCATCTTTTATAATTTTGATACATAGTTCTAGCACACAGTGTTTCCTGCATTCTAATGTAAAATATTTTTGCTGTGTAGCAACGCTCCTGCAGACTGTTCAGACTACCTCAGGACTGGCTGTTATTCTGTTTATCAGAGCTATGTATGAACCAGTTGAGGAATTACCTTCACTGGTAAGTGCATTTCTTGGCTGAAGACTGCAATGTCTTGGTGCTATCACTGTTGTCTGGAGGTTTTGCTGATACCGATGCCAAGGCTTGCCAGCCTCTCTATCAGTCCTTAGCTGGAGTATATATATGTATATATGGAGTATATACAGCTCTTTGCTGTATGATGTCATAAGGCTTGGATTTTGAATTTTAGAAACTACTATTCACAAGAAATCTCTTCAAATCTTCTAAGATATGCACAAAATAGCTTTTCTGCTGTGCTGAAATGCTGTAATGGGTGTGCTTTTGGTGTTCCAGATCAGTGACTTGCTCCTTGGGACAATGGAGCACTCAGCTGTGCCAGCGTGGTTTGTGAGGAACTGTGGGGCTCTGTGCACAGCAGAGCTCCCGGACTCGGTCCTGCTCTTCCTTTGCCATGGAGCACTGGCTATGCTGGATTGGAAGAATGGCAGCATGGGTGAAAATGGAGAGAAACTGTTATTAGATATTGCATCAGTCTTGTTGTCTTTGAGTTCAGAGTAAGTTTGTGTTTTGTGTTGTTTTGTGTTTGGGAGGAGAGGTTTATCTTTTTAATTCTATTTTTGCATGACCCCTGTGGTCTTGGTGGAGTATCTCTGATGTTGTCACTGTAATGATACTAGGTTTTGCCACAGATCATGCAATCTTTTTAATATGTTCATAAAAACTCTGTAAATTCGAAAAATATAATGATGTTGCATAAGTTTCAATTTTTTCTTGCATGCTAAAATTTTGTTTTCTAACATGAATGGGATAAATTTATCAATTCCTTTATGGTAAGGTATGTCAGTATCAGTTCCTACGTAGAGAGATAAGCTTCAGTTTCAGGACTTTCTTCTCCTTCTGAAAGTTCAGAAGAAAGCAAAGTGGGCCAGTGACTGGAATACTTGAAGTAAGATGAGTTTCAGGTTTTTTTTCTGGTGGCAAGCATTGGCTGCTTGCATCTAACAGCCCACCAGCACAATTGGATTGGAGATTAAAACATGTGTTCAGTTCAACCTTTGATTGTGCCTTGGAGGTCAGTTTTGTGGTTTTGTTTTTGTACATAGGATACTCAGTTCTGATGGTTTTATATGTCAAGGAAAAGTTTTCCTTACATTTTCAAGACGCATGCAACAACATAAAGCTGCTTAAATGTTAGCAGGTGCATAGTAATTTTTATTCTTTTGTTGTATTTTTGTGGGGCTTGTATGATTTCTTTTCCCCTTTGTTAGGGGGTTTAGCTGCAACCACTTAATAGCACATCTGGTAACTAAGCAGTTCTGTGTTCATTCCTTTTCCTCCATAAATGGCTTGTGTCTCCTAACCTGTTTTCATGTAAGGTAAATGAATGTGATGAATAGTTATTCTGAAATACAAAATTTGTTTTTGTAAAAATTGATTAATGAAAATAATGAACTTTTTTGTGTTTGTTCTTTTTAAAAGGTTAAAAGAATCCAGTGTGGCAACATCTTTGTCTAGAATCCTTGCTATTTGGACTAATTCAGCACTGGCTGCCCTTGTTTCAGGCTCTCCAGATCTAAAAATCAAACTTAATGGGAACTCTGATATAACTGGGAAGCTGCTGGAATACATTTATACACACTGGGATCACCCTCTGGATGCTATTAGACACCAAACCAAATTGATTTTTAAGAATCTTCTTCGGATACACCAAACCACCATTGCTGGATCCAATGGAAAATCAGACCCATTCTTTGCAAGGCTGATAAAGCATTTACTAAGCTTGGATTGGCATGTAAAAGGGAAATATGCTTCTCTTGGTTGTCTGGTGGAGTGTGTGGGGACTGAAAATATATTGCAGTTGGACAGGACAATTCCAGTACAAATCCTGGATGTGATGAATGATCAGTCTCTAGCACCTTATGCTAGTGATCTTCTGGAAACCATGTTTACAAATCACAAGGCCCATTTTACTTTAAGTTTTCAGGAAGGCACCTGGATTGACCAGTGGCACGACCTCTGGGTTTCTCCTCTTCTGGTAATACTGTGTGAAGGGAACCATGACCAAACTACTTATATAATAGATTATTATTTACCAAAATTGCTCAAGTGTAACCCTGACAGTCTGAGCTACATGATTAGAATTCTTCAGGCCTCTGCAGATGCTAATCTGGGTAAGAAAATAAACTTTCTATTTGTAATTATGATTGGATTTAAAAAAAAAAATCTTAGCCATGTGATTTCTGGTCTGTTACTATTGTTAGAATTAATTTGGGAGAAAAATTCCAGATGGTTGTTATTGCTATTAGTATTTTAAGGTGAAAGTAATAATAATCATAAGTGTGTCATCATGCCATGAGCAAAATAATTAGTATTCCTTCTGTGAGTGCCTTATGGTTCTCTTTACATGCCAGGGTTTGTTACATTTCTGTATTTTTTACTACTATTTTTTATTTCTTACACAGGTGTGGCCAGTAACATATTGTTTTTCTTGTAAATACGTGGATATGAGAGTTATGATTCACCTGTAGTTTTGAAGTAGTTTAGTGTGACTAATGGCTTGTGAGACCTCATAAGGTCTTTTTTTCATATCACATGTTTGAGATGAAGCTTTTTGAGAACCAGGTGACTTAGAACTAGTTTAATCTATAGTAGCACTGTCTCTTAGGATTTATGGAGTAGAAATAAAAGGGGGGTGAGGGTGGGTCATGTGGTGAAAGTATTGGGAGTTTCTGACAAGCTTTGCAAGTAGTACATTACTTGTGTTAATCAAACAGTAATTATTACTGGTTTTCATTTTCTTCAGGCTCTTGCAGTACTAGAGGAGCTCTTGGAGCATTAATGGCATGCTTGAGAACTGCCAGGGCTCATGGACACCTGGAACTTTCAAATATCTTGAGCAGTGGTCTTGTATCCACTGAGTGTATAAAACAGGGTCTAGTTCATCAGCACAACCAGGTAAAGGGACAGCCTTTTATGTGTCCTTTGAATTAGAACAATTTGATCCTGATTACTGTGTTAGCATTGTATTAAAACAAAGGTGTCATCATAGGTGTCAGTAAATCCTTTGTGGTTAACTTTTAAATATCTTTCAGGTTTGCATTGATGCTTTAGGTTTACTGTGTGAAACCCATCGTACTACAGAAATTGTGTCTCTGGAAGAAATGCAACTAACTCAGTTTTTTATGATGTACAACCTGAACAGCCAATCTCCTTCCGTAAGGCAACAGATCGTTTCTCTGCTGAGAAAGGTAACTTCAAGCTATGAGCAATGTCTAATGTGCCTCTTAAGTTAGTTACAACACCCTTTAAGAAAAAAAAAAGAGTATGTTATGAAGTTGCTCATTGGAAAGAGAAGAAGCTCTGAGACCAGGACTATGCTGTGTGTATTACCCAGCTAAATGGTGTTAAATCATCACAGGCAAGGATGGCTTAAACAAAGAATTCAGTGGCAGAGGCACAGTAACGTGGCCATGGGTGGTGGTGGTGGGTGTTGCTTGACCTGTCAGCACCTGCACACTTTGCCAGTAGCAAAGCAATGCACCCTGGAGTCAGCAATGAACCTGGTGCTGCCTTTGCTGGGGCCTAAGGTTGTGCTTACACAGATTTGTCACACCTCAAGCAAATTCAGTCACTTGGTCACCCTCAGAAACCCAACCTGGAAAACAAAGTAGAGGAATATTAAGTGAACAGCTTGACATGTGGCTGTGCCATTAGCCTGGGGGTAATGAGTGTCCGTGTGGTGGAAGTTGCCAAGGTCACATGTAGCTCATGGTAGAAGCACGGGGATAAAATGAGGAAACCATGTTTGTATAAAGAATATCTTGAAAGATGTTTATGGCAAAAGACGGTAGTGTGAAAGGAGAAAATTATTAATTTGAGATGGGGGAAAAATGAGGGAGTCAGTTTGACAAAAACAAAAGAGAAATCCCAGCTCTTCCCTTTCTTACTTGGTGCAGACTGAGGAACATGAGGTGGAAAAATCATGCTGGTGGGAGCGTGATAAGAAAGGAAATATTACTTGTGGGTAGTCAAAGGGGTGGAGGAAGCACTTTTGAAGTGAGTCAAACTCTTTAAGAGACACTGAGGCTGTAGAAATGATCTGCACTTTTTAACATTTTTTATTTTTAAATTTTTTATCTGAATTTTATTTACAGATGAACACAGTTCCACAGAAAATGAGTTGGGAGGAGAAGGCTAGGCATGAATTTAAGGAGGGAGATGGAAGAAGGTGTTGGAGGTGTAGAGGGAGGAGAGAAAAAATTGGTCACAAGAGAGATGGGAAGGAAAACCTTGGGTTTGGAGTGGAGAGGGAAGGATCTGTTCTGTGTTAGGCTGTATGCAAACTTCCTAAAAATTATAAGCAATGTGATTTGGAAAATAAGCTGAAAATCTGCCTTTCCCTTAATTTGCTGTCAATGATTCTTGTCTCATGTATGTTTTGCTTTGTTTTAAAAGTTATTTTGCAGGATACATGAAAGTTCTCAAGTGCTTTATAAATTGGAGCAAAATAAAACCAAGCAAGTGTTAATTGAGAACTCAACTCACATGCCTCCTTTGAGGATTTTGCAGCAATATAAAGTAAGTAGACTGCTAGAGATGCAGGTGATAGAGGTGGGAGAGCGTTTCTGAGAGTTCATTGTTCCTGAACACCACTGGGTGAGTTAGGCTGTGTGTGTGTGTTGGGCAAAAGTGCAGTGCAGAAGAAAAAACCTGTGAAGCCAAACTTTGCTGAGGAGCTTGTCCACTGTGATGCACTTGTGCAGTGAATTTTGACTAACTACACTGTTGTTGATGAACTGAATGCCCACTGGTATTTGGAGGGTGTCTTTAAGGTCAATGTTGTTGAAAACCAATAAAGGTTATTTTCTGAGGGATTGCTCTATGATGTGCATTGAAACAGCAGTAAGTGAGGAGTGGCTGGAGATGTTTTGATGACTCTCAATCAAAAAAAAAAAAAAAAAATTGGGTAAATGTCCTGTCATCTCTTGGCCATTTAGCAGCAAACTTTAAATGATGCATGTTACTTGGACTTGAAATAGAGATCAGTTGAGCTTCAGTCTTTTTCTAGGTCTCTAGAATAATCAGTGAGTGAGAGAATGAATGACATGAGCTTTAGCATGAAGACATCTTTTGTATCTGTCCTTTTTATCCTTTTTTAAGGCTCACATTGTCAGTTTCTTTGCACCAATTCCTTGAGTTCTGCTTTTCTCGGTCAGCTGGTTTTCAAGATTTGAAACAATGGCCATCTTTTTGTGGGGATGGGGAAGGGAAATTGTTATGTTTAGAAACCCAAATGATTGTCCACCCTTCACTGTACTCTAAGAAGCAAGAAACTGTCTGTGCTATGAATGTCGGCCTCCTGTTTTTCCAAAATTAATTGTAAGGTCATAATTTTTGGGGTAAAGCAGAGTGTCCTGAATTCAGTTACTTAGGCTTTTGTTTGTAGGGCAGCAAGTAAACTGTCTTAATTTTTTTTGTGTGTTCTCCCCCCCCCCAGGATTTCATGTCATCTCTGTGTACCAGACTTTTTGGGGTATTGTTTCCTGGTTCATCACACCCAACCAGGTTTTCTGCACTAAGTATTTTGGAATCAATAGCAGAAATATTTTCTGCTCCAAAAGGTGAGAAGCCTGATTTATAGACTTTTATGGACTGTAGGCATGGGAGGTGTTGAATTGAAGAAGTATCTTTTATGCCAACTACTCAGTTTCTGTCAAAGGGTATTCTTAGTCCTTAATTTCTATGGCATTTCCTGGGTTGCTTTTGTTTTACCTCAAGGGAGGATAGGAAGTTTTATTGGAAAAAGGAATATTGCAGTAAATGCAAATAATTATGGCCTGTTGCATTTCTTCTATAAATTTGGATTTTATTGAATAGTCTGTTTTTTAGCAAGGTTTATTTTTGTTATTATGAGAAACTTCTGGACAAATTTCAATGTATTTGATAACTTTGCTCCTTTGTCCTGTACAAATATCTTCATAGTTTGAAATGCTGAATTCACAAAAACTCTTGATTAAAAAATATTGCATATCCTTATCATATTATGCTAAATAAAAAACCAGTTTTATTGCCAGTTAATGATGATGTGCTGCTGTTACTTTAAATTTTCTTCATTATTTTATAACAACCTTAATTCAAGAAGTATTTGTTAGTGCCTTGGAGTATTGATGATCTTGCTAAATCTTGTCTTTGGATCATATGGCCAACATAAAAATATGTTTTCAGTCCTAGATTGTAGCATTTTTCTTTAAAGAAATGAATTGTCTAAGATTAAAGTTGATTTTGAGAGGGAATAAAAAAATGCCACCTTGCTAAATCATTTCTCAAAACCACGTGATAAATGATGAACACATTAATGTTATTATTATGAGTATGTAGCACATTGTTTCTGCTTTAGCATATTGTTTCTGCTTTTTTTAAAAATAGAAAGTTACCCTGAGTTGTTATAATAGCAGTTGAGGATTTTATAAATTAAACATAACTTCTGTAAAGGCAATTCAGCTTTTGTGTTCTGTGCTGTAGTGTGGTGCAGTTGTTTATATCCTAAAATTTTTCTCTTCTTTACAGCATTAGGTCCAGTCACCAGAATTCACAACTCATTTACATCTAAATTAAAACCAAAAGAAATTGTAATGGCTTACGTTTTCAGGGATTATTCCTATGTAAAATAACTCAAAACACCAAGCACCAAAATGCACTGAAGCTTTTAACCTCTTTTTTGAAAGGAATTATTTTCTAATATTACATACTTACAGGAAAAGAATTTTTAAGCAAAACGAAATAAAAATTATTTTCAATGCTGAATTTAATGGGAGTAAATGGGATTCTGTTTTTGGCAATAAGTTATTTTCTGTATTACTAAGTAATTTTTTGGATAAAGAGTCATAACAGTATTTTAATTCATAACAGTAAACATGGTATTTTAAGTCCTATTAAGAGAAATAATATTAAATAAATTTAACTGAAATTTTAATGCTTCTTTTAGTATAGCAAAGCAGAATGTGAAGACAGTGATTATTCTGGAAAGAGTTACAGCAAAACTTATCTAAGGCATTAATTTCTTTGAGCAGGCCAGGCACAAGTTTTTCAGTTGGATCAGGAGATGGATTGTGCTCGTGTCCAAACTTTGATCCAGTGTTTCGCCAGTACTTTTGAGGAAGTAAAAATTCTGGCATTTAGGCTTTTGATGAAGCTGCGTGATGTTGCATTGAATTTACAGGTATGAACTTGAAGAGTTTAAAGGGAGTAACTTTATGGAAGATGAATGTTCTGTAGTATACCAGGTGTTTGGGTTAGGTACAGAGCATGATTCCTAAACCTTAGAAGCCGGTCCAAGTTGCCTGCAGTAGAGTTAATCACTAGCACCTTCTGTGTATTTTTACACAGCTTCTGCCCTTACCTAAGGAGGCTTGTTGCACTAATGGGTGAAGGGGTTTGGGAAGTTTGTTGGGTATGATGATGAACTATCAGAGAAATAGTTAATGCAAGCTCTTTGCTTAGCTGTGACTTCCTGTGGAAATGATTGAGGCATTTTGACTTGGTTATTCTTGGACTTTTAAAAACGTCAGCTCCCTGTTTCCTTTCATTTCTGATTGATCTCAGATTTCATTATCTGATTGGTTTTTTTTATTTCTCACAAATTTTGCCCTTTGACTTGATACTGATTTGTCTGTAGTAACTTCAGGAGAAACTATTTTTAATTTAATTAGTACACGTGAACAAATACTGCTTCCAAGTAAACTTTGCTTCTCTTTAATGTCCATTGGAAGATAAAACACAGTATTTTGAAAAAGAAAAATTTTCCTGTGAAGTGCAGTGTGATTGAATACTGCTTTATAAATGGCTGTCTCCATCCTCAATGTCTATGTAATTGTATCCTTGCTAAATACATGCACATGCATGTTTTGAGTGTAAGGCTGTCAGTGCACAAAATAAGTGTTCCTTAAGAAATATGTACCAGCAGACTTAATGAAAAGCAGGTTCTCAGGTTCCTGGGTGGTAAGAAGTTTAGTTAAATCAATCTGGAAGCTCAATAAAATGAGCAATATTACTGCTTTGTTTTTTTTTTTTCAGGATTCTGAAAATCTAGATCTCCTATTCCAAGCAGCAATGGATCTCAGCACAAGTACCAAGCCATATGATTGTGTCACCGCTTCGTATTTGTTGAACTTTTTAGTGTATCATGAAGGACTGCAGAACAGTTGTTTGGGAAAATGGCTTGAACATAACCCCCAGATGGATGAAAACACATCAGTGAGTACAGTGGAGAAGAACACTTTGGCAGGTAAGATTTGGGGGGAAAAGTTTTTTTATATTTGTTGAAAGTTTGCTGCTTTTCCATAAGGCTTTTGGTAGGAGGTTTAGTAAGAGATGTTTATTTCTAACAGGATTTTAAGTATATTTGTTCTGGTGTTAAGAAGCCAGGTTCTTTAGTAAGATCTTAATCTAGTCCTGTTTGTGTTGAGGGTGTTGAATATTCTAAAAGATGGCTTTTGTTACTATTTTGAGCAGTGACATTTGAAAGTGCTATGGAGGCCCAGGTAGTGAGCCTGGTGAAGCTGAGTGCACCAAGTGCAGGGGAGGACCCTCTGCTTCCCCTAAGAGCTCACTCACGCAGGGGGAAGGCAGCTGTAGGCGGTCTGCGTGTGTTTCAGTACTTGATGTTTGCAGTGCTGCCCCTTGGAGCTCTGTTCTCTTGGACCCATTTTTCTGGGTGATTTGCAGTCCTGTGAATACACATTCACAGGAATGAGGCTTTGCTCACATGTGGAATATTTGTTGGTTTAGTGCACCTGGATGAAGGATGACAGGGCTCTAG
This sequence comes from Corvus kubaryi, assembly GCF_017639235.1. NCBI lineage: Eukaryota > Metazoa > Chordata > Aves > Passeriformes > Corvidae > Corvus > Corvus kubaryi. The sequence continues at coordinate 12,472,528 of NW_024582063.1, read as the reverse complement.
ATCTGGTGGGTGTGGCAAATTCATTAATCAAGCTTCCTCTAACTTTCGTAGTTTTCAGTAAAACTAAAATACTTAAATTTGTTATTTGTAAAAAACCACTTTATATAATTTGTAGTAAACGCGCTGTTTTTAGTATAGTTTTTTGTGCCGTTTTTGGTTTCTCTGCAGATTCCTGTTAATACTTTCTTTATATGCAGTGAAATAATGATTTTGAGACATGGCTGTGGTTGCCATAAGTGAAGGAAACGTGGATAACCTCATGGCTCATTGCTCTGGGGTATCTGCTGCTGTTGGTGATCCATGGTTCCTTGTTAGGGTCTTTAATTTGTTCTGATTCTGGCGCTGAGATGTCACAAGGTATAAATAGGATTAAAATAGGCACGTGTATCCTTGAAAATTGGTCAGGTTTTTTAGTGGAAAACATAAGGTTCAAATATTTAATCATGAACTTTTGATCTTTAATATTCTGCTGTACTCATCATTGTATTAATGTGGCTGGAAGGGTGAAGTCTGAGTTGCAGTAGGTGATAGGTAACTCCTTGTGTCTTCATCATGAGCTGTGGGATTGTCTCTGAGCAAACCCGGATCTGGGTTGTGCTTTTCACAGCTGCCATTTGATTCAGAGAGACAGGTTAAATTGACTATAACAAATATTGCTGGAGTTTAGGTAACTGAAAATCAGGGGTAACATACATTTCAATGACAAAAGAGGGAAAAGTATAATAAAGGAAATTGCTGTGCATATTCCACTGAATTGTTGTGTAAACAGGTTTTATTCCTGTTTCTTAAAGCAGATTTTTTTCTTAGAAAATACAATATATGAATGTACAATGCAAATCTGTGCTTCAAAATGTTTTAGTTATCAAGCTCTTGTTGGTGAATGTTGAAGAAGAAATACTCCAAGCCAAGAAGTGTCTGCTTCAGGCAGCAGCATCATTCCCCATGTATGGGAGAGTGCACTGTATAACTGGGGCTTTGAAGCAATTACCCTTCAAGTAAGTAAAAATACTAAATAGGAAGTTGTAACTCCATATTTAAGTGCAGTGGGAGAGCTATTCAGGAGAACAGAAAAGCATGCAGTATTATTTATAAGGAAATCCAGTACCTGTGGCCTTTAGAACTCTTTCTGGCTGCTGCAGTGTTTGGTACTTCCTTTGTATGTGTTAAACTCAGCCTTAAGACTTTTCAGTCTCTACACTATTTATAGTTTTCATAAATATTGTTGCAGAAGTGTTTGTAATTTTGGTTCTTTCTTTTAAATACAAAATTATTTTTATTCCATGTTGTGATATGTTTTGGTTGTGATTTTGATTTTTTTTTTTTTTTTTTTTCCCATAAGTAACTTGACACTGGTGTCTGAATGGAAGGAAATGGTGACCAGGCTCATTCTGATGTCATACAGCCTCTCTGCTGTAGTATCACCAGTAGTACAGAGCTCTTCACCAGAGGGTCTTATTCCAATGGACAGTGATCCAGGTAAAAAACCAAACAGAATCCCAAAAGAGTTTTTTTAAAATCTGCTGCTCCTGAAGGTCTCTGTCTTGCAATCATTCAGAACTAGGCTGAGCACCCCTCCCTTTCAGCTTCTCATTTTACATCATAATCTTAGTCACTCTTTTAATTTCTGATAAAGTTGTCTTAACTTCTTCACTAAAAAGCCCACAAACACTTGCGGATTGTGTTGTTGCATCTCTTTCAAAACTGGACTGTAAATTCTGGTTTTCTTCCTTAATCTTTCTAATCACCGTAGAACCTTGTTGTGGGTTTGTTTTTTTTTTTTTGTTTAAATGCTAATAGCTTTCTTTTGTACTGATACATCCCAAATGAATTACATCAGTATAAAGAACTGGAAGTAGAAGACAAAGCTATCTTAAATCTCCCTTTTGTTTAATGTGCAGAAAGTGCAGGTCGTCTGCAGCTGATTCTGCATGAGATACAACCACAGGACACGAATGATTACTTTATGCAAGCAAAAATTCTGAAAGAACACTGCAAAGAAGAATCTGAAAAGCTGGACCAGAGGCCAACGAAAAGTATTTGCACAGAAATGAGAGGTAAATCCAAGGCTATATTAGTAATTAAATCAAGGTCTTTTTATAGATGAGGCATTTTATATGGATGATCAGCTGGAAATTACTAGCTTATATAATGTTTCAGTTCTTACCCATCAGAAGCTACTTATCCATGGACCTGGTTTTAAAGACTGCAGTCTTAATTCATTGTGCTTCTGGAAGATTGTGGCTAATCTCTCTTAAAACACAAGTGAAAATTAGTTGTTTTGATACTGGCCTAGACTCTGTTGCTGTAACTGCGCTGGCCAGACAATCTTGAGCACCTTTTCTATCAAGCAATGCTTCTAATTAATTTCTTGTTGAAAAGTGTTACTGTGATTTTCCTCTCTAGTGTATGTGAGGCTAGTGGAGAATATGTTCACTCAAGAACTCCTGTTGCATGAAATTACAAAAACAGAAGCTTCAGTTTGAAAGATTCCAGTGGTACAATGTTAGGTAGTATTTGTCTGTTATAATGAATAGCAGCCATGAAATCGAACCTTATAACGTTGAAGAAATTGTAAACCTTGGGACCTTTAATGTAGTCCAGAATAAATTTATAGAATATCCGTACATTTAAGAATTTAATAGTTTATGCAGGCTTTTGAACTTCCTTTCCCCGGTTGCCCTTTCCCATGTTTAAAATAGTTTGGCGGGGCCGTATGTTTCGTTTCATGAGGGGAAGGGGTAAACGCGTGCAAGTGCCGCAGTGGCCACCAGGTGGCGGCGGCGCGTCACGAACGCGGTGCCCTGGCCGGCCCTTTTTTTCCCTTTTTTTCCCTTTTTTTTTCCTTCTGCGCGGCGCCCGCGGAGCGTACGGGGAGCGATGGATCGGGGAATGCCTGCCTCCAACGTTGGAGATGTTTCGATAGTTCAGTGGGCAAGTAAATAGCAGTGGTGACCGAAAGACCTCTACTCTTTCACACAGCACTTCCCTGGTAAAACGTTTATACTACTGGCTTTTCCAAGGGCAAGAAAGTACAGCAACTGTTGAGCAAGGAAAGCAATTAGGGTCAGCAAGACTGAATTATCTTTTGGGTAGGCAAGCTTAGAAATTTTTTCACAGTTATTTGTGTTTTGTTGGACAGTCAGGCTAAGCAAGGTTTAAATTACACATCTGCATCTGAGAACCCTGAGTTATGCCATTGCATTTGTTTTTTTATTTTTAAGGCACAGACAGGCAAGCGTGTGATGTCACGGCTCAAATGGTTCTTGTGTGTTGCTGGAGAAGCATGAAGGAAGTATCTCTGCTCTTAGGGACACTGTGTAAGCTTTTGCCTTCACAGACTACATCTGAACCTTCAGATGCGTTGATTACTGTAGAGCAGGTAGGGAAGTAATTTTTATTATAAAACCTGCAAATTCCTCTTGGCTGGTGGTGCGGCGAAGGCAGTTTTCCAAAAACCTTTTTCTTAAATCTGTGTTCTATTTGGGAAAAGTTGTGGGTTTTAAATTTTTTTTTAATTGTCATGGTCTCAGGGTTTTCTTTGTTTATAGTACCTGATTAGCAGTCTTGTTGTGATCAAATGGTATTCAGAAAGTGTAACTACAGTAGAAACAGATAAGAGAAGAAATTATTATACATAACTAACGAACTCATTCATTCTAGTTGTATTGGATTATTTGAGGTGTATGCTGTATTTAGGGATACCAGTGCCTGCCTGCCACCCTCCCCTTTGTCTCTCTCTCTCTCTCTCAGGATATATTAATCACTAATAGAACTGCTAAAAAACTTCTAAACTGACATCATGTTCAGAGTTTCTTTTGTGTCATTTTGTACTCTACATATTGGGATTCTGCTTAAAGCTCTTCCTTAATTACACTTCATTGTCAGTAGTTCTGAAAGTCAAACATGCTGACTAGTCTTAGTCTTGTCCTCCTCCTATCTGTTATTATGAACAATTTGTATGTAATGTGACTGTGTCTTTTTCCTCCAATTTCTTTTAATTTAAGAAATCAGAAATATTAATATGCCATCTGTCTCTTGCAGAATGTTGAGTTCAGTGTTTACAAGAAATTAGATTACTGTGGGCATTTATTTGGGAAATATTTTGTGTTTATTAAATTTCTGTTTTTAATTGATGACCTTTTCATTTCCGTATGTTTCAACAAAACCAGTCTGCATAGAAGGCTGAAATATGAAAGACCAACTACTTTTTAACCTTTTTGTTTCCAACAGAAAACACTTAATTAGTTTTTCTTAGGCGTTAGAACTTTATATTTTAAAATAAAAAATAGTGTTATGTACTCCAGATCTTATTTCTTGTCTGATGTTGTGGTGCCATGGGAATAGTGTTGGTGTCATTATTCTTGCATTGTCTCCAGTCCTCATGTTTTCATCTGGTTAACAGCTGTGCTTGTATTGTTGCAGGGGTCTGGAGGGCAGATGAGAGAACAGATATGCATTTCTACCATTATGTTCCTTAATCTGCACCAAGTCAAAGAGGAATTGGTGTTTTAGAATGAGTCAAACTGCAGCATGTGTGTTTTTGGAAAGCAGACATTGATAGGTGCTCTTTCAGAAATAATACATTATTAAGGAAGGAGTTGGACTTGGATGGTCCTTGTGGGTCCCTTCCAGCTCAGGATTTTCTGTGATTCTATGAAGATACCTTCTTTGTTTATAGATGCCTCTTCAGCTTGTTTATGCTTCAGATGCCTTCCTGTAAAACAGAATGCCTACATTCTAGTTGGAAGAAGGCTAATTCTTGAGAAGTCAGTTTGAAATCCTGATTTTCCTTAGGCTTGCAAGCACATACACAAAGAAATACAGTTTGGCTAAGTGCCTAATAAATACTATAGGAAAAGTGTGGGCATTTTCTCTATACTTTTTGTAACTTTAGGTCATAATTTGTATAAAAAAATAAAAGGGAAATTCATCAGAAATGACTACATATGTCAATGTCATAACTGCTGGGACTTCAGACTTATTAAACACTTTTCAGTGTTGACAAATAGAAAACTGGATTTTGTTATCTTATGCATGTAGAACTTTTCTTTCAAGTTCCCTATTCTTTTTCTTCGTTTTACAAGTAATGAAAGATTTAAGAATACAGAGAAGGAAAACTTTGAGAGAAACCTTGGTCATGTTGCCTTGAGCCAGGGCTAAGTAATTGTTGAAAAAAATCTGGGAGCACCTCTTGGCCAGTCTGTCTCATCCTGTTGCAAACCTTCTTCCTGTTGTACCTTGCTCCACATCTAGGTCAGTTACTGTATTGAATTGTGCCTTATGGGATCGATGTTGTCATAATTTATTCACCCAAAAGATCACAGTGAGTGCTGAATTTGCTCAGAGTCTTCTGATTGCTTGTACCTGCTTTTTTAATGGAGCATGCAGGTGGACAGACAGTGTCTTACAGTGCTGGTGTGCATTAGGAAATGGCACAGCACAGCTGCCTCGTGGTAGGCAGTGTGGTGCTGGGGGCTACCCTTTGTAGCACTAGTGCTGCCTATTGTGCTGTCTACCTATGGGGGAGAGGCTGGCAGGGAGGCAGCTTGTGCATGATGCTTTATTGTTGTTGCTAGGAAGTTGGGACAGTATCACATTTGCACTCTCCTTGTCTTTTGAGTAGGAAATTGGGTTTACATGGCAGTTGATGGTCCGGTGTGCACTGGCTGTGACATCTTCAGCTCCTTGGTGTGCAGATGTGTGTATAGAGGAGTCTTCAAAACCTCAGCTGTTTTACAGTGGTGGCCTTGCCTTCAGAAATAGAAATAGACATAGGAAGTGCAGAGTATAGCTGGAGGAATCTCTCTCTATTCAAATGCATATTCTACTTCTCATTTTCCATCTGATCCTAAAAGTCCAGAGATGGCAGGCTCAAAGTTCTGCCTGTTAAGAAAACTAACAGAAATAGTATCACGTAACCACCAGGTGATAGACAAAATGCCATCTAATGAAGATTTTGTGTTGCTTTTGTCATATGATCTGCAAACCATGAATGCTCCAAGTCTGGGGGAACATTAAGCTCTTCCTCAAACTCCTGTTTATCTCACCTGGGAAGTTTTAAGACAGTTTTGAGAGTTAAGCTTGCCAGAGCTATGTGCCAAAGTGTAAAGAAACAGGCAGCAGAAGTAAAAACTTAACTGTCCAATTGCCTGTATTAATCTTCTGGAAGATGTTGTAGACAATTTCTATCTTGAGTACCCAGATTCTTGCCCTCAGCAGCAAGTGTTGCCCTGTAACTTGTTGGTTGTTGAATTAGTAAGACTCACCTGTTACATTCTAAATTTCTGACAAAGAACTGAGTTATGGCAGTGCTTCTTCCAACCTGTGAGTTCAATTTGATGCAAGCTTCTAGTCAGCTTGACTGTTGCAGAAAGCTCAGAAGTATAAATAGTAAAGTTGAAAGTTACATGACCAAAAAAAACCCCCTCATATGAATTTTTCTAAAAACATAAGCATGGTGCTGGGACAGGCTGGCAAATTGATTTGCATGTGTATGGTTTTCTTGGTTTGGTTTTGTTTACACACCTGGAGAACTGCTCTGTCTGTGGGTCAGCCCCTTGTGCATAAGGGGCACTTACTCCTCCTGTTTGGACTAGAAGGCTGAAATGAAACCCTGTGGCTACATAAGCTACCTTAAAATCGTCTCAGAAATAACTTTTTTAGCTCAAGTATCTCCAGTTATTGTGTGTTTCGCATTAAGTGAGTTTTAGCTGCAGGAAATAATATGTAGACTCTCTCAGATTTTGGTTTTTTTTATTAAATTATTGCAATCTCATTGCTTGGGTGATGCAAATTACTTAACAGGAGGTTGAAAAACCATATAGGTAGATACGACATTAACTTCCCATACAACTTAATTACTTGTCAGACTATTAAAGTATTAGAGTAATTGTATAAGTAACAGAACAAGCTGAATTTTATAAGAAGCTTGATGTGATTTTATGCATGTTTTTATATAAAAGCTTTAAAGAAACTTTTACAGGAGAACTTTTAAGAAGGACCCCTGAAGAAAATTTTGCACAATGGCATTAAGTACGTGCTATGCATTTTAAACAAATTAAATGGGAAGTTTGATTTAGACCTTGAAAGTTGATGAGAATTAAAAGAAAAAAAATCAACAAACAAGACAGCCTATGCTCCGTGGAATGAGATTGTGTGGATCTGTAAGCTTCCAAACAGATTTAAAAGCTTGTTATTGTAATAGAGCTGTAGAGTGTAACTCTAAGTGGAAGTTTAGTTATCATATTTATGTTTTAATGCTTTTAAAAATAGCTTTCATTATTACAACATCTTCTTCACTTTAAAATTGTTTCCAATGGTCAACAGCAATTATGCAGAATTCTGGAATGTTAAAAAATTGTATTTATCTAGGTATTTCCTAGTCTAATGTAGATTTGTCTCCCTTTGGTACAATTTTTGGAGTTTGAATTTAATATCCTAAATATTTTTAGGGGTTTTTTTATGCTGTTATGCTTTATTTGGTATTTTCTTTGGGATTTTAGGCAAGCATGTAGGCAAACAAGAAGGTTTCTGAATTTGTTTCCCCCTAAAAATCAGAGTTGTGTCTTTCTTTTATTAAAATCTGAGTATGTCCATCATGGACAAATAACCAATTTTATGTCCTTTATATTTTTGGCCTTTTTTAAAGAATACAGAACTACCCCTTTAACCTAAAAGATTGAGTATAATATTTGTTATCATTAAAGTAAATGGTTGTTTATTATAGGACTTCTAGTTGCTTTTTGCTTGTTCCAGTGACCTTTGCAACAAGGGGGAGGATTGCTGCTTTTAACTGCAGAATATTTTGCGTATATAAATAATATGTGTATAATTTCAAATGGCTTAATAGCTTTTTTTTTTTCTTTTTTAGGTTAAAAATATTGGTGATTACTTTAAACATCATCTGCTGCAATCAAGGCACAGGGGTGCATTTGAATTGGCATATGCTGGCTTTGTGCAACTTACAGAAATGCTTTCCAGGTAGAAGATGGGCAACTTGCTGTGTTTTTAATAGAATAGTTTTACCAAACTTTGGCATTGATCCTGAAACTGACTGTGCAGGCAGATCCTTGCTTTCATGTGGATTTTATTTAAGTTTGGTGCAGGCATGATTATGGCACTTATATGATGTCTGTGACTTGGAGTGCAATACTTAGAGATGGCGCTTAGGCATTGAAAAATGATACAGACATATAATGCTTGCTTCATTTTTCTTTGTTTCTGGCATGTTAGTTTCCTGAACAGCTCTTAAAAACTCTTGGGAAAAGTAGGAGTGTCAAGTTCCTCCATTTCACTCCCCTTTTCTGGTGCTTTATGAAAATGTATGCCAGACTTTTTGCTTTAGCCAGGGCATTTTCTTGGAAACTTCTATTACCTGTCACTGAGTTGGCTATTGTGACATTTGGAAGACTACCTGACAGTGCATCACAAGGTGTGATATGCACTCTGGTTTATTTCTTTCCCCTTGTAACTTCATAATTTCCTAGAGGAACTAAATGGACAGAATTGTCCTGAGGTCTGGGCAGGATCATTGGAATTTCCATTACATGCTTAGCTACTGATTTCAAGTGCTGCTTATGTTTCTTTGTGGTATACACTGTTTATATTGCATCCACATTTTAATAAGACAAATTAAAATTTCTACTGACTAGGTAGAGTTGGTGGGGTTTTATTTGTTTGTTTTTTTTTTTTTTTTTAAATATGTGTTTTTTTGAAAGACCAGTCAGATTTTCAATTTGAAGCATCTGTATTTTCACATCAATGCCAGGTTAAAAAACCAGTGTTCCCCTTTCGCCCCACATCAGCCAGTTTGAGGTGCCGATCTTTTTCTTTATTTCATACTGGAAACAGTTTTGATGGTTTTAGTACAGGCTGGCTGGCTGATCAGGTTCACTGTGTGTCCCCTCAGACAATTTTCCCAACAGAATTGAGGGTTGGTCTCTGCTACAGGATGCGGGGTGAGGCTGCTGGATCTGTGTACCAGCACTGCTGCAGAAATGGGTGTTTGACACGTGGTGGTGTTCGTTCTGTGTGCCAGGGGGATGTTAACTGCATGCCATGATTCTGTTGGGCATCTGTCTCTACAAGGTACATTATTTTCTTTCAGATTATAGCAATCTGAGGGATTTCACATTGGCCTGAGAAGTTCATTGAGCGCTCACACAACCTTGCTCTACACTTGGCTGTTTACTCTAAAAGGAAAAAAAGAAGCTTACTGCTTATCTTTTTACCTGTCCATATATTTTATGTACATTTGTTTAGATATTGTGGTGTTCTTCTATACTACGAAAACTTGGTTCGGGAAGTTCTAAGGTGATGTAAGTTTTCTCCCATCAAATTGAAGAGAGAGTGTGACCCTCCAAATAATACAGTTTAAAAAAAAAAAAGAAAACAACCAACAAACAGACCTCTTACTACCATGAGTCTTTTTGAGAGGAGAAAGGAGGACAAAATCCAAGCAGGTACAGCCCCACTGGTCTAATCTCAGTCAATATGCGGGACTGTCATGTAGCAAAGGCAAAGTAAAAAGCAGGAAATAATGGAAAACATATATATAAGACATGCAGTCAGTTTATAGCACACGAGCTGTTTTTCTTTGATTTTCAGTTTTTAAGTTTCTTTCAAAAGCTGAGGCAAATAAAGTAGAGCAAATCTACCCAGACTTTGGAAAAGCTGCTGATGTGTTTGTTGCCTCTCCTGCTTTCTGCCATTGTATTTAATGGAGCACAATCCACTTAACAGCAGCCTTATGTTGGGTTGAAAAATGAAGAGCCAAGCCCAAGAGAACTCTGCTTTCCTGAAGATTACTCAAACATTAAGTGATATGTATGTATCATCCAGAACAAAACCCCTCCAAAATTAAGGAAGCTTCCTCTTCTGAATTAGCAGTTATTCATTACAATTTTTTGATCATCCATACTGCCTAGCATTTTTAAAGTGAAGATTATTTCAAGTGTTCCTTTGGGAAAAAAGATATACAAGAACTGGAGAGCAGCTCTGTGGAAGTACATCCGTTTCAATGGAAGACAGTATTTTCCAGGAACTACAGGTCTCAAGGCTTATATTTGTATTTAAAACAAAGGAGAAAGGAGATTGATACCAGAACAGGAAATGACTCTTTGATTTGGTGCTCCTGGGATATGAGGAGTATTTTGAGACTCTGCTCCAAAAAGGGTGAATTAAGTCTCGGTGAATGCAGCTGCCTTGCGGGTCTGTTGGTTGTCATGGAGTCTTTCCATGTCCCCTGCTGCAGCTGGGGGGCTCCGTTCTGCAAGTGAATCTCCACTGGCTCTCTCACAGCTGGGAGGCTCATGGGCAGTCCTGAAGCACGTGTGTCAGAATCTGTATTAATTTACTGCTGTGTCCACAAATGCCCGAGGAGAAAGCTTTTGTCTGGGGCAGCTTGTAGTAATGTACACCTTAACGTGATACCTCGTTGAACAGGATTGAACTCAAGATATGCAAAAGCACCCTTGACACTTGAATTTGTTCTTTCTGTGAAATGCACTGAAAAATCTGAGATTGTGCCAAATTCTTTTCCCAGGCATTTGTGAATGACACCAGTTGAACATGGTACTTCACTTATTTTAGCTAAGCATTTCTTAAAAGCCTTGTTCTGCAGTGTCTTTTATCTGAGCTCGCTTTTAGCTGTACAACCCTTAAACACCAAGACTTTTTAAACCCTTTTTAAACCCTTTTTTTTTTTTTTTAAAGCCTTAGAAGTCTTTTTAAGAGCCAAGAGCAGACTTCTTTCTAGACAGAACGATGGTTTTCAGACCTGTTTGAGTTAGTGGTGAAAGAAAAATATTTCCTCTGCAGAGATTTCTTACAAACCTGATGAAATTGATCTGTCTTGAAATTTGGATGTAAATTGCTGAGTTGGCTTTCAGTATGCAGGTTACCATTCTTCTGTTTCCCTGTTGATACTCCTTCTGGGAGTGTAGTGCTCCCTTTGTCATGCCTGCTTAATGTTGCCTGCAGCTGCACCTCCAGAAAACCATACAGTTACATAACAAGCAACATTCATATCAGTGAAATAAGCAATGTGTTTTTAAAAAGAGTATTTCCTGTCAAAGGCCTGGAGAAATTAAAAATGCTCATTTGGTCTGATAACATGGTGATTAAGAAAAGTCAGAAATCTGTTTTAAACTTGAATCTCCTGTAATCCTTACTACTCAAGCAATTTCTCTGTCCCAAATGACGTTTTGCCTGCTTTGCTTTTATTTAGTGATCTCTTTACTGAGACATCAGGTAGAACATAAAGACTTCTGGGAATCTCAAATGGTGTTGCATAGCTATGGTGGTAGTGCTTTGCTTCACTAAGGTTGCAGAATGCAAGGGTAAGGTTTGGAAAGGGTAACGTCATACAGAGCAATGTGTTTACTTAAGAATAATTTATTTTGAACACTTCTAAACATTTGAATTGGATCTTAAACTTGGTGAACACTGTTTTATGGGATGCAGCAAGTTAGGACCATGACAGTTTTCTGGAAATCTAATGATAAAGAAAAATGATGCTTTGATTTTACAAATGTTTAATCTGTTAGTATTAGTGAAAATTACTCATCTGTACCTAGTCAGTGTCTGATCTTCTGTAATATTTCTTTTGGGGAACTGAGAGTAGACTGCTCCTAATCGTTTGCAGTAAACTCTGCTTCCATCTCGTTCTGTTGCTCTGAAGTGACTGTAACTCTGCTCTCCCAGCCTGCTATGATCTGCCAGGAAGACTTTTGAAATGATTATATCACTAATGGACCTTCTAGTGAAGCTTATTAAAATTGTAAATAACTTTTCAGCAAAAGTGTAATGACAGATGAAGGAAAGAGTGTCGAAGGGAGAGAAAGAAACTGGGGGAGAAGAACCGTTCTTGTGTATTGAGGTGTTTGTAGAGTTCGGAAGTACATGAGATAAGGAAGTAAAAGATACGATGGTAGGGCACTGCTCAGGTTGAAGATGTGTTAATTTTTAACAGTGTTTGTGTTTTCCCTCCGATTTCTTTTCCTGCTTGGTGTGAGAGAGAGAGATGGGTAATGATACTGTCTTTCTGAGATTTTGAGGCCACCTAAGGTTCTCTCTGCTCTGCTTTACTGATAGAGAAACCTCAAACCCTTCTCAGTGCACGTATATAATCTGGAAAACTTTGCTTCATGTAGAGCAGATGTTATGAAAAGGAGGATGCAAGTGGAAGGACTTCGTAGTTTCAGAAGAGTTGTTCTTAAAAGTAGACTTACAACTTGAATAGTAATGGGTTTTTGAGGCTAGATTCTTGTCTCTTTGAGAAGTGCCAGGGGGCAATATTATGTCTAACATAAAAAATGGGAATCATTGTTTATGTGAAAAAGAATGATACTGAAGGCCTGTTGAGAGAGAAAAAATGGCGAAAGAAACCCCCTTTTTCCCTAGATAGGAACTGCTCACAGTGATTGGAAACACTGAATTCTGGATATACACATATAGAAAAATGCTTCTGGTCATGTGACATTTATGCCACAAAGCACTTGCATCCAGGAAAGCCAAATTCAAGACCAACCCATCATTAACACACCATTTATTTTGGATAGGAGAAGGTACAGATATATGGCTTAGGGAGAGGACTTTACTTTAACTTTGGATTGCCAGGCTTTTGTATTCCTTGATACTGACCACAGAAAGGGTTTAGGGTATGTATGAAATTGTTTTAACTGACAGATGGACAGACAGAAAGCTGTAGATTACACTTAATGTTCTGCATCTTAAGTAATTTGTGTATCAACTTACTGTGTTATATTTTCATTATCAGCAGTATTTGTTTGATCTGGTAGAAATAATTACTTTTGCATTCTGGAAAATGACATTTGAGCTTGAGGCTTTAATTTTTTTTATTGTAAAGCTTTGTTATTCTTAAAACTTAGGGCCACCTGCTTCTTGTGACAATATTCTTCTTGCCAGACCACAAGGAGACAGAGCTGCCAAGTGGAAGGGAGTAGTCATCTCCATTGCAAAGTCAATAGTCTCTAATGTTTCTAACTCCAGAGCAGTAACTCTTTCACCTTCTAATAAATAAAAGTACATTGGTGGGTGACTGAACAAGGTAGAATTACTTGTGGCAAGATCAAAGCAATATGGCTTTAAGGGAGTCTGAAGTTTGACTTCAGTATGCTTCTCGTCTTTCTACTAGGACTGAAAGGAGAAAAACCCCTCAGTTTACTTAAGAATAAAATATTCGGTCGGCTACATAGCAACTTCTGAATATTTCCCTAATGCTTTACTTTGTGCTCCTCTGCCCCCCAGCAGATGAGAGTATTTGTTGTGGGGTGTTTGTGTTAATACTAAGATAACATACTGAAGAGAGATGAGCACTGTTCTCTGCATGACTGAATGAAGACATTTAAATTCTGCTTAGCTGGGGTGGTAAGACAAGGTGCAGCCATGATCAGAAGGAGCAGCTTTTGCAGAATGTGTTGATGTGGACGAAGAGAGCTGCAAAGTAGTGTCTAACTGCTGAGACTCATGGAGGAGATCCATGAGAAGTTTTGTGTAGCCTCAATCCTAGACTTGTATCCTCATTGTGTACCCAAAAGTGAGCAAAGGAATGGATCCTGAAAGTAAGCATGGAGAAGCCAATTATCAGCAAAAGAAGGAGAGCAGTCAAAGAAAAGAGAACTCACTGTGAGTTTCCAGGTTAATCTGATCGCTTCTGTCATAGGCTTGGGGCAGGAAGTGCCTTTCTTTAATGCCATGGTATAAGGTGACGTATTGCTTGTGAAGCCCTGTTCCTCTTGAGCTCTGCACTGGTGGTTTGCATCCTGACTGCCCTTTTGAAGAGGTGCTGCCCTTAAAAAGGGGGGAGAATGCCTGGCAGCAGTGTAAGAAATGTGGTGGAAATCATGCAGGAATTACTGGACAGTAAGAAGTGTCCTGTGTCTTCTGCTGACCTGTCTGGCACTTCCTGTGACCTTGGTTTTCTGCATTACCAGCTTTCTGTTTATTTTGTTAAAGAAGGAAAGGAGGGTTTCACTACAGATTAAAGCCTTGTTTATTGTTCATGATCAGGTTTTTAGCCTATGTAAATTCTTGCTTTAATAAGAGGAGGATGAGGAAGAGAATAGATGCAGACCTTCCATTAGATTTTGGTATTCACATCAGTACCTGCTGCCTTTTACCTTTTCTTTTAAATTCTTTATTGTAATCACCCAGGTAGAAAACTTGATTGTAGTCTTACCGTAAGGTCTCACTACTTAAGCAAGAATTTAATTATGGTTCATATTTTTAGGTAAGGCAAGTCCTGCATGGTTGAGATAATTGCAATTGTATTGCCCACAGTGATGAATTATTTCTTCTACTCTGACTCACGTGTCAAACCAGTGTGACAGGTTTTAATAACAATGTCCTGTTAATAGAAATTTCTGTAACAATGAATGGACCTTTTGGAACATTGACATAAGATTAATGGGCTGGTGTTACACACTGAATGTGGTACATTTCACTGAACTGAACTGCACCAGTAATTGAAACAGACTTGGGTTTTCCCTTGTCCTTGGAAGTCCTTTGCTTTCAGGCAATGCTGAGTTTTATAACTGCAGAGGAGGAGTATTTGATGATAGGAGAGCAATTTAGGTGTTTTACGAAAAGTTTGACTTAGTATTTTGAAAAGAGCAGTATGTCATGTTTTTCATTCCTTCCATTGCTCTGAGGTTTGCAGGGTTATTTACATAATGTACTTTGAGGGGCTTCAGTTTTGGTTTGTATGGTTATAAACATGATTATTAGTTAGTGTAAGGGTCACGCATCAGCTACTGTGTGGCAACAAAGATAGGAATTTGTGAAGTGTCACTTCCTACGCAGTGGCTGATGTGCATATGTCTTTGTTTTTTTTTCTCCAGAACATGGTAGCAATTTTTGGCAAAAGAGAATTGTTGCAGCATGGAAGCACAGAATCTTGTTTTCTGTTCAGTTAAATATATTTTGATAGTGGCACTTAATAAGTAGGGTTAATATAATTTGTACCAACACCAGAAAAATGTACAATTTATTTTAAAATTCATCTTGTTTCATAATAAAAATGTGTATGTGCTTGGAGATGTTAACATACAGTAAGAAATAGTTCTTAAGGTTGCTAAATGCTTTCTTTGACTTTGTCCTTGTTTTATTCACTTGTTTCATGTTTCTTATATATTTGTTTGATGTAGATGTAACAGTGAGAGTCTGCACAAGATGCCAGAGCAGTGGCTAAGCTATGTGTTAGAAGAAATCAAATCTTGTGATCCTTCTTCCACACTGTGTGCAACCAGACGGAGTGCAGGAATTCCATTCTACATACAGGTACCAACTCATGTTACTGCCTCCGACTTAAATGTGTTCTTCAGAAAGGCCATTAGAAAAAAGAAAATGACACACTTATTTTTCCCACTTCAACCCCTTTTGATCAGTTGTTTTTTTTCCTTTTTATTATACACACTTTGTTTGCCTTTGTGCAACCAAGAAGCTGTTTGTAATTAAATGATATTTGGCACCTCAGTTCTGTTGACTCTTGAGATTTTTGGCTTGTGGTAGATTTCAATGGCATTTCTAAAGACTGTGTTTAGGCTTTGTGTTACAACTGTAATAATTCTGGCACATTCATAAATTAATTCAGAGATTAAGTAAGGCTTTGTTAGCCATGTAACTATGTGCTACTTCAGTGCAAAGCAAAAGGATGGTAAAATATGAACAGACCTTCGCAGAATTGTGAAATGGTGGCCTAGAAAATCTTGCAAAGAACTTGGGAAGGCCTTTCAAAAGCAATAAAGCACAAATAATAGTGTCACATTAACAGGTGTTGACTGGCAGTCTCAAGTGCAATGAAGGAGTAGATTACTGAAGACTTCTATCTGTGAATGTGGGGCCGTGCTCCCACATTCTTCCCGCTCCTTCTGTTGCCATCAGCTCCATAAATCCCAGCCTCTGACTTCTGCCAAGTTCAGAACTGGTGGTTGCATGGCAGTGTTTTGTCTCTGCTTGAAGTGTCACTTCTTGCTGAATGCCCCATATTAGTATGCAGCAGCTCATCTACATCCTTGTGGGGTCAGTCACTGCAGAGTTGGTTTTGCAGATTACACTTCACCTATTTTCATTCCTTTGTTCCTCAAAGCAACCATATTTGCTTTCCCCTAGATTAACCTCCATGATTTTGATTTTCACCCAGTTTTCTAAGACAGGAGTCCAAGATGAATATGATTTGTAACTTTCTTCACTCTCTGAAGTACAGTCTCAAGCACGTTCCAAGAATCTGAGGGACTGCTGGGAGCAAGCTCTCTCTGCCAGAATAATTAATCTTGCTTGTTTTCTACTCCGAGTTTGCCCTGAGAAAGTTGAGGCAGCCGGCTTCTGTCTGACCTCTTATGTCAGTCACAGCCTGCTCCTGGCTTTGCTAGATGTGTGTGTGCAAGGCAGCAGAGATCAGAAGTAGGGCATTGGTTTTGGAGACATTTTTCCTGTTCAGTTTCAGCAGTTAAATCTCTTTCTCACTTGTATCTGTAAGTTATCTACAGAAGGAATTTGGTCATTTCATGTTTTCTGGTTTCCCCATTCACACCACACAGTTTGAATGTGGTGGACATTCCCTAGTTTTAATCTTGACAATGTGGAAATAACCAAGCATGTTCAAATCAGTTTTTATGTGAAAAGTTACGTTACTGTAAGGACTAGGAGGATCCAGTGGTATCCCACTGCAGAAAATGTGTGTAGTCTGTAGTTGGCCTACTGATTCCTTAGGGCAAAGCTTGCACTGTTCCACAGCTCTGTGGATAAACAGATCAGAGAGTTCTTTTTTGACAGCTCTGGAAGCGTACAAAGTTAGTCTAGTCAATTAATGGGAAGGTTTTAAATTAACGTTGGGATTAGTCTGAAATAAACTATTGTCAAATTGTAATTTTATAGTAAAGAGATGTGTTAGTGTTCTTTGGCAGTAGTTTTGAATGTGCCCGTAGACTCAGTAAAATGAATTAAACCTTCAATGACATGTTGCATTCAGATAATAAAAATAATAAAAATAAGTTGTAATGTGTATCCTAACAGCAAAAAAAGTTATTAATGCATAAAATCAAGGCACATTGTGGTCTCTTTGCTATTGGTCTCTAACACATCCTGTGTTGTGTTCTTGTTTAGCTAAAACACATCTATTTGCATGAGAATATATAATTTTTTAAGGTTATAACCATTCCATGACCTCTTTAAAATCGGAATGGTATTACTGAATAGTGCAAAGGTACAGCTCCAGTTAGTGGGTGGGAAAATATGAGTTTCAGCTTTAACATTATGAAATTTTAGTCTTCAATTCATTCTCCACTTGGTATACTTCATGAACACCTTTTTTCCCCCCCTGCCCTCTTTGTTTCTCCTATCATTAAAGGTACTGATAAACTGACAGAAACTACTCCTGGGTTTCTGCCTAAACACTGTATTTCATTTGGCTTGCAGTTGATCCATTTGGTTCTTACTGATGCTGAACAGACTGTAGGCCCCAAAGCACAAATGGATAATAATCTTTTATTACTAATAAATGATTTATGATTATCCATTTGTACTAACTTGGACAAATTCAGCAAGAGCTACTAGACAGAGAGAAAGACTCTTCTAAATTCAGTCCTGAATTTTAGAGAACTGAATTAAGAGCATTTTCATCTCAGCTGGATGTCCTATCCACTGAAATACCATTTGGAGATAGATGAATCTCTTCTCTTTTTTAAAAAATGTGCTGCTTGTTTTTCCTGTGTTGCAAAGCAGAATTTATTATTTGGCCAGCCCTTATTATCTTATATATGGGTTATTAACCTAAAAAGAAGTCCATGCTAGGAAATGTAAGTATGTATAGTACAGCATTTTTGCTGTCATAAATGCTACGATTTTTATACTTAGAAGCTTTGAACAAAGCTAAGAGTTGAAACTGAAACTTTTTTGCAAATTCTTCCTTAGTCTTTCTATATGGTCAGAAGCTAGGCTGTGGTTTGGTAAATATAGGAATATGGCACAGAACTGGTAGTACAGAAAAATGGCTAGAAACACCTGATTTTTAATTTTTTTTTTCTCCTTTCTGTAGGCTTTGTTGGCATCAGAACCAAAGAAGAGCAAAACAGATTTGCTGAAAATGACAATGAAAGAGTTGATATCTCTGGCTGCACCTTTGAATGAATCATTAAGTGTAATTCCACAGGTAAAATTCAGCGTCTCATCAGAAGGCAAATGTCAAAAGTGTATTTTGCACTATTTCAAACAGTTAAGGAAAGTGTATGTTTCTAATAAGGAAATTCTGTTATTATCTATAGCTAGATTTTAAAATGTGTTTGCATGGGCAAGGTTACAAAGTTACTGTAAAACATAATGAAAAATGGATTGGGCGTAATTCCATAGGTTTTTTCTTAGTACAGCAAATGAAATCATATATAAGCAATTTACTGCCTCTAGTGTATTTCTAAACAGATAGATAAGTAACTTCCCTTTTACAAGTTTGTAAGTGAACAAGAAAGTTTTGCTTACATTTTAAAAGAAATAAATGAGTTATTTATGCATGAATTATAGTAAAACACGCCATGAAAACTGAGTTAGTCATACTTAGTAATTTCTAAAACTTAAATACATACATTTGGAATATTAAAAAAACTTACTTTAAAGGCAGGACCTGTATTCAAAATGTTGTTATCATGTCCTTTCTGTCTGTTTGTAAATTCAAGCCATAATTTGTTCACAATACATAGAAGTATGTTCTAATGACTCTGCCAGATCTTCTGCTGGTATAAATTTATGTAGCCTTGTCAAAGTCTGTGAAGCTACATGTATTACCACCTTCCCTTACAGAGGGCAGAGAAATATCAGAAAATGCTCCACATGGTAAAGCTAGCCTGGCTGTCAGTATTAGCTTAATATTGCCCTCCTGTGAGTTGTAGTTTATTTTTTCTCACAGTATTTACAGCATGTCAAGAATGTTGGAAAAGATGATTCTGAACTTTAAAAGTTATTTTTACAGCCATGATAAACTAAGGAAAAAAGAACGTTGGCCTTCACTTGCAACTAGTAATTATAGTTGTTGGAGGAATATAATTTTAAACTGTAACTGTTTTTAACAGTGTTTACTGCAGCACCATTTTAATGCATTTTTAAGCAGCAGTATTTCTTGCATTTAATATAGAAATAAAGTGCTGTAAATGTGTATATAGATTGTTTTTGCTCTGCATGTTCACTGCTGTAATTACATAAACTAAATTTAAGATATTTACTAATGAGTTTACATTTTTCATATATTTCTTCTCCCAACACAGGTTCATGCTTTAAATATCCTCCGGGCACTGTACAGGGATACGCGGTTAGGTGAAAACATCGTGCCTTATGTTGCAGATGGAATAAAAGCATCAATTCTAGGGTTTATGTCACCTGTCTGGGCAGTAAGTTAATTCTTGATTTTGCTTCTCTAATTTAACAGGATATAGAGTGGTGCTGTTCAGTGAAGCTTTGGTCGTGTTTATAAATGGCAGTACCACAATTTCTGGAATATAATACTTTAAGGTACAGTAAAAATTAATGTAGAGTTGCAAAAAAAAAAAAAAATTGGTTGTGGCTTTTTTCTTAATTTTTCTTAATTTGAAGTGCTGATATTCGCAGAAAGTAGGTATGAAGATGGCCTAATAGGTAAAAGTCTCTCTGGCTGTTAAATTTGGAGTCAGTGTACTTAGCTAATAAGGAGTGCATTTGCATTCATTCTCACTGTTACTTTGCTCTTGAGGGGAAGATTCTATATAGCATATTCAGGTAGAACACTTCATGATCTGCTATGCATAAGGGTGAATGCTTTGAACTCCTGGAAATCTGGATGTATTCCTTATATTAAAGATAGACATCTGTAAAGAACCTGAACTTTCCAGTAGTACCATCTTGACTGGAAAGATGCTCTGAATTAGTAGTTTCCATGTGCAGGCCTGCAGTATGCTTTTCACTTAGCTGTTCTACTTTTGGACTGTACATTAATGGCTCTAATAAAAAAAATTTTGTACATTTCAAAGGGATTTTTAAAGCATAGTTCTTATTTTTTCCTTTAGGTACGAAATTCATCTACGCTTCTTTTTAGTGCTCTGATTACGAGAATTTTTGGAGTTAAAAGAGGGAAAGATGAAAATTCCAAAAAAAATAGGTAAGCTTCACTTTGTATCAGTTTTAAGTTTGCGAAACATGACCTTAGCCAACAGCAATTGGAGAATGTTCCTTGCTTTAGGGATATATTTTAATAACGATGTTACAAGAACATCTAGCTGTACTTAAACTATGCTGCCAAGGAGTGAGTGGTAGGGCCAAAAATATCTGCTGTTCAATACAGAGTTAATTTGGACTCGTGTGCAGTTTCACAGGAGTGGAATGTTGCTGAGAGGTTTTGCTACCAGTGGCTCTTCCAAAAGCCCAGTGTCTCTCATGGTCACAAAATAGACCTATTGCTCTTGAGAGCAAAGAGAAAGGGGGTGAAAGAGAAGTGGGACAGTGGTTACACGTATGTTTACTTCCTTCTAGAGCAGGTCTGGAGGTAATTTCACCCCTGTGTTTGAGATGTTCCCCTTCAATCTTACACTGTAGAATGCTGTCATGTCTCTTTCTTCCAAGCTCCCAAAATTGCAGCTTGCAGAGCCATTTCTCTTCCAAGAAGAGAAATGCCGTTGGATTCTGTAGTCCTGCTTCAAATCCCTTACTATTTCACTTTATGTAACACCCGTCCTCCTCTGACTCTTAAAATTCCCCAGTCCTGAGCATTCTGGTTTCTTTGCACCCTCTAGTTAGTGCACAAGGACCCCCATATTTTCTTTGGCCTGCAGCCCCTTGCTTTAGCTTTTTCAGCAAATGAAGCATGTCCATGCCCTGTGCTCCTTAACTGAGGTTTCTGCTCTAGGAGGAATGTGAAAATAACCCTGTATGTAGAATAAACTCATTAAAAAATATACCTGGGTAAGCTCGTGGAGCCATGGAGTGGTCACAGTATGGCTATTATGGTAACCATTGCAGAAATTCCTAATGGATTTTCACATCACAGGCAAGGCATGCAGTTTCTGAAAGAAGGCAGTTGTTACAATTTACCTTCAAAAATTCCAGTCTTTTTATAGTGGTTCCTTACTGTTGATCCATGTAACTAATAAAATTTTCATGCATATTTTGAGAAACTAAATGTCCTGGGAGGATACTGCTCTGTCATCTTTTAGATATTACATAGGTGCCATTTTAGCTGTGTGAAAGAATTGATTTCAGGTGTCACTTGGAAAACTTAGTTACTGTGCATGTATGAACATGAGGAAGAAATACAGGTGGGAAACTGGAGGGACATTTCCCTTAGAAAATAACTCCCCACAACAATTTGCAATGTTAGGTGCTCTAATGCATGGAATTATTCCTGTTTTGTCATAAACCCAAGTCACTTCTAAATTAACTCCTGTATCCCTCCTGAAGCCCAAGCAGAGTAATAAAAAGTATTTTTCATTTCGTGCCTTCCTACTTTGGTTTTAGAACAGCATTTAAAGTTGTCCTTTTTTTTCTTTAATTTTTATATTGAGAACTTACTGAAAGAGATAGACACCCTGCTCTTTTAAACTTGTATCCTTGGGAAAGACTTGGCACTAACTTCTCCAGTGGGGAGGCAAACTGACTTCTCAAATGCATGCAGTGTGATAATCTGTGGAATCTGAGACTTCTGTTTGTGAAGCTTCAGAAAGTAATGGATTTGACCATCTGTTGGAGATGGGAGATGCCAGAACGAAGGAAAGGGATCTTTTATGTAGCTGAATTAAATTTATTAATGATAGTGTTAATTTCTCTGCATTCATTTTGACTGAAAGATGTTAGAGCTGGGCTGGCTTTCTTTTCTTCATCTGTTCATCAGATTTGCATTAAACATTGCATGTAGTCACTTCTACTGTTTTCCATGTGTGCTTGTCAAAACCGTGACACGGGGATTGGGAAGACACTTCTTAAGAAAGGTCAGTGAGATACAGGAGGTGTGAAAACAGGCAGAGATTTGATTTGTAGCTCCTGTCTCTGCAGGAGAACCCCACAGGTGGGTACAAGGTGGGTTGTGTTTGGGAAGAGAGGTTTGTGTTTGTGTGGTTTGGCACCACGAGGTGTCACCGTTGCTGCACAGCTCCCACATCCTCGGGTGCAGCTGCGCTTCGGTGCTTCTCTTTGGGAGCTTTAAACTCAAGGAGTGTTTTGCTGGAACAGAATTCATATATTAAAACAAAGTAATTTTTTTCCCAGTTCTAAATCTGGCAACTTCCAAAGCACTGGCATTTTAGCAACTTGGATCTCTAGGAGCTTTTTGTGAAAGTCACCTGGGTTTGAGCTGCTTGTTCTGTTGCCTTGAGGATGTTCTTGTTTGCATTAAGGGACAGTCTGTCCACAGACCAAGTCTCCCATTAGGACGCTGCTTAGGTTTCCAGTTTACCTGATTTTAGATTAGGAGGTTAAATCAGTCACTTTTGTGTCAGCACGGTGTTAGGTTATTGCTGGGCTATTCTGGGCATCTCTAAAAATGGATGGACTTTCTGACTGGTTTCTCAAGAAGAGTTCCTATGACTCTGAAAGAATTGGGGTGCTGGAGAGTTTGTGTAGTCTTTAAGAAGGAAGCTTTGGAACATGAAGTAATGGTTCATCTTTTTAATTTTAGCATGGACAAAAAAAAAAGATGAGTTGGAAAATTAATATGTGAAGAGTAACAACTGTGAGTCTTGCAAGCAGAAGAGAGAGGAGTTGTGTGAAGACTGTTTACATGGTCCATGCAACTACGCATGTTGTGCTTTCTCTTCTAGTGAAAATAAAGTTAGAACTCTTCTCTGGCTTTTGTCTTTCTGAGAAAGACTGTATCAAAACTTCTAATGCTGCCACAAGTGTGTGTGTAAGTGTCTGTATATAGATCTATGTGTGTGTATTTGGCTAAATGATGTTCTGAATTTCAGAGAATTTACATTTGAAAAATGGCCCAGTTAACACTTACTTATAGAAGGTTTAGTTTAGGTTTTATATACTTGATTTGGGAATACAATTTTCTTAAATGCTATGATAATTTAAATTCTACAAGACTTGGAATGGAATTCTAGCCACATAAATTCAGAGTCCAGAGGAAGGTGGGAAAGAAGTCTTTGCACTGTGCCCATTGATACTTGGTTACAGAAAGTGTGTTCTGTGTCCATACATCATGGTGTGCTTTAGAGGAAATGCCCCCCCTTCTTCCAGCCCTTCACAGCACAGGTGTTTATGTTGGTGCAGTCAGTCACTTCATACTTGCTGTGTCTGCATCCTGACTTGCCTGGCTAAGGTGGGATCAGCTGTGAGCTGTTCCCCAGCCCCACTGCTGTTCAGCACTTGAACTGTGCTCTGGGATCTGCCCTCCACCCAGGCAGGGACTCAGGAGAGGGTCCCAGCTTCCAGGCACATCATCCCACTGGCTGCTCTGGCGTCATAGAATGACGTCAGTTGGAAGGGATCTGAAAGAGCATCTTGTTCCAGTGCCCCTGCCATGGAAAGGGACACCTTGCATTAGACCAGATGGCTCAAAGCCCCATCCAACCTGGCCTTGAACACTTCCAGGGACAGGGCATCCATAAATTCTCTGGGCAGCCTGTTCCAGTGCTTCACAGTAAAGAATTTCTTCCTAATATCTGATCTAATCCTGCTCTCTGTCAATTGAAAGACATTCTTTCTCGGCCTATCCCTACACGCCCTTATAAAAAGTTCCTCTACAGCTCTCCTGGAGGCACCACCCTGAGGATCCTGTTGAAGACCTGAGCACTGGGCTTGGTTTAATGCAAATTGATTGAATAGGACTTTGGACAGCAATGAGTTCTGTAGGCCAATGAGTTTTTTCTCTCCTTTTTTGGTTAAATAGCTACTTCTTTTTTTCTTGTGCAGTCAATTTGCAATGTAGATTTGTTCATTCCATGCACTTTTCAAGAAGCCCGGGTTGTAGTGTGTGCTTCATAGTTCTGTTTCTTTCATGGTCATTTCTTTTTCGTCTTAGCTAGAGTTTGCAAATCATCTAAAGTAGAGTTTTGCTGTACTTGATTGTAGGTTCCAATGTCACATGAAAAATTAGGATGTCTTGAGGCGAAGGTATATATATTATGATAGCTAATGCAGACCTGAAAATCAAAATGAAAATGAGAGTAACTTATGTGTACAGTCAACTGAAATTAATTTTGAAATGTAATTAAATTTCTCGTCATAGAGGAATTATCTTCTGTTCAGAGGAGTTACAGTAAAAATAGTGGTACTTCAATCTAAATTCTTACACAGACACATATATGTGTGTCTGTATATACACTGCATATGTGCATATTTACTGTAGTGGAGTGCAGTAGTCTGTAGACATCCAGTGCTACACACACATATATGTATATATGTCAGATACCTTTTTGGTCTGTAGTACAATGCTAATTAAAGCTGTTACTGCTTGTTAATGAACAAGATACTTGTCATCAGACATTTGATGAGACTCTTCTTATCAAATTCCTGGTATTTCAGGCTTTTTTTTTTTTTTTCTTTTATCACCCCCCCTACCCCAAAGGATAAGCATGATCAGGAATTGCCTTTGAGGCAATTTGCCATTTGACTTAGAACAAGCTTCAGTCTTTAGGGTAATAAAGGATCGTCCTGGTTTATCTGAAATTTTTTGATTTGGAATAAAAGTGTTGTAGAGTCCTGAGAAAGAGTGACCAATGGCCTCAGGTAGAATCTGGGCTTCAAAGAAAGAGTGGGAACTGGGGAGAATTCCCTCTGCGTCTCACCTTGATGGAGGAGTTTTCAAGAAGGGAAATCTTCAACTCCTTGATTAAAAAACAGGGTTTTAAGCAAGGCCGAAATGGTATAGTGCAGCCTCATGATTTTTACATTTCACAACTGGTGTATATATGTATGTATATATGTATGTATTTGCATTTTGGGAGGAGGGAAGCTCCTATGTATTTATAGTGTAGTGATGGGATAATGTATATGCAGAACAATACTGAGCTGTCAACATAGATTTTCATGCTGCTTGGAATTTGAGTATGAGTGCTGCCATGTTTTCAGTGTTGGTTTAGAGCTATTTGAAAAGAAAGAACTTTTATTGCTATCTGCATAATACCTTGTCTTTATTTTCATTTATAGCTGTCAGTAGATGTTGACTTCAAACTCTGGAAAAGGGGAACTTATCTTTTTAATTACAATAAGATGACAACTATGTAGATGTTAACAGGTTATGAAGATGCTCTGCTGGCTGTGAGGCAGTCAACATGCATGACTGCTCTCTGCTTTCCTTGTTTTTATTGCAAGTTGAGTGTTCAGCACTTCTCAGTTAAGTGGTTGCTTGCACACTTGAAGGTCACTGAGTAAAATGAAATTACTTCTAAAAACACTTATATTGGTTTATTTTTTCTCCTAAATTGTATGCTTTTTCTTTAACATTAAGGTTTTTAAGACCATAATCACTTTTAACACTGTGAAAAGTTAGAGGAAAACACTAGAAAGTGAATGTTCTAATGCAAACCTCTCTTTTCATAACATTATCCCTAAATTAAATGAGTCTGATATTATCTTCCTTTTCTCTAAGCTACTATTGAGATGTAGCTTAAAATACACAGACTACATCGGAAGTACGTGATTCCTGTTAAATATTCCATTCCTGGCAGGCTAACACTTCCAGTATTTCCAACTTAGCAGCTGAAAAGTCTGTCTGACATCAGTCATGTTTTGTCAGTGTTAACAGCAAGCTTATTAGACATTTTCAGCAGATCATCACTTGCAGGATGGGTCTATGTTGCCCACAGAGGAGTGGCCAGTCCTATTTTGGGATAATCCGAAATAAACATTAGTGGTGCTGATGTAGTCAGGCTGTAGTGGCACATCAGTGTCATAAAATGGGGTAGCCCTTAGATGAGTTTCCTGGAGGGGATGCTCACAGTTACTCCGGCCCGTAAACACTCAGTGCTGACTTGGGGATGCACCAGTGGCAGAATTCCCATGTGCCGGCTGAGGTGCAGCTCCCTGTGAGAGGATGGGAACCACCACGGCCATGGTTCCAGGAATGCTGAGCCTCTTGTGCCTGCTCCAGCAGGGATATGCATGTACAGCTTGATTCATGAAACCGGCCTCACTGAGCCCTGTGCCTCTTGGACTGCATGCTGTGGAAGCGTTGGGATTGCTTTATCTTGGATCTTGTGCGTGATTGCCTAGTGGATTTTCTCTGGCAGCTTTGGCCTGTTGCAGCTCTTCTGTTGAAATACTCTGTCAGTGACAGTGAGGTTTCATGAGGTGACCGAGCCATTTCAGTGCCTCTGGTGCTTTTCCTCTGGCTCCTTCTGTGTCACCTTTTGCAGACTGTTCCCTCCATGCCACTTCAGTTGTTCCGGTGAATGGTTTCAAAGTAGTTATCAAGGCTTTGTTGCAGTACATTGCCTTGTGAGGGGGTTGTTTTTGTTAAGAAAAAAAATCTATTCCCCTTCTGTGTGCCAAAAATAGGCCACATTTATTTTGTTGAACTTTTTTGTTTTTAATACGCTGGCTCTCTTTTTTATTGACTTTGACAGATTTAGAAGAATTAATCTTAGAACTGTCTCAAGAAAACATGCAAAAGTTCAGGATGACTCAGATAACCATTATGGCTTTTGCTGATTAATAGTTCAATAACAATATGCTTGTTTAAACATTATTTTGAACAGGCTCCCTAAATGCCTTTATAACAAGAATAATGATGATAAGGTGCTATTAACTTGTAAGTTGAAGGTAAAATTTATGAAAGTTTTGTGCAGAAACAGAACGAAATCGAAAACAAGCTCCTAAACAAATGTTTCCCTCTGTGTTACTGCTTCAGTTACTCTTGTTTGTTTTATAGGTCTAAACTAAAACTCTAAAATCCCCTGTAGCAGAAAATAGGGATTGTTCTTCTTGAGGCTGAGGATGCTCTTTGTCTTTATGGTATCTGCTGGTTTTAGGAACAGTGTGTGTTTTTCATAAAATGCCTAAAATCTACAGAACCATTTTTACTTCAAAATTTTATCTTGTCTATACAGAGTCAGAAAAGAAATAACCCACATAAATCCCAATCACATTTCTGGGGTCTAAAACACACTTAAATCACTGGTGTGCAAACCTGTATCTCTGGTCTCCTGAACAGGGAGTATCTTCATAACATCCTGTCTTAAGTCAGCACCAGAAAATGGAAAGATGAACTTGGTAAAGTGATCTGAATGAAAGTTTACCCAAAATGAAACATCCTAAAAATATATCTGCTGGCCCAAGGTAACTCCAGTTCATTCGTTTGAAATAAATTAGGGGCAGAATGTTAATGTTTGTTTCTACCAAGTGAGTAAAATGCATTCCATGAAACAAAAACTAATGTAAACTAGCCACACAAGTAGGTAATTTAGTTTCTGCTGTAGTGTTAAAAGTTTTCGTTAGTATGAATAGAGGTAATTATTCTATTTTGATCTATGCATAATGTACCTATCCCTTATTCATTACCTTCACTATACTAAATAAAAAGCTGCTACTCTTCACAATATTCCTAGAGAGAAAGTGTGGATTATTGAAGTTGAAATTCACAATGCTAAATTCGTAGTAAGAGATTAAATATAATAGTGTTATAAGCAGTGGTTGAACAGAATTCTTGGAGACTTCCTAGATATATATGCATATCTCAATTTCAGTTACATTTATGTGCATACATTTGTATGTACATACACACATATGCACAGTTCAGTGTCCTAAAAAAAGTTCGTTAAAAGTAATTATTTATAATTATTTTAAACTCAGTTTTAGACATAGTTTTATGTACATGTATGTACATAAAAGTACATTTGTCTGTGTATATCAAAGTTGAGTGGTGATTAGTGTGTTGATGTAGGTGCCAGGTTGTATCTGTGATGTTGGGTTTAAGTGGTGTTCCCCTGATTTTATTCTGAGCCCATTGTATGCATGCTTCTCTATCTAGTATTGCAGCAAAAGTGCTCTTCCCAAGTTATTTTATTGAACTGTGTGTTGCATAATTACTCCTCTTAAGTCACACTTTCCCTGATGTATTTGTTCCATGCAGGTGCTCTTTTCCATACCTGATCACACAGAGAGTGTAATAAATAGCAAAACAAGAGGTATAAATAAACTTGTGCTTAAGAGATCACAGCAAACCAGACCATGCAGTCCTTTGGAAATCTTGGCTAGCTCTCTTGTAAATAAAAGTGCTTCTAAAGCAGAAGGTATTTAACTACTGTATTTATACAGGTTTTGATTGGCAGTTCAGTTATTAACCTCATAAAAACACAGCAATGTAAACTAGTAAGAATGTTTATTCTAGCACTTCTATCTGAAGGAGAATGGAAACCAAGATATAGTGGCATATTCTTAGTTCCTTTTAAGTATTTATTTTAGGTCTGTGTAGCATAAAGGAATGTTTTTTCACGTCAGTGAACTTAAGCTATTTTGCTTACTGTTCTGGGATTTAAGTATTTTCTAATTACTAACAAAACAAATGTTAGATTTATTGAAGGTACAGAGTTACCATATCTTTATTAAAAGTTCAAACCCCACATCTATAATGATTCTTCTTTCCCCTTCATACTGTTTTCCTTTTCATGCAGGGTAAAAATGAAATCTGAATTGGTTTTGTAACTGATTTGATGGGGTTACAGAAAAATTGTGCCTTTTTGTCACGGAAGAGGTGTCCTGTATCATGTTAGGGCTAGAAAAACAAGTATGCAATAATCTTCCATATCCTTGCTCTTGGGCTTATTAGCCAATGCATTACACCAGGGTTTTGTACAGTTGTTTTTTCCGGGCTTCATTGTGGCCTCCCACAAAATTACATGGCTGTTTTGCCTTCTATGGCAGCACTAAAATTCTCTTATGCATGTGAAATGTTTTATTGAGAGCAGTTTGTCATGAGTCCTGAGACAGTATGTGATTTCATGAATTTAACTCTTATGTATATTCTTTAAAACAAAATTATCTGAGGCAAATTAAAATTTGTATATGATCTCTATTTCTTAGGGAACTTGCCTGTTGCTATTGTCTCTGTCTCTTAGTAATAATAGTGTTGGTTCTCTGGTGGTCATCCAGAGGGACTGATAATCAAGAGCTTTCATAAACATATACTACTTCTGAAATAAAATTTTAAGTGGTTATTTTTATTTCTACATCAAGCTAGTATTTTAAATGCTAGCATACAATGTGGCAAAAATAATAGTTTGTGCTGAATTAAAGACTGAGTTACTAACTTAATAAAAACTGTTAAATCTCAAGAATTTTGTTCTGAGCAGGATTTATTGTTTACTGTACTTGCAGTGGCTTGTGATGGGCAGCAAATGCAGGAAGATGAGAAAAATATTGATCTTTTAAGAAGGCAATGCTAAAACCAGGGTGGCAGAGTGGGAACTAGCCAAATGGAACTGTACAAACTGTAAAGGGATCTTTGTCCTGTTTCCTTGATTCCCATTGAAAGTATGACTTCATCAGGTCAGCAGTGTTCTTCAGATGAGTTAAAACTTCCAAAGATTCAAGGGCATTTCATAACTATTCTGAGTAACATGTTGCAGTGCTTCATTCCCCTTGCCCACTTTAAAATTCCAAGCTATGATTTGTGACTGCTGGTCCTTTCTGTACTCTGCAGCTACTGCAAGGAGATTATTAGTTTTCTAGTCTTTGATTCCTTCAAGTGGTTGTAGGCTGCTGTTAGATCTGCCCTGGAACTCCTCTTTGTCAGACAGAACAAACCTGGCTCCTTCAGCTTCTTCTTACAGGGTATGTGCTATAGGCC
The DNA here is from genome assembly GCF_017639235.1 of Corvus kubaryi. Taxonomy (NCBI): domain Eukaryota; kingdom Metazoa; phylum Chordata; class Aves; order Passeriformes; family Corvidae; genus Corvus; species Corvus kubaryi. Next base: position 12,442,767 of record NW_024582063.1, on the reverse strand, counting down.
GTGTCCCTCTGGGCAGCAGCTGTTTGCTGGACCCTCTCTTGTGTGTTCTAATCCCTTCTGATCTTGGCAACCCGGAATGCGATGGAGGATTCCATGTGCTGCCTCACTGATCTGCTGCTGCATTTGTCCTAATGAATGCAGTCCCACATGTGGTTTGCCCTGTTTGCAGTGAGGATGTGCCCTTGGCTCACACTGAGCTTGGCATCCACTGTAACCCATATATTTTTTCTCTTGGGGCTGTTGGTTTCTGAGCCAGTTGGTTTTCAGTCTGTGCTGATGCTCAGGATTATTCATCCCAGCTGCAAAATCTGTAGTTTTATGAATCGTTCTCCGTGCTACCAGTTTTCAGTGATTTAAAATGTTACATATTTGCTTTCGTAGTTGTATAATATTACGCTGTTTTGCTGTGTTCTAAAATACAAGATAAAAAGTATCCTTTGATTAAAATACAGTAAATTCTTTGAGTTTTGCTTCCTCTGTAGTTAGGACATTTTCTGTTTTCTGTACCTTTATTGCTGTTACTCATCCTGTCACAGCATGCAGATGTGATTGTCATATAATGTAGTCCTATTAAAGGACCAAAAAACAAATGTAATTCTTAAAGCATGTCTGAATTAGCTTTGGTCTTTACCATAACCTCAGCATAAATCAATCTGACACATTTTTTCTTAGTGTTTTTTGTGTAGTTGAAAAAAAAAAAGTTTCCCATTTATTTTGAGTTATGCTTTTGAAATCTATCTTTGTTAGCAGGGAAATATGCTTCCTATAATTTGAGTCAGCTTCTAACTGTTTAATAAGTGATAAGGGTCAGGGAAAGAACATGAATGTTAAAATAGGCAACTAAAACCTAGTCTAGTCAGGTTAGCCTACTTTAGTTGCATTGTGGGATTTTTTCATAATTCAGTGGCATCAGAAGAAGCAAATATGTAAAATGTATATTGTCTGTATAAATCTGTCATTTTGAATGACAGTTCTGCCAAAGTCTGTCCTGGTTTTCAAGTTCTTTCAGCAGCAGTTGTCCGTGCAGTGCCAGGAGTAAGTTGGGTTCTGTTTCTGCATTGCTGCTCTTTAACATAAGGGATCATCTGAGATGTGGCTAATGATTCCAATGTAAGGATTGGTATAACACGAGTAGATTTTACAGGAGACAAATATATTTCTGTAGTTTCATTAAAACAGTATTCTTGTCTTTATCTCTCTAAGTGTGTCTTGTCTATATTTTTTTTCACATTGCAGTTCTATTTTTCTTTTAAATATAGTGTTATTTTTCCCTGTGAAATATCTGACCATGCATTTGTCAGCTGACATGAGATGTTAGCAATGTTTATATTTCAAAAAGAACACCAGGAACCTTTGCTGCCCTCAGAAAGTTGTCTCCAAATCTCACCTATGTTATACTCAAGTATGAACGTATTTGCTGCAAATGTTATTTAACATGTCAGTGACTAAAAACAGCCTACAAGGTTATAGAGCTTTGTTCTTCTGAAAAATAAATGAAAGAACAGAAGCAGGTAATCTCTGACACATGTCACAGTAAAATGATATGTATGCCCCAGTGTCACAGCAGAATTTTAATCTCCTGGAGTGTTCTCTTAAGTGTACAGCACAGTTTTAAAAAGAACGCTGCAACATCCATGGTTTTATTCTGAAAAGTATTTTTTAAATGCAGTTAAATAATGCACCCACTTGTTATGTATAAAGGTGGAAGATTTCATTAGAAAGACATTAGTTATGTAAACATAGATGTTAACCCTTGCGTTGTGTCGCATCAAGTTGCTACTGAGACAAACACAATGTGCAATTGCTGGAGATGTCACAGTTTTCATCAGCATTTATGAATTGGTTCTAGAAGTTTGATGGTTATTGATACCTCCACAAGGAAAGTGCATGAAGTGAAAACTTTAAAGTACATATTTTTTGGCTTAATTTAAGCCATTCCAGTGATAAAATGAAAAGTGATAAAGCCAAAGAACTGGTGGTAAGTGAATGGAAGAACTGCTGACACTCAGGAGTGTAATAAGGGCTTCTGGGTTAGGTTATTTTGGAAAAAAGTAAAACTGTTTTTTGCATATTTTCTGAAGAAGCATTATCAACACTCTAAACTGTGTATTATGCTTAAACCAGACTTTTCCTTGAAGTTTTATCGATTTACAGTCTACTTTGAGTTTCCTTCTCTTCTTTTTTTTTAAATTTTTACTCCTATCACTAGTTGGTTTTTTGTAACTCAGCTGTGATTCAGTTGTTTCCCACATGCTTATTGCCAGCTATTAAATTCTGTCCTTCCTATGATCACATGCACTCAAAGTAATTTCTTGCCAATTGATATGACCTCTATATTCTGTGAAAGATTTTTCTTTCCCCCTGCTTTTGCCTGTTCCAGAATCTATTTAAGAGGGAGAGTTTGACTCAAGGGCGCACAGAGGAGTCTGTTAGGAGTGTGGGGTGTTAGGAGTGGTGGGTGTCACTTGATTCTCTATGGCATGGTACAGAAGATACCTCTGTATCACTGTTTCTTGTTAATGGAGCATCTTTTCAGGTGGGGAAAACTGAATGAAAATGGCAAAGAAACTCTTGTATGTCTCTCTACCTAAACATTCTTTGCTAGTCTTTCTTCTAAGTGCTAAAACATGACTGCTGTGTCTAGCCATCAAAATGAAACCTTTTGTGAATGGGCTGTACTCTGTCATCTGGCTTTTGTGCAGAATTGCTTGCATGAAAAAACATTAACGTTGTTAAACTGGAAACTCTCTGAGACGTAAATATTGCGTCTTCCTGTCTAAGTACTGCAGTATTCTGCATGCAGTTCTTCAAATCATTTTTACAAGTGAACTTAGTAGGATATGAGTGCTTCCATTAGTTTCTCTCTCAGCCTTTCTACATCAGGCATCATTTTAATTATGTACTTGAATGACGTTTTACATCAGGGAGAGGGATTTTATTGTAAGCATCATCAGCCCATTGATGAAATGAAACTTTTCTGTTTCATTACTTGCTCTCTCAGTAAATAACCTTCCACCAGTTCATTGTTCGGGTCTCAGTAATCCCGTTTGAAATTCTGGATTGTGAAATTGTGCTTCTTTGAGTTACTAACAGAAAAAAGAAAATACTATTACAGAGTCTGTGGTTGAACATACTGTCAAAGATGATCTCTGAAGCAATATAAAATAGTTTCAGCTGGACATGGGGTAAAATACTAGTATCTTAAGGCTCTTCTCAGTTAATTCTCTTAAAAACACATTTTGGGGGGAGTAGATGTAAAATCTTATGATCTGCTGAATGTTTGGTTTAAGAATTTAATTATGGTAGTTCTGTTGCCAAAAATCTGTGTTTGAACTATATCAGTGACTAATGGGAAGGTAGTTATCTGTATTTTTTAACTTAAACCTATTGTTCCCTGTCAGATCTGTTGTAGAAGAAGAAGTTTGTTTCATGAAGACCGTTGGCAGTGTCTTTTGGATTGTTTCAGCCCACATTTCCTTGATAATGTTCTTTTACAGATATGTCAGGGACTTACCTTCTTTTAAAGATAGGGGTAGCTTATTATTTGTGAAGTCTAACTCACATTTGTGTGTATATGTACATGCATGAATCTGTTTATATCACTAGCATGCATGGGACATGTCTCAAAGTGCTAGTATTGGTTTTTCAAAGGAGTATGGTTTTTGATGAAATTCATATAAAATATTTGGCTTCGTGTCATGAACAGTTTTGAAAAGCAGAACCATTATACTTTTTTGTTGTTCCAGGCTCAGTTACAGTACACAAATGATAGCGTGTACATGTTTCCAGGAGCAAAAAGCATGGTCAGCATTAAAAATGAAATAACTAATTCCTCTGTTTTATACTGTCTAGCTGTTGTGCTTCCTGCTTATTCCCAGCTGCACGTCTCCCTGTCTTGACATCTCCAAGTTGTGGATTCACATTTGGATCAATACTCTGTATTTTGAGTACCCTTTTTAATTTTGCAGCACTTCTGTTGTTGTGTCGTGTTTCTTGTTTCCCCTCTGAACTGGAGGCCCTTTAACAGTCTGCTCAGACAGTTGTGTCTCCTTTTTTCTGAAAGTGCCTGTGGACATCTTTTCTGCAGATACTGCCTATCAGTGGTTTTGATTAGGCTGCCTTCTCCCCTTAAGTAAGCTCTGGAGCAGTAAACCACGTGGGAGGTTATGAAGGTTATGTAAGTTACCCACTTCAGTAGTTTTCATTTTCTTTTCCTGTCAAAAAGATTTATGAAACCATGCTAATTGCAAGGAATTTTGAGGCTTTGTAAGGATATTCAGTTCCATTATTTAATATTGATTCAAATGTGGCTGCTGAATTTTTAATACTTTAAAAATGGACCTCTTAAAAGTACTTGTGTGGTGCTACTTGTATGTAGTCGTCTCTTAAATCTCTAAGCAATGGCCATCCATTCCATAGGAAACTTGACCCCAGTTCTGTTTTTGCTTGTTGCACTCTGTAGCATAAGAGGTGGAGATGCCACAGCATTTTTGGATAGAATTTTTTCTTTTTAAATTCTGAGTTCTTAATGTTTTACATAGGAAAATTCAGTAGGATGGGATGTTTTACTTGATAGATCCTATGTTTTGTGCTGTCTCTGGCTTTGCATCTTCAGTTTGCTGCATACTATATGTGCAAAAAAATTGAAGTTGCTTTGAGGACACTGTTAGAAGAAATTACATGGGTATCTTCTGCCTGAATAACCAGTTATTATCAGTATTGATGTCTTTAAACTTTCCTCATAAGTGCTTCAATTTATATTAATTCACAGCTTTAGTGCTTCCATGTAATTTTTTAAGCTGAAATCTTTTTTGTAGCTGTAACAGCTACTGCAGATTCCTTGCTTTTAGTTCTAGCAATTCACTATATTGTATATATATTCACAGAATTTTTCTTACGTGCCTAGAGAAAGTTTCCTGTCCCTCTTAGAACATTTGTTTCCACCCAACGATCTGGTTTTGCTGTGTTTATTCTGTGGCCTGTGGCTAAGGCATGTTATGTTAGCTGAGTGCTGGAAGGAGCTGTGCTGATGCTTGCCATGTGCTCGTTGACTCGTGCGTGATTTTTTTTTGTCTGCTTATTTTTACGCACATTCAGTCTTGCCATCTCACGGTGTTGTTTTTCCAAACCTGGATCTGTCTGCTTATTGGAAGCTTTGCATTGGAGTCATGCTAACATGGAACATTTATCTTGGTTGATCTTGTGGCAAGCAAACTCTGCAGTTGGCTTTGTTTTTCTAAATGATGGCCTTTCGTTTATTTATTTTTAAAGGAAGTCTTTTTTATCTGCATACCATATATGTCTAATTAGAGCTTCCTCACGGTAACATTCAAGTGATTCTTGCTTAGATGATGCTGAATGGTTTCCTATACACCCGTTATCTGATCAAAAGGTTATAAAACAAATACAGAAGATTCCTACTTGCCTCTTTTTAGCTTGGATTGCTGCTGTTGCAGCTTGAACTGTGCTGCCTTATTAGTTCTGGCTAGGGATGAGTTCATGAGGTGTTTGTACGTGTCTCTGTTTTGAACATGGTTGCTCCATCTACACAAGCAGAAACGTGGCCTGCAGTGTCACCCCTGCCATGTGCTGGAAGCAGTGCTGTGTAAAGAGGGCTAATGGAAGCTCAGAATCTTCTGCCACTGCATTTTACAAATCTTCTCTGAGTTTTTATTCTGAGGTGCTTTTTAGTCTCAGCAAACTGAGCATCTGTTAGTACATGTCTATTAAGTATATTCTATTAGCTATTTAGTACATGAGCCATGCTAAAACAAATGTTGTCTTCTCTTTTTCCACCAGAATATTGTTAAAATAGTGTCAGAATTTAAGCTGTTGTATCTTTTCTTTTTAGTAGGATTGAGGGGCGAAGAGTCCTTTTTCCCAGAAAGGAGTTCATTATGCGTGCATGGTTCTTCTGCCTCTCCAGCCCCACTGTAGCCTCAGAAATCCAACAAATAAACTGATATTTTGAGTGCAACTAATTATTGCAGAATGCTAATTGTAACTCTTCTTCATTTCTGCAGAATGACAGGAAGGGAGTTTTTCTCTCGATTTCCAAGCCTTTATCCTTTCCTTCTCAAGCAGTTAGAAGTCGTAACCAATTCTTTGAACAGGTAAGATGATGTCTGAGAAAACTTTGAAATACAAAGTGAAGTGAAAAGGTTAAACTGTGTTGTGTCAAATACACACCCTAGTGCCGTTGTATACATCAGTGCTTCTTGAAATGATAACAGTTCTAATGTTTTTGCTAAGGCTTTTTTCTTTTAACTTCTGCACATTGCATTAAGTCAGATGGAACTACTGTTGAGTAATTAAGAGTTGCTGTGTTCTTGGGATCAGATGTTAAGGAACTTTTATTTTTCAGGGAAACAGAACCCGGGTGTTTAAGTGTCTCACGTTTAACAATGATGCTTCCTAGCATGTTTAAGTGATGTGGGGTCATAGGCCTCATGTAACTCCACATGAACACTTCCTAGCCTGTGACACACTGACTCTGGGGAAGGTCCTTGATCTTGTTTTAAAGACTCCACAAATGGTGGCTGAGAGCTACAATTTGATCCCTGCAGATGATGCCATATGGGATGACGCTGTTACCTCCAGGTTCATGAACTTTTAAAGTAAACCAGTGCTGGCTTTGTTTTTTCTTCAAATGCTATGATATAAACTGTGGAAATTGAGCAGCTGATTTATGGGTGAGGTTCAGCTGACTGTTTAATGGGCCTAAGGTGAATACTCAGAAACAGGAGTTTCACCAGTCATTGCATGTTTTGCAGTCTCTGCTCTGAAAAAAGAGGTTGTGTATATTCTGCACAGCAGTCTACTCTACCTGATGTTATAAAAGGTGACAATGTTGTCACTGGCAAATTTTGGGAAGTTTTTCAATTGAAAAAGATTGGAAACTGCTGTCTGAAATACTGGCCTTGAATGCTTTTTCAGTGTGGATTAAGAATTGTCTCTTATTATTAGCTACTAAATAAATCAAAAAGCATTGATTTTAACTTGGTTTTCTGGTTGTTTTTACCATATGAATAGTAGACCATTGGTGTCAATGACAAGAACTATTCTTTAGTAAAACGTGTTATTTACTAAACACACATTTCCTTTCAAACTGATAAAAATACTTCTTTTAAACCACCTTTTTAAACTCAGCTCTCTCTTTCCCAGTTCATAGAGAAACATTATCTGTGCAGGTTTTTAATATTATTTAAAAATGAAGGCAGCTCACTGTGTTTGGGAATAAAGGAGGCTTGGAATAATGTGGGAAAGTAAAGACAGTTACAGCCATGAGTGCCTTCATTAGAGGGGTCCCCTGCAGAAGAACTGGATGCCATATTTGATCCCAGCAGAGTTTGCACTCCCATGTAATGATCAGCCTAGGATAACTCCTTAAACCAGAGATGCAGAAGGCTGTTTTGTGGGGAAGAGGCTCAAGACTAGCATGAAGGAGGATGCTTTTTTCACCAAATGCTTCTTACACGTTCTTACTCAGTGAAGCTGAAGAGTTGAAAATCCATCCAAGCGTGTTCCTTTTGCTTTTAATCCTGGGAAGACTGTATCCATCTCCAATGGATGGCTCTCACTCAGCACTCAGCACAGCACCATTTGTCCCCTTTATTATAAGGTAAGGTAATTTTGTGGTGGTTTTTTATGTGATGGGAGTTCTTTTTTGAATCTTTGGAATATTTTTAATAAAATGCCTTTTTAAACTTCTCTTCAGTTTTAATTCTTAAAGGAAAAACTGGTATTTATTGGTTGGAATTTCCTATATTATTAATACTTGTCTTGGAGAATTAGAAGGGGTATCCACTTATGCAAACCATTATATGACTTGTTTGTAAGTCTTCATCTGTAAATGCTGTATGGCTTCACTGCTGCCACTTAGAGGGTAGATGAAAACTGATGAGCTTGAGAGACTTTAGCAATGCCAGATTTGCTATATGAGCTTCTGATGGGTTTTTTCAGTCCTCCAGAATGACTGTAACACATCAGTGTAATGACTAACATAGATTCGTAGATGTATGTATGTATCTCTCTCCATATCTGTCCATGAATATAGGTAGCTAGCTAAAGATATGGATCTGTCCTTCATCGAATATGTTTCTGAGACAACTTTTCAAATATTTATACAGTGTAACTTTCATTTGTATGGTGGTTACAAGAAGGTATTCAGCAGATATTTTGCTACTCTCTATGCCTCCGGTTTGGGAGCCTCATAAAGAAATCAGGGCTGTGGTGGGTGAGGAGAAATGTATTTGAGAAAAGTCTTGCTATCTGTGTGAAAGCTTCAGTGCAGTAGGGTGAGAAACTTCTGTGCTTAGTCTTGCTCCTCTAGTAGTGAAACAAGACAAAGTTGTTGTTATCCTAAGGTTTTCCAATTTTTATTTTATCCTACTGTTTATGTTAGAAAATAGCATCTCTATCTGCTTATTTTTCACAGCAGATACAATGTATGTCTTGCCTTTTATGATGGTTTTGAATTTTTAAGAATAAATACTAATTATTGTTTTTTCTGAAAGGGAAAAACCTGTAGTGGGAGTTTTTAAATGCACTGTATTTAACAATTAAATGTTTGGCCTTCTGCCATATCTGAATCTTGAATTCTTTTGGGTAAATGTTTAAAACTATTTGTTACATCCTTAATCTGCTCTGTTTCGATGCCTTTATCAATGCACTGGAGAATGCTTGTTTTTTTTACATATAGTGTTTCATTTTGGTTATCACTAATAGACTAACTTTTTATAAGCTTTTGGTTGCAGCCTTTCAGTTTTGTCCTTGTTTCTATTATGATCACTACTTTTTGCAAGGTACATACACCAGCAAAATAACTTTTCACACTTAGTTAGCTTGTTATCTTGAGGTTACTTAAATTCATTCAGAAGATGTGGGGAGAGAATCCCAATAAAATCTTTCAAGAAGCTGGAAGATTTAAGAGACCTGTACTGTTGGACCTACTTTTCCTTTAAATGTGTTCCTAAAGTAGAATGATGCAGCAGATAAAGATGATGTTTTCTGCATTTCCTTTCCATTGATTTTGGCAGTAAATGCTGTGGGTGCAGGTATAAAACTAGCATAAAATTACTACGTATTTATGACAAAAATATGTATGTGGGTGTAAAGAGATGCATTTTCTGTCTGGTTACTTAGCAAAGTATTACAATTTTTATGGTTGCCAGGGGACAATACCAAGGATTCTGCAGGGGTAAATGTATTTATAATATACCTCAGTGTGTTGTTACTGGCTGTACTTCTGTCTACAGTTCTTACATCCTTGTTCTTTGAATGCCATGCCTATTTTCTGTTCATTCTGACTGTATTTGTCAGAATATACAGGGATAATTTATCTTGGTAAAACAAATACGTTGCTATTTTCCCTTCTATTTCCTTTGCTATTTTTCATTCTACAATAACAAATGAACAAAAATAAAATTGTTTCCTCTTCATTTGGTTGTTCTTTAGGAGGTGGTAATGAAGGTTGTTGTGAAGTAACCACTTTGAGAGGATCAAAGAGAAGGTCTGGTGCCAAAGGCCCTGTGCACCAAGTCATTAAATTGTATATATAAACTGTTTCTTTGAATTGCTCAGTCAGTGTTGCATTCTATAGCATCTGCGTACACGTATAATCACGTGGTAGTCCAGTGCAGTTAGAACATGTAATTGCCCTGCCATACTTTTTACCATGAGGTTTTTGTTTGACATGGGTACCAGTGTCCAGGAAGGATACAGCCATGCAGGCAGCAAAGAGGAAGGGTGAATGTGACCCACGACTGGTCTTGCAGGGCTGAGCCCGCAGTGAAGTGGTGTGTGTTTGTTGCACTGAGAAGATGAACAGAGTATTGTGTTTGCAAGCGGATGAGCAGTTCTGTGTACAAAACTGGGCTGAGCAGAAAGAATCCAAGTTGGGCTTTTGAAGAGCGTCACTTAAGCTCGAGTGGAATTTTCCATCTAGTGGGAGTAGAGCTGTGGTTGCTCTGACCGTGCCGAGATGAATTGCACAATATGAGCAGGATTAAATGCTGCAAGGACAAATCTCAATCTCTGAGCACATAGTTGTTACTCCTTGTTGAACCAGGACATTTGATTACCTATCTGCAGTTCTATTAAGCTATTTTTCCCCCTGCAGATGTTTTATTTGGAACACTTTGATTCACAACTTATTACCTCACTTTCTATTTTTTTTAAAGAGCTAGGTAGGTCTGTTTTAATGGTACTTTCTAAGATGAATGAATGTACAGCATGTTTTTAATTAACAAGGGAGCTAATCAGGAGGTAATGTTTTAAGTATGAAACAAAAACATAACCTCCCTTTTGCCTCCCTCTCCCTTTTTCAAAGACCTGTAATCTCTTCAGAATGATCTAGAATTGAGTTACCTTATGTCTTTTTGTACCATGGCATTGACAGAATGTTTGTTTAGTGTTAAATGTTTTGGGCTGAATGCTCTGAAGGAGTAGAATGGGTATTGCTTTATTAACTTGGATGCTTTTTCACTACTTGGAGTCTAGCTCTGTTTAAGAGTGTGACTTCTTAATATTTTAGAAAGTTTTTTTAAAAATTAAAATGTCAAACAATATAAGGTTTTAAAACCTTGTTGGATGTATGTGCCTTGGCTTCCCCTTAACAGAACTTAATTCTTCATGAAATTTCCCTTTTAAAACTTCAGCAAATAGACAGATTTCGAAGCAGTGCTGCTTCTAGGTGTATTATGTTGCAAGAAATGTGAACATCTTTCCATGAAATTAACACAGTTGTGAAAGAGGCACTGTTTTCTTGGGCAGAATTTTGTAACTTGCATCTTCATGCAAAATGGAAGAGCCAAATTCTGAAGTCCCGTGGTGCTGTTTCCAGTCAGGGACCCAGGGTAGGTGGCAGTGGGAAGCACTTCACAGCTGTCCTCTTTGCCCTTCTACCCTTCTCCGTCCCCCACCCTGGACTGAGGGTTTTGGTTTTGCACTCAAGAGCTTGTTACTAATATACAAGGATAATCAGTGTGACTGTTGGTTAATGATAGACACTAAGATGCAAGGAAAACAAAACCGTGTGTGATGAGAAAAAATGTTCTGTGGGGTGGAGCATTGTCATTTTTTAATTAAAAAATTTTAAAAAACTTTAAGCCATTCCTAACAGAGTGTTTAGAGAAGGAGAGAGAAAATTTTTATCATCTATGATTTTTGGAAATAGTGAGATTGATCCGGGTTTATTTTAACTTCCTAGAAAGCAGAGCAGCTGACCTGAGGCTCTCTGAGTTTCAGTTGTGTCTAACCATTTCATAAACACGAGACAGCTCACTTCTTAAGGAAGAAGACTCAGATGTAGTAGTATTAATACTGCAGAACGTTGTGTGAATTTAAATTTTCACCAATCAGTGATGTTACTCGCATGTAGGTTGCTCATTTGAAAAAGTTGTTCTTTGTTGACTTGTGCCTGTAAGTTTGATTGCTCTGTATTGTGTTTAATTATGCTAAATTATATCCAGTCTGTTCTGGTGGCTGGTTCTGTTCCACTGTAGCCCTATGACAAAGTCTGTGTGGGCTTCATGGGAATGGGTCTAGGGTAAGATGGATAATAAAGAAACAAAATTCAAATGTAGATTCAAAAGTGTCTGTAAGACTTATCTCAAAGTCTTAAATTTTAGATTTAATAAACAGCACAAGAGACGGCCAAATGCTGAAGTTCTAGTAACAAGATACCCTCATTTTGTTTGAGAAGAGCTTGGAGGAAATAATTAGTGTATATATACTTTTTATAAGCTAAAATTGCTGTTTATATAAGCTGTTTAAATACAGATTAGCTGGTGTTTGTTTTGTTTCACACATGTGCAGTTATATGTGTGGGTTTAGTATATCATCCTGTACCAGCCTTGAAAGCAGCCATCTGATTTTCTGTAGGCTGAGCACTGGTATCTTCTGGTAAGTGGCCAAACAAGGTAGCTGACTGGTTGTGCTAAATGTTTCCTCTACCTTTCTCCTCTTTTCCCTGTGTTTTAGTGTGACGTGGCAGCACTAGGAGAATTAATATTAAAACTTCCCTGGTTTCAACTGTCATTTCTGTACGACTGGGAATCTTATCAGGGGTCTGATAAGGAAAGAGCTTTTGTAGGAATGCCTTTTCATATTAGATTAAAAGAACTACATGTGTTTGTTGCAGCCCTGTTGTATTAAAATAGCTGCTTTGGATTACAGTTGTTTATGAAAACATCTCCCTGTGTTCCCTTATCAACTGCACATCTTCTCAGTCTTTGGTCTCTGGTTTTTTAATTTGCTTTGGGTTTTTTTTAGTTACTAATATTTGTTCAGTATAACTGCTCAGCGTTATAACTGTCTGCAAATACTGCATTATTTGGAATCCCCATGAGATTGGGAGCAGGCTCTGACTCATTGGAATGCCCAGTGTCCTTGTTGGGGAAGCTCATGGGGCTGAGCAGTCATTGTGAGATGAAGACAGATATCCGTTTTATTATGGGCAAGGTTCCCAAAACATGGGCTGGCATAGACATTTGGAAAAAAGGAGCAATGTGCACCCTTAAAGCATACACTGTTTTTTAGATTTTTCTTGTAGTAAATCTCTTGCTTAATATCTGAAGTGGAAATTTTGCATAGCTGGGGGAGAAGGAGGGAAGGACAGGGATTCGCTTCCCCACTGAGCTTATCTCTAATGAACTGGGACTGTCTTGGAAGTCTTCCATTTCTACTTAGATTCCTTTCTGTGCAATCCTGATTGCATAGTGATTGATACTGATCTGTAAAAATATTTATGGTTCACTATAAATATTTATTAATAAGAAGAGTTTCAGTCTTTTTCTTCCTTTTAGCATTTTTAAATAACAAATTGTAAACAGGCTGTAATTTTTTCCAGTTTGATTAAGTTCAAATTGTAGTGCTAGAGAAGAATGAGAAGTGTTTGATTGGCAGTAGGCTGCTCAAGACCGTCTGATCTACTAAAACTCTTTATTCATCTTGTACATTCTTTACTGTATTCCTGTCTTTTCTCTGAAACTGTGGACAGATGTGTGGTATCCAAGTGGTGCTGACGGGAAATACCACAACCCTTAGGTATTCGTAATTAATTTCTTATTCCAGTGTCCACTGTGTTCATCAATCATTGGCAGATTATTGTCTGAAGCAGTTTAGGAAATATTCACAAACTTCAGGGAGCTTTCAGATTCATGGCAAATAAAGGGTGACATCTGTCAGAGAGGCATTCATGAGCACTGAGAGTACCTGTCTTTTTCCAGTGTTGCAAAATCCTGAAGAGGACTAGTGGCTGGGATCCTGGGTTAAAATTTGATGTGTGTTGAACTTGGTGTATACTTGCTTGAAACATGATCGAGTAAAAAACATGATGGGGTGCTGAACTGTCAATATATGATTGGTGAAGTAATTTTATTGTTCATTTATGTACTTAAAATTAACCAGTGAGTACTCTGCTGGTCAAGATAAGTATCCAAAAGATAATATTTAGCTTATTCTGGAATAGTATTTGCAGGAAGGAATATGAAAATGGAGAGAAATAATACATTAACTATCCAGAGGATGATAAGGGAAACCAAGTATAATGATACTTTAAAAAGCCAATATTCTTTAAAAAGAACAGTCTGAGTTTGGGAAGAGTCAGTAACTGGGAAGGCTTTTTAGCAATGAGCTAGATACTTCTGATGGTATGGCTGGAAGGGAAGCATCTTTGAGAACCCAGGTCCTTTGGATGTTTTCATGGGTCTGAGGATATGTTTTTAAAATTGCTCATGTTGCAGTTTTGCTTACAATCATCTGAAGCTTTGAAAATCATCACAAGGTACTGAGAATTGATTTTTTCGTTCAACTTCCCTTTCATAGAGTTCAGAATAGAGTTGCTAAGACAGAAAGTAGTCTTTGTTTTGTTTTTTTTCCCAGCTCTGGGTAGTAAGTGGTGTGTTTTTCTTTCTGTTATTCTGCAGTAGTGAAACATCATGGTAACTGTTCCCAAATTAACGAAGTAGAAATAGATTGTGAATAAAATTGTCTTTTACATGATCTTGAGATAAGAGCAGGGTTTTTTTTTTTTTTTTGGTCTAGAGTGCTCTGAACCGAAATGGAGGCTCTACCCTCATATATCTTCAGTAGTTACATAAGCCTAGAGTCTACCTACCTGGACATACTCTTTGGGATTTCTTGATGGGAATTCAAGAACAGATGCCATTTAAATTGTGTCAGCATGTTCTATAGGAAATCTCCATTTGACAAGAACATATTTCTGTTCCTCTGGAGTTTACACACTGTATTAGTAATAGTTTTCATAGACTCAGATGTTAGCGATCCTAGGTGTTTTGGCTTGCTAAAACACAACAATTCAAGTTTCTGATGTTGATTCAGCTTGGTATCAGTTGGCCACTTGTTTACATTAACCTGGGCCTTGGTGACAAGAAGAGAGAAATGTCTATAATTTTTCCTTAGAAAGCCCTGGGAAACATATGGAAAAACAGCTCCTGGCAGAGCTTGTGGACAGCTTTCTCAAATAAAAGCCTGTGTGCTTTGCCTACATACTTTCTGCAGTATTTATGGCTACTCTGGTTCATTAAGTGCTTGTGTGGAAACTACTGCCCTTACAAAAACATGGGGTTTTATCTTAATTGCCCAAGTTGGAAGAATAAAATACTTCACACAATATATAAAGAGACTAGAAGTTTGGGCAACCATTAACATCACTTTAAAGGAAATAGATAAGAGTTTAGAGGTTTAGTACTACATAAATAACCTGAAATTAAATTTGGCTTGTTTCTGTCCATGGTTTTGCTCAAACATTTCCTGAGCTACATTTATGTGTTGATTGTAGATCTAAAACCTCCCACAAACTGTTGGTACCTCTGTAATATTTTCCTATTTTACAGGTAAATATTGAGGAGCCATATCAAAACTCAAGTTTTTCTGGTGTTTTTTTTTTTTTTAATCTTAGATTAAAGAACAAAAAATTATTCTCAGCCCAATTATAATACAGGTTTCCACAGAGAAATAAGTTTTTAAATTAAATGCTTTGGATAGTTCTATTGCTAAGGAACACGGAAAAATAAAATGGAAAATTGTTGTGTTTCCTTAAAAGCACAAACCAAGCAAATCAAAAAATGAACAAAAGAAACTGTAGGTACATGTGTAGCAAATTATTTTTGATATTCCAGGAAGCCTTACTCTCTCAGTAATGAATAGGCACTGTCCTGCTGATTCATCCACAGTATGGAAGTCCAAGTTAATTGTGTGGAAGCATGAGTGTATTTTTTGTTTAATTCTATTTTTGGACCTCACTTAGCTTGGAAACCTGTCACACTGCATTTGTAGTTGCTAAAGGTATTCCTTTAGGAGATAATTTGAAGGGGAAAAATTTACTAGTATTATAATCTTCAGGAATGCATACAATGCTCTTGAATGTTAATATCCAAACTCTTGTAATAGGAACTGAATCTGTTGCTAAATACTTTTCCCTCTGATCTCTGACCACCATCCGTGTTTTTCCTACTCTCATTTCTTGGTTTTAATTCTTGCTTTGGAACTGATGACATAACTTGAACTGTATAGCTGCATCGTGGAGGAAAGACGAAATCTCCTTCTCATACTACCTACTGTGTCTCTATAGAATCAGACAGAAGACTTAGCACAATTTTTTTTACAGTGCATTTGTTAGGACCTTGTGGTATAACTAGCTCCAGGATTTAAAGAGTACCATCTATGTGATTTTTATTTATCTATATTTTTCAATCATTTTCATCTTCTAAAAGCCCTGGTGGCTGTTAAAATGCTCTAACCTGCAGGCAGAGGTGGTTGGTTTGAATTGCAAGGCCTTTTCCTGCCTCATGCTGCACTCTTCCCCCAAGCTCCTTGTGATGGTGGTAGGATACTTGGATTGACTTAGAAGCTCAGAGCCCTTTCTGCAGAACCTTCACTGTATCACTAATAAGAAATGACATTGTTAGTAATGCACAGATCACTGTGACAACAGCCAGTAAAACCTGGAAATAGACATTTCTCTCCTTGCTAGTCCTTCTAACAACTGTAGGAATTATTTAATATAATGAACATATTTTCAGCAACAGGTGTAATTTTTCAAATTAATTCTGCTAATTTGTTTCTGTGACCTTTATATAAAAGGTAATCCTTATTTGTGTTGTTAGTTTGGGTAATATGAAGTCTGTTGAAGGGGGAGAAATAAAGGGTGGAAAATGAGCGCATAGGAAACACCTGCAGGTTTGTTTTTTCTTTTCTTTTTTTTTTCCCCAGAAGAAGTTTAAGATATTATTATTTACAGCTAGTGTTCTGTTGTTTGTAGCCAGAGTAATAAATCAGATACTTTGATGTGTGCAGAGGAGTATGGAATCTTTGTGCCTTATGCGAGTTGGTGATAAATCATGTCAGTTAGGAGGGCGGTTCAGGATCTAAGTGTTGAAGCTGGAACGGAGCAGTGGAAATGGATTGAATTGAATCTACGGTTACACAGAGCGAAACCTTCTCAGATTTATTGACTTTTTGTTCTTGATCGTGGACTGTTTCAAGTAAACATGTTTACATCCAATACCTCATGCACCTAGATAAACAGTACTGAGTTCAAGGTGAAATACTACAGTTGTTAATAGTCCTCAGGATTGAATAGGAGTGTATCACATGAGGATTTTGCAAGTTTCATTCTTGCTGCTGCCTTGAAGAATAATAAAATCAGGTCGGCATGATGTATGTTTTTATATATGACAACATTTTAGATAATTCCTAGATTTTAAAGTCTACTTATATCTGCCTGCATGTAAAGGTAGTGTCACATACTGAAAACACTTCCCCCCCTCCCCCAAGCACCTTTCAAATCAAAGGAGATGGAACAATTTTAAGTGCAGGTTTGTACGCACATCTACGCTGTCCTAATGGATACAAGATTCCACTGGTTGTATTTCCTACAGAGATGATGAGCCTGCAGCAGATTTGAGTTGTGCTGTTGCCAGGTGAAGCTCAGAGTCTGGATGGTGAAGTACCACATTTGGAGGTCCTTTTCTGCTAGTGTCCCACCAAGGCAACTGCTATCACATAAATGAAACTCATCTCAGGGATGGCAGTGTGGTAAACTACTGCAGGAGGAGTAACCTGAGTAGTTCCACAGCCTTAAAATGCTTCTTTCTTCAGCTGCTGGGTTTTGCTGCAGATACAAAACTGAGTTACTGTAATTGCCATAATTGTGCAATAATATTTCTTGATGCTGTTTGTGAGATTGCTTCCCATAATGGTTGCTAAACTCTAGATAAAACAAATTTTTAACAATACAGGTAGTAGACTCAGTGCTAAAGTGTATGGTTTGGAGCTTGGTATAACAATGAGCAAAAAATTGCAAAATTGGGTTAGAATGACATTTTTCTGTTGCTCAGTTGTTTTATTTGCATTCAGTCTTTCTATCCCTTTTTGAGAATTGATCCTGTTTAGTTTTATTTACAGGTGAGAGGTTTTATGTAAGTGGGATCCAGTAAAAATCAAAACTCTGATCTAGGGTGCTGTTAGAGGATGGAAAAACTAGTATATGTTTTGACATTCTCCTGGCAAACTTCTTGCATGATTCAGGAATGAGGCCAAGTGCCTTCAAAACATGAGAGATGTACACCTAAGTGCCTTCAGGGTATGCAGAAGTTCAGGGATAGGTCACTAGTGGTGACTTGGCATGACATCTGACATATGTATGTGAAAGAAGGAGTATTTTTTAAGTATTATCAAGTGCTGTTTCTTGTGGGGCGGTGGGGATTGGAAAGAACTGTTTTTCTTTGAGTGTTAGATTTAAAAATAAGTATTTTAAATAAATGAGAAGAAACAGTAGGAATGTTAACCCATCTCAGATTTGGGAAGCTGTTTGTTGATGTGAAATACCTTTCATGTGTTCCCATACATGTCCCTATAAAGCAGATACTGTATTGTTCTTAAACTTTTGTGGTGCTCTTGTTCCTTAGTGCTGATTTCATAGGCGTGCTGTTCTCAGGATTCCCGCTAAGGTGTCAGTCCCTGTGAACACCCTGCACCCTGTGTGGCAGCCTGGAGTGTGAGAAGTGTGCATGAATGTACAGCAGGTGTGTAGGACAGTGGCAGGCTGCTGGCTGGGTTGCCCTTTGGGCAGGCAGGGGCTGTGGGATTGCTTTTGCCTCAGGCACAGAAAGTTGCAGAGCTGGGTCCACGGCGTCCTGGGGGAGTTCTCCATGACGGGGCCCTTGTGTGATTGCTCTGCGGGAGGACTTCAGGCAGCTGAGAAAATTTTGCCTGTAACGTGAAACTATTTTCTTCTTTCTATACATAGAGCAGTCACTTCTATTTTCATAATAAATTTGATAAAATAATAGAGCGGAACAAAATTTGGCGTGTAAAATACTGTATCTCCATATACGTAGGTGCATGTGTTATAAATCTTTGGTGTTTTTACAAGACAAAAAAGTTAAAGTCAGGTTATTTAAAAATATATAGTAATTCATTGCATTGTGTTTGAGGAGAAAGCCCCCTCTTGAAGCATGTAGTGTTGGAAAGTACCCTTGCACAAGGCAGAGGAAACCCTGGCATTTTACCCATTTTCCACTCCTGTGAAGACATGTCAGATTCCTTGGTATCTGTAAAAGTCATAAACAAAATTAAGAAAACATGGTTCAGCAGAGCTGAAAGAATGGTTGCCGACAATTACTTCTTAGATTTCAGTTTACTATGAAGTAGAATTAAAATGTTTTTGTTTAAAAAAAAAAAAGGGTTTTTTTTGGAACTGACTTTCTTCTCACACCTTGTCAATACAGGATTAAAGCTTTTCCTATGGCAGAGTCTCTAATTGTGACTGTTCTGCTCTAGCATCCTGTAGTGAAGGATGGCCAGTCTGTGAAAACGAAATGTAAAGATGGTCTTTGTAAAAATCATGATGGAACATACAACCTTATTTGCAAGGGTGAAAATTCCCACAAAAAACTGTTGTTTAGGGGGTAGTATAGCTCTCTCTGAAGGAGACCTGTGTCTTTCAGGCATGCCAAGGCATAACATATCTATTTCAGTTAGGACTATTTAGTTTCTTAGTGTTCAAAACCCTGTTAGCTGGATTGGTGGTTCAAGATGCAAACTGTCTTCTGTATTTCTTTGATGTGAAATAAAGTAATATAAATAAATTAATTTAAATAATTATTTATTATAAGTAAAGTAAAATAAACTACTACTTTGAATATTGATTTAAATTTGCTACAGATACTTGAAAATCTGGAATACCTTTTAATTTCATTTAACTTTTAAATATGTAGGCATGACACTGCAGGATTTTTTTGTTTGTTTTTCAGCAGAGGTCAAAATCATTTTGGCAGGGGATAATCTCATCTACATGTGATGTTGTAAGATAAAAATACATAGGAAGCAATTCAGGAAAAGGATGAGTATTGGAGTAGGGAAGGCCGTCTCTCTTGGGTCATCACAATCATCTGGGAAGTATCAGAGCATAACTTCAGCTGTACTGTATTTTTCATCACCTAAGACATTTGGCCTTTTTTGTCTAAACCCTGTAGTAGCTTTCTCAGTTTTCTGGGTGGCTGAATTGTTACCTGCATTGCCAAAATTCACACCTGCAAGAATTACTGGCTTTGAAAGACTTAGCCTAACCTGCTTAGCTGATTAAGGACTCTTACTCACGTCAATTCAGTATACATGCTACCATATAACTGGTTAATGTGTTACTGTAGCTGAATAGCTCATTCTGTATGTATTTTCGTAAATCTACAGCCTGTCAAAACCTTAATTGCATTAAAAGGTGAAAGATTCTTTTTGGCATTTACCGTATGTGGAGTCCTGCATCTTACTTTTTATTCAAAATTAACTGCTGTTTTTCTTTTAGATACTAATTATAAACAATGGAAAGTTATTTTCTAATGTCTTTTACTTCCTGCCTTTAAATGTGTTCTAGAAACCAGTGGGAGTTTTGGCCCAAAATTCAGTGGACACCATGTTGTGTTCTCATGGAAACATCTGATTAACAACATGGAGATAACAATTTAAGTCAAACTCATAATACATTTGAATATGATTAGTAAGTAACACAAACATCAAGAAAGATATTTACAGGACTATATACTTACCTGTCTCATGGCATAATTGCATTTTTTCCTCTTTTTTTCTTTTTTCTTTATCTAAACACCAGAACTTTTGAATGAAAACAAATCCTCTGGCATAGCTCTAGTATGACTTACCTTTCTGGGCAAATATTCTTTCACTACCGAGAAGACTGTATATTAGATTTGTGAGAAATATGTTACAGTTTTCATTGCATTAATGCTTTGTTTGTTTTAGGCACCCCAGTGATTGGAGCTGGATGAGAAGTAACAGGTCTTTCTCCTTTCTGCAGGTGTGGGCACTCCCCCGTGTACCACTGCCGCGAGATGTCGGGCCGGGCCCTCGTTCCCTTCGTTATGGCCAATGAAGTTCCACACACAGTGCTGGCCCTGCTGCAGGGGCTCCCAGACCCTGCCACTCATTGCATGCGACAGAACACTGTTCATGGAACCCTGCTGCAAGTAAGCTTGGGAGGCTTGTTTTACATCGACTTTTTTGTTTTCATTTTGTGGGGGTTTTGTTGGTTTTTTTTTTTTACTGTAGGGTTTTTTAAACATTTTTTGGTCATACTTGACAGCCAGATAACATGCCATGAGTTGTGCTTAACATTCATACGTTGTCAAAACATACATGAAGACTGCTTTTGAGTTGATTCTGTCAGATGATAAATGTGGAATGCACGTTTCAGCTGTCATTTGAAGGCAGTAAGCTGTAAGTAGTAACATTTGCATTTCAATATAATGTTTCATCTCCAGAGATTAAAGTGCTTTAAGAGCAAATATCCTTATCTGAATGTATTTACGGAGAGATCTCTGTGACTTGCCCAAAATGACTGAACAAATCCAAGACAAAGCTGAACTTCATGCACCAGTAGCATTGTATATATATCTTCAGATTCACTACTTACCCACATAATTATTTATTACTTCATTTGCTTTTCCTGCTACGCCAACAGCTTCCTGTCAGTGTGCTGTACAAGTTGTGGTAAACTTTATATGTTGGCTTCTGGAAACATTTTGGAGTACAGCTCACTTACCAGAAGTTTCTTCATTCTCCGTGTATCATTCCTCTGGTTTATGGCAGTCAGTTCACTGTGTTTCATTTTTAAGCTATCATGGTAATAAGTTACTGATTTTTATTGCTTGTTTTTCACAAGCGACCTTCCAACAAAGCCATATTGTACATGATCAGCTCTGTTGGTCTGTCTTAGTTGGCAAACTTTCTAGGTACATGTTCCCACTGTAAGCTGTGTGCTGGGGTGTGTATGGTTGTTTTGATTTGGGTTTTAATTGTGTTTTTTCCAGCATATTATTTCCCATTAAAATCAGGACTTTCAGGAAATCTAGGAAATGAGTGAAGTCCCTCTAGAGCTATTAATGTCAGCTTTACCTGTAAAGGGTTTCACAGCTCCTGAAGTGTCAGGAAAAGAGGGTTATTCCAACAGCGAGAATGAAATGCTTTCTTAATCCAAAATGATTATAACTCTAGTCATGAGGGTATGGACTGGAAATACTGTATAGAGCTATTGCCTTCTTTTCAGTTGCCTGGAAAAAAAAAAGGGTGAATATGAAAGAGCCCAAAGGATGATCTAGTTTTTAATCCAGTATTGCTAACATGATCTTACGCAGAGGTGTAGGGAGTTTTCCATATCTGTGAGGTCGAAGTTATTCCCAGGGCTTTAACCTGATATTTCATCAGTTTTGAGCAACTATTAGGAGCTACTACTGCAATTTGTACTGCACAAGGAGAGACCAGTGCAGTCAGAGAATGATATTCTTCCAAAAAATGTCAGTTGTACCATAACAGTTCAGTGGTTTGGTTTCTCACATTTGTCTTGGGCTTTGCCGTTATTTATGAATGAAGGATGCTCAAAATCTTTATTTAATGCTTAATTTAATTTAGTGTATGGCTGACATGTATGGCAACTATCTGTTGCTAGTTTAAAATAACAAAGCATTCAGAAGTACTGTAGGGTGGTAAAGATGTGCAAAAAATGGAGGAAAGGCAGTGGTGTTTGTTGCAGCTCTAAAATACCAGTGCCGGGTAGTTCAACCTGTATAAGCAGTACAAAGAGGAACGTGTTGTGACTTTTTAGGGGCTGCTGGATGCCTTGTTTCAGTTTTCTTTTTATCAGTGTTAATTGGGACTTGCAAATCTGCTGGTAAGGCTCATTGAACTGTAGAAAATTATATTATGGGGACTGTTGGTTAAAGCGCTTTCTCAGAATGCTTACTTGAAGAGAGATGGTCATCTGGAAGTGTTCAAAACTGTTTGCACTGCTTTTCCATGACACAGTGGAGGATTTATCATCCTTCTTGATAACAAAACCAAAACAAAAATCCCTACTAAAAAGAGCAAGTTTGTACAAAACTCAGTAAAATATACATTTTTCCAGTAATACAAGGCCAATATCTTACGAAAATGGAATTCAGTAATTTCATTTGTTCAGTCACATGAGAAGCTCATTGCCCGACTTTATTTCAGTGTTCATATGCTGTCAAGTTCTAAAAAGGAAGGCTGGGATTATTCAGAATTAGGTGGCAGTGCCAGATGTAGTGAATCTTGAAGGTATATTTCAGCTATGTTTCAGAGTTATGTAATCACTTCATCTGTTGCAAGCCAAGTGTTAATTTATAGAAAGATCATTCAAAAAGAGTTCAGCATGAAGTGCTTGTCCAGACATGGCTTGGTTTTCAAAATGCTGAGCTTGCCAAGAAGTGTTTTTTTGACCATGGATGCAGAGATGTGTTTAACTTCAGACCTCTGCCTTATGTGAAAATGTCTTTTTCTCCACAGTGTTTTAACTGTGGCTCAATTTACATAGGAATGTGAATGTTCATGAGGATAAAATAATGTTATGCTTTACAGGGTTTACAGAATAATTTTTTTCAAGAATTATCTAAGAGGGATGCTGCTGTTCTGTAACACTTGGAGAGCTGATGATTATTCTTCAAGAAGCAGTTCTGCATCATGAGCAAATGCATTGACTTGAATAAGACAATGAAAAATCTTTTCTATGCCTAAGGTTTTCTTTATGAGTACAGATTCTGCTTTGCTCCATAATCCAAACTGGCATGGGCTGGGGGAAGGAAATCAAGTTTCTAATTCACAAGAAAATGCAGAAATTTTGTACTAGCTTTCTTGAATAATGAAACGTTTCTGGGTTGTTTTAAGATCTACACTTTTTAGCTGATCAGCTGAAAGGAAGAGCTCATTTGGAGCTTTATGTAGGGACTTCTGGAAGAGTATCAGAATTTGACTAGGGAAGCCTTTATGTTCGTGAATTTTTCTGATTTTTTGCAGTTGCTGAGGAACTTACAAATATTTGGGAAGACTGTAAGGTTTTCTTATCAGAGGATCAAATGTTCTTTTGACTTTCTCTCTCTTTGGGACTGGAATTTCTGCAGTATATATTCTGTCTTTCCTGAAAAATTGAGAAATTCAGAATGAACCAGGCAAGGCTGCCTTTTACCTTCACATCCTCAATCAGGCATTCCTTGGTTGTGATGGAGTTCCAGCAGAGCTCCTCTCCTTGTTATTTGCTCTGCTGCTTTTATTGGGGAGTTGTTGTCGGTGCTCTCTGGGAGGCCTCTGGGTTGCTTACACAGTGCTGTGTTGGTCACCCAGCAGCTGCCAGGGTGGTTGAAGCCCCGCATGAGGACCAGGGCCTGGAGACACAAGGCTGTTTCCAGCTGTCTGTAGAAGCCCTTGTCCACTTGTTCTGCCTGGTTTGGCAGCTTATAGCAGACACCCCCTGAGTGTCACCCACACTTCAGTCCTCACCCATAAGCTCCCATGGCTCATCGTCCATCCCCAGGCAAAGCTCTGTGCGTTATGGTCGTTCTGTCACAGAGAGGTCAACCCCCATCTTCTCATCTTCCCTACCTGTCCTTCCTAAAGAACCTGTATCCCTCCATTGCATTACCCCAGACATGTCAGCTATTGTATCATCTCCATGATCCCAGCAATATCACAGACTGCATCTGCACACAGGCCTTTTAATTCCTCTAATTCCTTAAAGTCTTCCTTTGAATGCTTTGAAGTGAAGAAAAGTTACAGGGACCCTATCATGATTTGTCCAGAAAACAAGGCAGCACCTTTAATTCATCTGGTTGTGGGTTATTTATGATGATTAAAAAACCCTCCCAAATGCATAAACTTTCAGATTGGTTTGCCAAGGAAAGCAGATGTTAGACTTCAGCTTTTGTTTTTATCTTGTGAGAATCAGTTAACATGATTGATGCTGGATTTCAAAGCCTGTGTGATGTTCATGGATTGAGAATCCGGTTGTTTTTAGTACAGTGGAATAGCAATAGTATGACTGGAGCTTTCAGTCACAGTTCTGCACTCATTAGTTTCCAGAAATCTTTTTCACATTTGTATACTGGAAAAATCTGTACTCTGAGTGTGTGTATACCCTTACATGCTATTCGTATCAAGAACAATCCATTGGGCAGCTGCCATTAATCATGAGCAGACGTAATTACTGTTAAGGTTTATTTGTTTTCAAAATTAATGAATCTGCACATCAATTGACTCATTATCTTGTGTTTTATCAGTTTGATCTTCTTCATATTCACTTTGGCAAGCCTACAGTTACATATTTTCAGAACACAAGGGATTAGGTCAATGAAAGTTATTAAAAGAGACATTGTGTTTTCATTAACTTGTCTGTGCCGTGTTCTGAAACGTTGAAGGTGCTGCCTTGCTTTCTAGAGGTCTTGTGTGGATTCATAACTACATGCTGACAGTGTCTAGCTTGAGATTGGGATACAAACCGGTACAAAAAATTTTGCTTCTCTTATTTGGCCATTCTATTTGAAGAGCTCTTTGCATTCCCTTTGGCATTTTTTGAGCACAGATTAGGAGAAAGGAGGATTCAGTGTTGTCTTCTCCCTTATCATTTGCTGCTTATATATGGAGGGGACTGCATGAGTTTAAGTGTGCCTCCACTTGTTGCCTCCGCCAGGAGATGGATTGCACAGTCCAAGATAAAGGTTTTCATAGAAGTTCCCAGCTGCACATATCATTAAAGAACAATTTCTGTCTGGAATCTGCTTTGTTCATGATGAGTATTTACATTTTGGGTGGTACTTCATAGAAGGAATCAACCAACTTCATAGAATAAAATAAAAAAAAATCCTCTGCTGGTCTGTCATGTTCTTGCAGGTGGATCCTTCCTCTTGTGACTGGTTTTGGTTTCTGCTATAACTCAAAAGCCACAGAAATTTTGCTTGCTCTACTGTGGTCCTTAGAAAAATTTCTTTCTATCCCACATCTTCTCATGTGAGGCCTGGCTGGTAGCTTCTCTTCTTCTCACTGCTGTCTTCCCACTTATTACTGTTACTTTGTCACTCCTACTGATTTATCCTGAGATTTGTTCCCTGAGCATATGCCAGTGTTTCGCATTGCAAGAGAAAAACTGTATTTCTTCTCTCTGGGTATCTGTTCTTAAAGGCATACAAAATACAACTGGCAGATGAAACGGACAATTTGTTACGCTTTGGTGCAGGGTTAAGAGTTCATGAAGATAAAAATGGAAATTCACTTATTTAATGTTGTTTTGAGTGTCATCAATCAGCAGTCATTTGCTCTTCACAAAGTTTTATGCTTAATATTCCAACTTTCTCCAAACTGAGTTTTTATCCGCAAAATTCTGTAGTTTCAGTTAACTAAATGGGTGTTAGAGCAGTGGGCTGGTTCAAAGAAGTGTGTTTGTGTGTGGGGGGTTGGTTTTTCCTTGTTTGTTTTTTGTGATCACTAATTCAAACAGTTCTGTTTGGCATATGAATGCAAAGTCTCATGCAAGGAATGTTGTTTTGAGATTTTGAACATTTTTGTTTAGTTTTTGAAACAAGCAGCACTGTTGCGTCTGAAATCTAAAGAACAGGCTGAGTCACATTGACTCAGTTACATGTGACAAATTAGACTTATGGGAGAAATTTGGCTTTATCACTCTGTACATTAGTTAACATTCATTTTAAAGATTAAGCTTCCTACTGACTTCAGTGGGACAAGAAGTTGGCAGTTACTTTTCAGGGAATGGCATCATCTTATAGAATTAGACCCATCTTTCTGAAAATACTTCAAAATGAAAGAATCTAGAGCCTTTGTATTAAAAAATAATAATACGATTAAAACACCTGCATGGTTGCATAGTGGGTTTTTCTGTACAGGACTTTTATTAGAGCATCATAGAATTGTTTGGGTTGGAAGGGACCTTAAAGATCATCTGGTTCCAATGCCCCTGCTACGGTCAGGGACACCTTCTCCAACATGAGGTTGCTCAGAGCCCCATCTAGCCTGGCCTTGAATACTATGAAAGTCATGTACTATTTCTTTTTTTTTTTTTATTTCTGGAGTTTATTGAATCCATCGAGGTTTGTGCAATGGTAGAACTTTAAGTTCTCTGTATCAACTCTTTGGATATACTGATTTTTTTAAATCTTAATGGAGAGCTGGAAGAAGCGATTTAAAGATGAAATACTTGATTTAAAGGATGGTTGGAAACTTCATTAGAGTGGTAAGAAAATCAGGACAAGAACATAACCTCAAAACAGCCATACTGGGTCATGTAAAGATTTGTCTGTCAGGGTGCTCCCTCCAGCAAGGACTGATGGCACAAGCCTAGGAAAAAGAGTGAGACAAAGCAGCTGGAGAAACATCTGCATGTGCTGTCTTAGCTTCCAGCACTTTTGAGCCAGAGATGTATGGATGTGACTTTGTGGAAGATAAAAATCAAGTACATGGTTTTACTAATGAAAAGCAGCAATTCATGATGAAAACATCAATATGTTGGGTAGTTTAATTATCTGGCAGAGTTGTATTAAGACAGGTTGTTGTTGATAAAAGTAATGAAAGCAGAGGCTGCCTAATGAATGCTGATGCCTCTTTCCTTCCTTCGAGAGGAGGAGGATTTTGGCTGAAATTACTCCAACGGAAGGTCAGGCTTTAGGTATTTCAGATTGCAATCACTCTCGTGTTTTATGAGTTTAATACTTGAATACTTACTCAGAGAACTAAAGGCAGTTTAAATAATTCGAAAATAAAGCAGGGAAGAATGATGCATGAAGGAGAACTCACAAGCAGTCACTGGACCTTTTATTGGACTGAATAGGTAATAAAACCCCCCAGACTCCAATGACTAGGGTCACTAGAATATGAGGAAACAAGTCAAATACATTCTGAAGGTCATTCTTGGATGCTGGTCCTTGTTGCTGGGTAAAAGAGAGAGGTGTACTATTCATTAGTTTCACCTGAAAATCCTTAATGTGAATTAGCAGCAGTGCTGTAGTGACCATATTTTTTTCTTGTTTTGAAGCCAGAGGATTTCTAGAGTCTGAGAGAATGAATGGGGAAGTAATGTATTGTTTACTTGGCTTTATTCAGTAGCCTAGAAACATTGACTATGGTGAATTGCATTTTATTTGTCTTGGCAGTAAAGTTTGAAGTGTAGCAGTTCAGTGTTGGCTTATAAAAACTCAATATAGTAAACAAACCTTACTTTATCTAGTGATCAAAGAAATAAACCTGCTAAAATTAAATGTTTTCCTGTGAAACTTCCTTTCAACTGTTTCTTTTCTAACCTCAGTTTTTAGTGTTTAAGATAAGCCTTACTTTTAAGATTAGTACAAACATTAAAGAAATACTGATGTCAAGCTGGAAACATTCACTTATATGTAGCTGGCAATAGCAGAACAGTTGTCTCATGTCTTCATGCTGTGAAATTATATTGACTGTTACATAAGGGTGCACTGATACAAGGAGGCAGTAAGCATTTGAGAAGGAGATTTATATCTATGAATGCAACAGAAATGCAGCTGAGTTCCAGGAATGGGAGGAGGCAGTCTCTGAAAGAGAGTCATTGATGAGTTTTGCCAGAGGTTTTCTTTCAGCTGTTTTTTTAATTTAAAAAAAAAAAAGCCAAGAAAAAGGCACGTAATATGGCTGATTGACTGGGCAGGCCTACAAGTTGTACATTGCTTTGAAGTTGCTCTAACTGTAATTAGTAATGCTCTCAAATATTGTCTCTGACTTCCTAAGATATGTCACCGCTTTTCAAAAGGACACAGATGTACACAGCTCTTACAACTCTATTAAGTCTTTTCAGTTTCTGCGTCACTGAGTTCCTTCCTACAGCAACTAAGGATATGCAAAGATGCTGTTTGTGTAAACCTTGTGAGGTCACATCTTCCTAGGAAAAAAACCCCATGGTTTAGTACAGAATGAGCAATATTCATCAGTTAGTGAAAACAAGGCACTGCTGTATTTAACTGAGAGGTAACTAATAATCACAGAATCACACAGAATCACCAGGTTGGAAGACACCTCCAAGATCATCGAGTCCAACCAATGCCCTAACACCACCTCAACTAAACCATGGCACTGAGTGCCATGTCCAGTCTTTCTTTAAACACATCCAGGGATGGTGACTCCACCACCTCTCCAGGCAGACAATTCCAGTATTTAACCACTCATTCCATAAAAAACTTTTTCCTAACATCCAACCTGTATTTCCCCTGGCACAGCTTGAGACTGTGTCCTCTTGTTCTGTCAGTTGCTACCTGGCAAAAGAGACCAACTCCCACCTGACTACAACCACCTTTCACATAGTTGTAGAGAGTGATAAGGTCACCTCTGAGTCTCCAGGCCAAATGACCCCAGCTCCCGCAGTCGTTCCTCACAGGGCTTGTGTTCCAAGCCCCTCACCAGCCTTGTCACCCTCCTCTGGACGCGCTCAAGCATTTCAATGTCCTTCCTGAGCTGAGGGGCCCAGAACTGGACACAGTATTCAAGGTACCAGTGCCGAGTACAGGGGAAGAATGACCTCCCTTGTCCTGCTGGCCACACCATTCCTGATACAGGCCAGGATGCCATTGGCCTTCTTGGCCGCCAGGGCACACTGCTGGCTTGTGGTCAGTCGGCTGTTGACCAGTACCGCCAGGTCCCTTTGTGCCTGGGCACTGTCCAGCCACAGCGGCCCCAGCCTGTAACGGGTCATTTCTCTGGGTTGTGCCAGGGAGGGCATGCCAGTTGGACAGATGTACAGAGCATCCCTCTGTACAGGGAGAGGGGTGACTTGATGGATGCACTGCCTCCCTCTCTCCCATACCCTAAGTTTTGACACTTGTTACTCTGGTTATGGTAAGCGGTTGCTTTGCAAATGTTTCGGCCTTCCTGTTCCAGTGCATGTAGTTCCACTCCTTTATGAATAAAAGCTCCTGCAACCCTGCTAGCGGAGATTTTGGCTGCCTGTGTGTGGCCATTTGAGGTACCCTGCCTGATGTTCAATTACAGCCATGGAGCATCGCTAGTGTTCACCTGGCATCTCTAGTTGTGTTCGAGGATAATTGTGCAGTGACTGAAAACACTGTCTATGAATGTGCTTATATAAAACAACTCTGATTAGGTGTTAACAAAGAGAAATCCTCTGTATAGGTACAGTTTTCACAGTGGATACATTATTTTGTCCTTAAATGATGGAGATGTGAGTAACAAATAATTGTCAGCACAGTGTTTTACTTTTCATTACTTAAGTCTTCCTGAAGAGAGTCGAACTATTCTAGGCACTGGCTGAGTAACTTGATTTAGACCTCCCAGAACAACAGTTGAACTGTTGTGAAGTCTGAGTTTTTAAGTGTTCAATTCTGTGCATGTTTCTTGCACCTGTTTTGTATTATGAATCTATAAGTATCCCTCATAATTAGTTAGGAAAGCAATCCTATCACTCTGTCACAGGCAGAGGATGTTTTTACAGTTGGGAAGAGAAAAGTTGAAACTTGCAAATCTTACCGAAGATATAATATCCTCCTAGGTGGTGCAGTGGATTACTTTAGTACTCCATGGAGTTCATTTTTCATCTCCAAAAACATGTTTTCCATCCCACCCGCATAGGATTTTTTTTCCCCTTCCTTTTGATCTAGGAACCATGTCCTTAAAAAACTTTCAGAGCCAAGAGAAAGACAATCCTGAATACACTTTTTGGATATACTTTTAAAAATACCCATCCATGATAAGTTCTGGCTGCTTGAGGATGTACAAAAAATACTTCTGTGCAGTGAGGCTTTTTTACCATGTTCTGTGTTTTCAGAAGTTCAGTCTGTAGTGAGAAATAGGGAAAGGTGCCTTCCTATGGTCTTTGGAAGATCTCTCTGCCTGTTTACAAAAGAGAAAAATATCCTCCATGAAAGGAAGAGAAAGCTGGGAAAGCTGGGCTTTCAAAAGAATGCTGGGTGGGAGAACTGAATGAAGAGGGATGAGTGGTTGTAAATGGGTAACTACTCAGTAAAGACTTATCAACGTTGAAGGCCAGGATGCAAGAATCTCCAATAGTGGAAGAAAAAAAGTTGAAAGGAAGAGAGGGGGAAGAACTTGGAAATCTAAGAACATGAGACAAAATAACCTCAAACAAGAATAAGACACTTTTCCAGTGTGTGAAAATTGGTATCAAGGGTGTTAATGCATCAGATTAGGATTTTTTTGAATTAATTTAGTGTACTTTTTTTGTCTTAATCAATTTAATGCATGTTAGTTGCTTTGCTTTCTTTAAATATTTGTATGTCACAGGCATTTCTTGCTGTAGTGTTTCTTACTACTGTTTTTTCTTGCCTTTATTCATTTAAGTATTTTAGAATACCAGCATTTTTGACGTAGTTATTGTTGTGCTAAAATTTTCTAGGAACATTTTTTCACATGGCTGTTTGACTTAAAGTGTGGTGTTTTTACTGAGGCTCTAAATGACTGAATCTGAACTAGAACGTGCTCCATAAATGTGTTCCTCTGCTTTTGTTTCTCCAATGCTGTTTGTGCCTAGGCCAGAAAAGAATGGTAAATGGATATCCAGGCTTAGGAAGGGTTCTACTGAAATTTGACAGACATAAAGAAACTACATGGGACCGAAAGTTTATGTGGGTGCACAGTTAACAAGGAGAAGCTGTGTTATGGTTGTATCTGGTGGTGGAGAGTTTATTTGGAGGAGCAGAAGTGGTGCCTTGCTGTAAGCGTCTGTCTGTTTCGCTTTTAGGTCAGGGGCAATGTGGGAAGCAAAGCTCTGAACAAACTGAAGCATAGTTTGTTTTCCACTGTCTAGTACATCATGCTCCCAGTTCTGGGGCATTGCTGCTAAAACTCTCAACTAAAAGCCAGTGACACTAAACTGGGAGGAGCTGTCAGCTCCCTTGAGGGCAGAGGCCCTGCAGAGAGACCTCAACAAATAAGGGATGGGCAGCCACCAACTCTGTGAAGTTAAACAATGGCAAGTGCCCAATTCTCCACTTGGGACAGGGCAGCCCTGGTTGTGTGTGTAGATTGGGGAATGAGAAACTGGAGAACAGCTCCACGGAAAGGGACCCGGGGGTCCTGGTCGATAGTAAGCTGAACATGAGTCCGCAGTGCCCCGGCAGCCAGGAGGGCCAAGTGTCTCCTGGGGGGCATCAGGCACAGCATCGCCAGCTGGGCAAGGGAAGGAATTGTCCAGCTCTGCTCTGCACTGGGGCAGCCTCACCTTGAATATTGTGTGCAGTTCTGGGTGACACAGTATAAGAACGATACAAAACTATTAGGAAGTGTCCAAAGGAGGTCTATGAGGACGATGAAGGGCCTTGAGGGGAAGCCATATGAGGAGTGTCTGAGGTCACTTGGTCTGTTCAGCCTGGAGAAGAGGTGATTGAGGGGAGACCTCATTGCAGTTGCAGCTTCCTTGTGTGAGGGGAAGAGAAGGGGCAGACACTGATGTCTTTACTCTTGTGACCAGTGACAGGAAGAGGTTTAGGTTGGATATCGGGAAAAACAGCAGAGTGTGGTTGGGCACTGGAACACACTCCCCAGGGAACTGGTCACAGCAGCAGCCTGACAGAGTTCAGGAAGTGTTTGGGCAATGCTCTCAAGCACACAGTGTGACTCGTGGAGATGGTCCTGTGCAGGGCCAGAAGTGATAATAATGTGGATTCTGAGTTGGGTGATGAAAAATGTGGCTTCCAGTGGAGCTGCAGGCAGCTCTTGGACTTGAAGTACCCTGCAGAGCCTCCCTCAGGTGCTGGAAACAGCCTAGGTGTGGTCTAATAGCATGGGGAGATGCTGAGAGGGTGAGGGATGTTTCCAAATTTATCACCTGTCAAGATCCCTTCTTTTCTCTACTTCACAAAAGGTGCCGGTTGTCTTTGGATCATCATCCTTGATGTTTGGGAGTGTGGAAACCTCCCCCACAGCTTTAAGCAAGCAAAGAATTAATAAGGCTTCTGAAGGAATGATAAGCAGCAGGTGCTTCTATTCTGCCCTCCCTAATTCCTTTTCAGGCTTGTGCCTCTGTTATCTCTACCCTGTTTCCCCTGGCATCCTCAGTATCCACTCCCTCCCACCAGCTCTTGTTTCAGATGTTTGCTCCTTTATAGCTCTGTTCTGGACCTCATCCTCTCTTACAGAATAGCTGCTATTTTGTTGCTTATTGCACTGGAGTAATTACCATGCTGTCAGAAATGCAGGCCAAGTGTATCTGTATATTGATTTTACTCAGAAGTGTAAACTTCAGATTCAGTACATCTTCACATCTGCAGTGAATATCTCAATTGCTGTTTGGCAGGTAACCTCTGCAGATTGTAGTTGTTCATTCTGGCCTGGTTTTATTGTGAAAAATAAGCAGTAGTTACTATTTTTTTTCTCAAGTATACACTAGTATTTTCAAAGCTGCAGAAAGGTCTTTGTGACAGAAGTGTGTATTGGGAAAGCTTTAAACCTTAAAAATCCGATTTGCCCTTCGTTGGTGCAAATGCATCAACAGTATTAAACCTGTCTTTTTACTATGAGAAATCATTTATGAATTCAACACTTAAACATTTGACATAAATGGAAGATACGGAGCATTTATAGTTCATACCGAGTTTGACTTGGGTGTGGTTGACTTTTCTTAGCCCCTTTTCTTCCTTTCAGCAGTCCAAATGCATGCATTTGTATAGCTTTATAATTTTAAATTTATATTCTTAAAAAAAAATTAAGGTAGGAAAAGCCAACTTCTCTTGGTCCCCACAAAACACTTCTATAGCAAACAAAATGCCTGTTATGTGCTCATCTCCCATTTGTAAAGTGCAAGAAGTCTTTTACTTGTCCTTCCAAGTTTGTCTCTCTTTTTTCATTGGTGAAACAGACACTGCTGGGAAATAGAACAGGAAATGTAAAAAGCACAATGTTCACTTTTTTCAAAGGAAATATAGACAGAGCCGTGCTTGAGTGCATGCTTGATTTTTGTACCTATTGAATTATTTTGTGCCATAAGAAATAACCAGGTAGAGCCTTGGAATGAAGTAACTCTTGAACCCAGTCCAACTCAAGACAAGGAAAAAGGTTAAATCGTATTGTCAGTATGTTGTGTGAAACATGCTATGTGCTTAATACTTTTTAGGTTATTATGTTAATAAGAAAGTAAGTAATATCAACATGAAAATGCATGTGCTATGGTGATACTGCTGTTTTCCCATCTGGTGAATACTACCCACTTCCAAAAAAAGCCTTGGGAAGCTGTAGAGATGGACATAGTAACACTCTGAAAAACTTTACATATACATCCTGTTGCCAGATTTTTTTTAGACTTTATTTCCTGATGTAACATCTAATAAAAAACTATAAGCTGTGTGTGTATCCTGTGTTGCAGCATAAAACTGCAGCCTATAGAAAGTCCTGAGGCATTTCAAAAGGAAGGGACTTGGTGTCATCACCTTTGGGTACCACTTTCTTATGGGAGCCTTGTTTAGCACGTAGGATTTCAAACCTCTGTGGTGGTACTAATATTAAAAGTGACCATAAATAGAATGAAATTCATCAAGGGCTTCCAGCAACAGAAACACCTTTGTTTAATTTGCTGTTTTGAGACAATAATTTATATTTCTGAATTATCATATTGTAAGCTATTATTTTAAAATTAATCAAAATAAAATAAGTTTGTAGCTATTAAAAACTGAGGAGGGAATACTGTTCTGACTGTAGTTACTTCTCTTGGATTATTGTACAATAATTAGAAACATTTAAAAATTATACTGCAGCATCAAGCATCTTCAGTTGACGGAAGTGAAAAAAAAGCTTATGAAAACCAAAATGTGCATTTTGTGTTTAACAAGTTTTGAAATATACACGATATGGCCTCCTGGTAGTCAGTGATCCCTGGTGAGAAAAAAAGTGCCATCTTTGAAACATCACCCTGCCTTTAGCAATAAAAGGAGAATATTGTTTTCCCTAAAAAAATAGGAACTGTTGGTAAAAGTGGTAGAGACACACTGTTAAAGAAGGAAGTATAACTACAAAGTATTGTTGCTCTTAGAGTTGTTTCATTTTCATAATTTTTCGTTTTTCTGAAAAGCCCTATTGTGCTTCTAGAGAAGAAAAAAAAATTGTTCAAGTTAATGTCTTTCAGACAGATACATTGAATATATAACATTGTCATTTAAATCAAATTTGACATAAGAGCTGATAGTTCTAATGACATTTAAAGCTATTTTCAGTCTTGTATAACGTGGTACTTTGTGAACAGTTAAACAAGAAGTTAATTTCCTGTAAAGTTGAATTTGTGAAGTTCTTTGATCACATGGTCCAAATAAATGATCTAATCCTAAATATTTCCTAAGTCAAGTTGCAAAGGTTCTCAAACTTACCATGTCCAGCTCTCAAATTATTACAGCAGTAACTTCTTGGGTTTTTTACTCTCAAAGTGCAGTAGCCTATCAGATTTCCTCAGAAAGGGAGATGTTTTTAACCACCATGGCCTTTAACACTTCTTTCCATCAACTCTCTGACTAGTTGAGTCTTGCTCATGTTTTTCTATCAGCCTTTTCCTTTCAGAGGAATTAATGTTCCATCCGAGTGTTATCTTTTAATTCAGTTTTATATCGGGGTATTTATAAAGACTGAATAGGGCAACAGGAAGAAAGGCTTAGAAGTTGGCAGTCAGTCGTACATTTTTTCATTCAGTCAGTACAGGAATGAGGCTTGTAATGGGGTTATCTACGTAAAGAATCCCTGGGGTTTTACACAGACAACTTTGTTGAATAGAATTACAGCACCATGATTAGCCACAAAAATCCTCTAAACAGTTGCAGTGTTGTGATTATAGAAGCGTAAAGCACTTCAGAGGTGTCCCTGGACGCCATTCAGTTTTGGTGCTGTGAGCAGGAGGTGTTGTCATAGACCTGAATTAGACAAACTTGATTTGGGTCTTTTTTCTTTAATTAGCCTGTTTTCCTGTGAATAAAATGGGTTATTTTGGGTGACAAGTACAATATTTTCACAGTTTGTACAGTAACTAAAACAGAGGTGCTGAATTTCCGGAATTCTTTCATTTCTTTCATGGTTTATAATACAAAACTTTCATATTCAGTATTGCTACTGTATGGTGCACAATGCTGTCTGTAGGGCATCTCTTCACAGGTTTATGTAGTGAACACTGTAATGTCACCAGTAAGTATTTTATTTTTACCTTTTAACTTGTTTAACAAAAAGCTTTTACTCTCTTGTTATCTGTAACTAGAAGAGAACTCATCCTCCTTAACATCAAGTAAAGAAATTTATAAGTAGGTGGACTCCCTTTTTGCAGCTGGTTGATAATTTTTAATGTATTGTAAGGCCGACAAGACTGATCAAGTGCACAGAAAACACGTAACAGTGTTTGGAGAGGGAAAGAGGGAACTTGGTTTCAAATAAAGTTATTTTGTTTTTCCAAGTGCAGTTAAACCATGGAATTGTGTGGAATTTTAGTAGACTTCTAAACTACCTCTGTGGATTCCCTAACTTCTGACATATTCTTGCTAGTTCATTTTGTTGTCTTTTTTTGCCAAATTGAAACATTTTTAACGTTTGAGTTGATGTGAAGCAGTCATACTTCATACTGTTGTATGTGTTTTATTGTGGTTCTAGTTCTGTAGTAAATTTTACGGCTAAAAAACCAGAAAGTATGCAGCTTTATGGGATGATTCTTCAACATAAACCATCGATTCCCAGCATAATCTGTTGATAACTAGTGGATACTTTGTGATCAGGATTTAGGAAAGGGTATGGAACAGACCCC
Organism: Corvus kubaryi; assembly: GCF_017639235.1. NCBI lineage: Eukaryota > Metazoa > Chordata > Aves > Passeriformes > Corvidae > Corvus > Corvus kubaryi. The sequence goes on along the minus strand of NW_024582063.1, from coordinate 12,406,679 downwards.
TCTAGGACTCTAAAAAGGTTGCAACACTCTGATAACGGAGATGCACACAAGATCTGTGTGATGAGGAGCCATTCAGTGTGTGGCACCTTTTAGCTGCTTTGTATCAGAGACTATGAACAAAGTACTGGAAGCATGAGTGAGGGTAGTGGTCCCTTCCACTTGTCTCTGTTCTGCCAAATTGAGACTGTGAAGTGACTTGAAACCACAAGCTCTCCCTGGATTCTGGTTTCGTTTATCTAAAGGTAGTAAAATGAAGTGTTTAATCTGTTAACTAAAGAAACTGTTGGTTTTAGTGGGTGATGTTGCAATTGCAGCCGCTGGTAAAATACAAAAGTGACAGGACTGTGGAGTGGTGGGTGGAGGTGAACACAACCAGGATCAGATTGCTGCTGATTGCAAAGTGATAATACAGTGAAGAACCCATCGAGATACTCTTACCACTTTTGTTTGGTGCTTATTTGAATGAAAAAGGGTATGAAGTATCCTGATAGTCCCTTCCATCACTGATGCAGGGTGGTTTTCAGCTGCTTTGAGCAAATCTGGCATTTAGTGAGATGGGTGCCTAGTTGTTCTCACTGGCAGTTTTGAGGCCTTAATGCTAGAAGAATTTGTGTTGGCTCGTGCTCTGCAAACAGCTTGTGCACAGCAGTCCACATGCAGCTGATCATCACTAGTCCTCTGGCTGCCGGGTGTTGCAGCTGCCACAGATCAGCTCGTGGTCCTCCTGGAGCCATTTCAGCAAAAACAAAGAAGATTTAAATATTTGGATATTACTTGAATTTATGTATTTCAATTTGATGTGACTGAAGGGAATGGGGAGCTTGCTTTCATTAGAAACCTGGGTAGGATGTTTGAAATTGTTAAACTTCAGTAGGATGTGGTGTTGAAAAAGTGGTGGGCATGGTAAAATCTGCCATTGGCACCAGTCTGTTCAGAAGGCAGCAACCTCTGTGCAGTTCAATATCCAAAGCTGAGCAGAGGGTTAAGCAGCTTTAAAAAACTATTCTTAGAGACAGTGAGACAGCTGTACTCCTCTGGGATAATAAAATCAAAGGCAAGCACGTGCAAATGTTGGAGAAGGTGGTCTTGAGTAAGGGAAAGTGTTGGAAGAACTTGCTTTTCAAAAAAATCTTTTCTGCCATAAAAACTTTTGCTGTTGACATTCCCTTATGTCAAAAACACATCAATTGCATGCGAGTGGAAGAGAGAAGGGAGAAAAATAACAATAAAGAACAGATCTTTCTGACCAGCTTCTAATTCCTCTGAAGAGCCCCAGGAAATTTCATCTTTTTACTCTGGACATTGTCTGTTACTGGTGAATTCACAAAGGCGGTGTTCATCTGCTGTGGTGCTGCTGATTGTAAATCAAAGTGCATGATCTTACTAGAGCTCAGAAAATGTTTGATAGCTTTGAGTTTGGCACTTGCTGCGATAGCGTAGGATGCTTGTTTGTCTGGGGAAAAAATCCACAAGGCTATGAAGCATTCTCTCTAATTAAAATCAGAAGGAATAGTTGAGCCATTTGGGGGAGATGTAATCAGCTGACTGGTGAGATTAAACTTTGGGAACAAAAGGCAAATACATTGCAGGTAGAATTCCAAATGTTCAAAGCAGAGATGCAAAATTCATTAATGTTACTCTCTGGTTATGCAGTTAGCCTGTTCCTTGCCCTTAAATTTACCTTGGCTGGGGCACTTGCAGTTAAATGGCACTGTGGAAATTACTGGAAAACATTAACATTAACTTGTTATTGTAAGCTGACATCATGCTGAACCTGATGGGAAGTGAAAATTTATAAATAGCTTGTCCATATGTGTGAGGCAAAAATCTGCTGATCTTCAGCAGTAGCGTGATTCATGTATTTGTTGTAGTTTAAACTTCATCGTGAGTTTTTATGTTTCTGTGAACTTCATAGTTTCAAAAGCTTTGAAGATCAGTGGTCCAACGCTGACAGAGCTCTGAGGAAATACTGTTGATATTTTCTGTGCAGTTTTGGTGGTACAATCTACATCATACTGACACTTCGGTATTCTTCCCTCTGTGTTTTCTGGAGAGCCAAGTGCTTCCTAAAAGAATACTTAAAGCATAATTTTGTCATTTCTTTCTCCCCATGTAAATTCTCATGCACATACCTACCATCTATGAACTGGAACTTAGAGGATCTGAATTGTCTGCCTCTGACATGCACCCTTCGTATATTTCAAATAAATCACCTAATCTCTGTTTTCTTGCCTGCAAGACTTTATTCTATAATCTTTTATAATATGGGAGAGGGGGGGCATACTGAGAAACAGTATGTGATTGCATAAGTAAAAACTTTATTTCTACATCATTCATGGAAAATAAGAGGTGTTGTGTATTTCAGGGAGCCAGTCCTCTTTCCTCTCAGATGATCTTCCTTGCTGGAAAGTGGCTGTATCCACATACACCTGTGCTGAACAGTGCTGCCATGTAGTAGTACAATGAGACTGAAAACACAGGAGGGCTGTTTGGTTGAGGATTGTCTTTTCCTTCTTATGTTACAGCTAAGTGGGATCCTTTCACACAAATTTCTAGATGTTACTGTAATAAAAGAAGAAAAATTAAAATGAAGAGTTTGCATTAAATGCACCTTCCTTTCTCCAGTTGTCCTATGTACTGCCCTTGTAAAGCTGAACTCGTTATTAATGTTTACACTTGGAATTCAATTTGAATATCTGCAAGTTAAGCCCACCCATCAGTTATGCTGTCTAGACATAAAGTTACTTTTATTGCATGTTTCAGTTGTATGTTCACTTTTGTAGGGATAATTTTGACAGAGGAAAATTTTTGTGAGTTCTGCTTGCATTCAGCTGTGTTGCTTTATGTCAGAGGAGTTTGGCATTTGAGTTCTGGGTCTGGGCACCAACATGAATGGTGTTTGATGTATCTGCATAGCTGCAGGCCCCAGTGTCCCCCTTGTTACCTGCATCTAACTGTGTGAGAATTTTCTTTAAGGGAGGGACGTTTTCCCTTTTGTTTACACTCAGAGAGGTGGAAGAGCAATCAATCTTACATAAGTTCAGTAGGCTTTGTAATGTTGGCTTACAGCTCAAACAAAAGAGTGCAGTTGTTAATATAATATTGAGTTCCTCAGTGCAGATGGAGCCGTAAGCAGTGACAAAATGCTCGTAAATAAGCAGCAATGGAAGGGAAGTTGATCCTCATGCACAGAGACATGTACAGTCACAGGTTATGACTGACAATGTACTAATGGGGAAAAGCTTTCAGAAGTTGTAATACAACCTTGAAAGACATCGCCTCTTTTTTTTTTTTATTACCATGTTTATAGCTAGCTGCACTGGGACTTTTCATGTGTCAAGTTATTCCTCAGACTTTAAAAATACTTAATATTTTTCTTTTGTTTGAGAGAGACTTGTATGTATATTTTCTCTTCTGGTAGTTTAAAATCATTAGTTGAGAGAAGTAAATAGTTTTCTGTAGCTACAAGTTTTACTTTATTTTGTAATGTGAATTTGGGAACTAAAAGCATCAAATTGATATAGCTTAGTTCTAATTATTTTCTCAGCTTGTGTGTTAATGCAGACATTCCTGAGGCAGAAGATCACCTCTGCTGAAACCAGCAGAGCTGCGGGGTCAAGTGGCAGTGTACTTCTGAGCACTCCTGATAAACATGCTCGTACTACATCTCTTACCGTGTCAGCTTCTTTGTGTCAGTGGGGTAGCTGACAATATTCCTCCTAACTGTAAATATCCCTCAGTAAACAAGAATGTGTGCCTTGGTCTTTTATTTGCATTTGTTTCTTTCATGTGGACATGTGCAGGAGAGCTGTTATGAAGACATAGCCTGGGAAAAAATAGTTTCAAGTTGTTTCACTGCCACCCCCAAAAAAAAGGAAGAGGAAAAAGAAAGCTGGGGTATGTGTGTGTGTAGCTTTATACCCTTTGAGGTAGCTGGATTAAGCCAGTGATGGATGGGTTTTTAGGATAGCAGAGTATAGACTTGGAAGAAGAGACTTCATTGTATCCTTCCCGCTGTCTGTTCTGATCAGAAATACAGGCTGAGGACAGTTCTCAACTGCTCCCAGCACTCTGGTGTGTTCATTTCTCTAGACTTCAAGGTTTTGGTTACATGCTGTGGGAATATAATAGGGATGTTTGCAGAGAGTGGAAATGCCACCAGCTCCACAGTAGCCTCTTTCATCTCTGCTCAGGCAGGCTGGTTAGGAGGATGTGTGTGAGACCCACTCAGATTTGCCTTCTCTTTCTTTGAGTCGTCAGGCAGATTTGCCTTTTCTTAGCAGTGTCTGCTTACTGGGGATTTCTGTTTGCTCATAAGCCAGTCCTTCTGGTTGGGTTGCTCTGCCCAGCACATGTACCTTTAGCTGAATGACAGCTTAAAAAGTATCTTAAATCCTAATGATAAAAAAGTCCTCATAATGGTAAAGTCAGATGTCATATTGGGTTTCTGTGTGAATAAGCAAACCGTGTACTTCTAAGAGAAAATTCAGCTGTGTCTTCCAAGTAAAATGAACCTGATGTTTCCTGGCAGCAAACTTCTCATTGTTTTGTTTTCTCCTAATGAAAATTTTGAGTCACATACACAAATTTAAGCTGCAATTCAAGTTTTATGTTGACTAAAACAGGAAGAAAAACCTGGAGAAAAACCTAATAAAAATTGTATTGCAAGAACTTTGATCTGTGAAATTTCACATTTTTTGGGCTTGTCTTAGGTAAAAATTGGTTTATCTTAAATGTGATGAACACATTTTTAATTTAATGGATGTGTTTTCATATATGTCTGTCACTGAGAAGAAAGCAACTTTGCTATTTTCAGCATCTTCTAACTTTCATCAGTTATGGCACATTCATAATTTTCAGATTATTAAGTAGCTGTGTTATTCTTGCTGAGTTGTACGGAGTTAACTGGTATTGTATTTTTATTCATTAATTTAGATGTTTTCAAGCCTTTTTTTACTTCTTAATTCAATCAAAACATGCTTGCCTTCATTTTAGTCAAAACAACTTTTAATTAATGTGTAAACCCAGCTTCATGAATTTTGGTGGATATATTTGGAAGAAGGATTCAAGTGCCGTAATTTTTCATGAATAATAAAGCAAAACTGGGTAATTAGATGATGAAATGTGCTGACAAAACAAAGCTAAAATTCTGGAAAAATTGAATTGTGAGCCAGCTGTTGCTTTAAAGAAAGAAAAAAAATTTATAGTTTTCATAAAATTATTTGCAGACAGAAATAGTTGAACTTCAGACTGAGTTTATTAAATAAGTCCATACAAAAACAAATTTAAGGAAGCAATATTCATATGCAATCATATAATGTATCTCTGGCAGAAATAATAATCTGATCTGTTAGTTGTGGAACTACTATTATGTAATGAAAGACTTCTAAGAAAGGAAATTGTAGGAACAAAGGGGGTGATGCCTGTAATAATTTTGTATGTGTAAATGATCTAGGACTGTGAGAAGAATGATGGCTTTTCAAACACATCTGTTTGTGGGTGACAAGAGAATTGATAAACACTTGGAATTCCTCTTCAGTATATTGCCGTTTAAATGGGGAAATAAATTCAGAATATTTACTCTCTCCCACAAACACCGGATAGAAAGTTCTCTCATAATTAAATACCTCAGGTGAAGAAAATCCTTGATGACTGTAATAGCACTGATCTATCCACGATCTATCCACAGAGTTGCTAAACCTCAGTGTGGCAGAGTCTGGGTCATGAGGATGCAGGGCACAGGGTGCCACCAGCAGTGCCCGGTGCAGCACCGTTGTGTCCCCTGGTTCTGGACTCATTTTAAACTCTGCAATGTGCATGGTGGCTTTTGTCTGGGAGATGAGCATGGACTGCAGGCACCGTGTTCATGCCATACTCCCTGGTGATAAAGCATTGTATTTCTTTTCCACAAATACAAATTTTTAACAGAGCGGGGTGGTAAGCAGATAGTTATAAACTCCCCTATCTATTTTTGTGTGGATATCTTATTGGAAAACTGGGGATGGTAGGTGAAGTTTTTAGTCCCATTGTAATTATCACACTGGCACTTTTCTTCTTTAAGAAAAAAAGGGGATTTTAAGGACTTGTTTTTCCCTGGAGCTTATTATTGTAACTTTGAACTTTTTATCGTACTAATAAAAATGCCTTCACCTGTCACAGCAGCTTGCCAGTTTTTATCTACATGGTTGTAGTAAAAAAAAATTGGAACTTAATTTCAGAATACAGAGATAACTTGGCAGTTGTTTTTATCGTAGAAGAAGAATAAAGTTTTATCTGCCTTTAAATGAGAGAAGAAAGGAAAAACTGCGTTTGAGGTTTTTTTCATTAGCATGTTAATACTCAGGCAAAAGCTTTTGATGGAACAGTTCTGAAAACCCATGTTTAGCTTAGTAAATCTTCTTACTGCTGCCATTTTGCAAGCGCCCTTTTTTTTTTTTTTTGCCTTCCCATGTTACTTCAACCTTCATAGCTTGGTGAGTGGCATATTTTGGAAAGCTCAGTATTTACACAGTGTTTTCTTTCAGCTGCTGAAATATCTGTATTCTTTGTATTTTTTTAGGGAGTTAAAGGATCTGTGTTGAGGATGTAAAGTTTCAGGTGATGTCAGTTTGGTTTCTTGGTTTGTATTTTCTTTTCCCCCCAGTAAGCACTGAAATGAACACTGGGAGCATTGTTGCAGTCTTGCACTTAGGAATGTGAATATTTGTATTGTATACTTCATTTCATCCAAACATAGCTGAGGGCATGCATGAAAAAGTTTTTATTGCTTTGGGTCATCTTAAGGGGAGGAAAGCTTAATGTTGCTACTTCACCAAGAAGTGTGCAACCGTATAACCTCCTGTTTTTGGAAAATCTCACTGTTTGAAAAAGGCACTTGGTGCAGCAACATGCTGAAGGCTGTGCTTTCTTTCAAATGCAAACATGTGCTCAACTACACCAGGTATCCACCTAATCACTGTTTTATGTTGGAAATTAAAAGTTGTTACGAACTTCAGAAACCTTAGTTTCTCCCATAAAATTACTGCTAATGCTACAAAATGTTGATTTTAATTTGTTAGAAAATGTGTCATGCTAGATCAACTTTGTGGCTATTGAAAGGTTGTGCTATATTTGCAGTGTCTCTATATGTATGCAGGAGAACTCTTGCCATCAAAAAAAGTTTGCACTAGGTAAGTTTTGTGTTTGATAGTTTTCCTCCGTCACTACGTTCCTTCATTATTTTAATTGTGTCCCAGCAATTCAAGCTGATATGAGAGCTGCTAAAGATAATGATCTGCTGCATATCATATCAAAGTTAGTGTGGGGGGAAAAAATGTCTCTTCCTGCTTCTCATGATTTATATTTTTGACTTAGCTGATGTCTAACCATTTAAGTATTTGTTTTTTTTTTTTTTAAAAAAAAGCAATATGCATTTTTTTTCACTTAATCATCTAAAATGAACACTTGGAAAGTAGCAGATGTTATGTTTTAAGGCCTTCTTGGGTACAAAGAAAACACTCAACTTTCTCACATCATGACAGAGCAACACAGAAGTCTCAGTGTTGCATCTGAAAGCACGCTGTTGGCTGGGGGATGGATGTGAACAGGACAGAAGGATGTGTGTCCTGATAGACCAGCAGGGAACCAAGCCGGCTGTTTCTTTTTTTCTCTTCCCTCCCCCACCCTTCTCTGCTTTTTCCCCTTTCCTTGAGGCTTCTACAGCTGAAAAACCAGGGTGAAACATTGACAACTCCAAGGAAGGTACTGGAAGTTGGGAGCGGCTGAAGAGCAGAACATGGCTTTATTGGCATGCTGAGTCCTTGGGTTTTGTTCATTAGTATCGTACTAGTTTGAAAACAAACCAGTGGGAGGTACCAAGTCAGAATAACAATTTAATAGGGAAATCAAAAAAATAAAGGCAGAAAACACTGGGTTAAACTGACAGAGTCAGGATACAGCCTGACACCCTGTTAGGGTGGTGGTAGCAGTCCAATAAAATGGTGGCTGCAGTCCTCTTGAAGTGGTGGATGTGGTTCTGTTGAAGCAGTGATCCCGTAGAAGGGTCTGGTCTTCCTCAGAAGGTCCAGTGCTGGCTGTGTAGCTCCTGTCCTCTGGGAATCCAGTGGAAAGGGTGTCTGTGGTGTTTGGAATCTCAGATTGTATTCAGGATGTAATGGTTGGTTCCTCCCTCTGGGTGGAGCATCTCACAATAGGATGATGAGTCATGAGGCCAGGTGTTGATGGGCTCATTAACAGAAGATAGTCTGGGGGGAGGAGGCAAGGAAACACTGCCCCCCTGGTTTCAGCAGCTCATGAGGATGGTAATAGAATACACTGCAACCCAGGACAAGGATATAGTGTCACACCTGGGCTGGCTTGGTGGGGTTTGTTTGTTTTTTTTCTGTGTTACTTTGCACTGAATAGTTGTCCCATGGCAGGTGGTTTTACCTGCAGCATCTTAGGACATGCTGGCTCAGAGTTAGAACCTTGTGGGCTGAGTAGTCTCAGAATGATCCGTCACCGGACACTTGCCCATCATCACGTATCAAAATATCTGGACTTCCCATGGCTTGCACTGTTTTAACAACCCTTGCCCAGGTTGATGGACTGTCTCTGCTGTTCTGTTGGTGTAGCAGCTGGATAGGCTGTTCAGGAGCCAGGATAATAATCCAACAGGGGAGGAAAAGGTTTCTGGGCATCCATGAACTCACCGTCTTTAATGCAGCATTCCACAGAACTACAGACAGTACCTTTTCTCAGTGAAGTGTTGTATCTATTAAAAAGAATCACTGTCAGCCAATAAGTCTTCATAAACCTTCCTCCACAGATAGTGCAAATCTTTGGTAAAACTAACTTTAAAAAAGAAAAAAAAAATCATTAATATATTGTCTTTGTGTAATAAAAAACCAATGCCACATACACAAGGAACACCATGACCTCACTGCATTTATGCGTGAGGAATTTAGCAGAGGCTTTTAAATCATGTAGTATTTTGGACTTGAGGAGAGCCATGTGCTGGAAAGCCTGTCTGTTTTATTATTTATATCAAACAGTCTCATAAAACTTGCTACCTGCTCATGCAAACATTGCCCAGCTTGTAGTCTTAGATCATGGAAGCCACATGGAAGCCAAAGAATGACACGTCACAGGTGATGGAAGTGAAGAACTACCAAGGCTAACTTTTATACATTACTTGTTTGGTTACCTCTGGTTTTAGCTTATGTAAAGTAAGGCTTTGTATACAACGTGCTGATTTTAATTACAGTTTCCAATTTAGCTAAGGCATTCTAAAATCTCGTGCTGAAAAAAGAATTTCTTTGGGGAAAGGTTTCTAGGTGTCTGAAATTTGGTGAGGGTGCCTGAATAGCTGATAGAGGGCTTGCAGTGAAACACCAAGAAAATCAGGATTTTGTTTATGTCAAAAAAAGTCAGAACAGGCTAAATCATAGTTGAGCATTTTCTCTGATGGATGCTAGCACTTTTCACGAGTGCATAAAACTCTTACGTGAGTTGCACCTTCTAATTCTGCTTCTTAAATATGGCTTGTGTCCTGTGATTTTTACCATCTGAATAGTATTGAAAGGATGTGGTTCATATAGAGAATTAATTCCAGAGGAGTTTTGGTTGGACTTTCAGTACTGAATTTCCTACCTGGACAAATTTAAATCCACCAAATTGACCTCTGTAGTATACACAGTTCTTTCTCTTTCAAGACCTTTAGCTTGAACTAGCGGACTACTTAGGTTTCCTCTGCCTCTACACAGAAGGCACTTTGAGAGTTGTTTTCAAAGAGATTAAATTAACTTAAGCTTCTAGGAAAAAATATGATAGCTCCTTCATAACTGTGAAACAGATTTTATATTATTGCTTAGAGGTAAATCCATTGTCATTCCTGGAAATGAACATAAGCACAGATGAATAAAATTGGAAAGGTTAAGGCGCCAAATGGTTTTCAATGAGCAGAGGATATAAAAAGCAGTAAGAGTTTCTGCATAAATATTATTTTCCATTTTTGTTCTTTTTCTTCTGTTGTGTGTATGACTTAACAGGGGCTAAGGACAAGCCACAAAAAATATAGAGTAACTATTAGTAGTGGCAGCTTAGTACATTGGTTTTCATGAAGGTTAATTTGAGTAGGTACTTACGTAAACCATTTTAATAAGCAAACACTTGCACAGGCAAGAGCAGACTAAAGGAGAGGACTCAAGGTAGAGATGTCTGGTGACACTTTGAAATGTTTGCAAGCTTGTGCTTCTGCAAAGCATTTTGTAGAAAAAGGTCAAGGTTCAAAAAGATCTTGGAAAGGCCATCTTAGAAAAATGCTATCAACAAAATGATGTTCAGTTCAGAGGACTTAGGAAGATGTAAAAAAAGACAAAAAGACAAGCTACTTTTCCAGGATGTGTCTTGCCTATAGAGCACCTGCTAACAAAGGGAGATAGGAGTTTATTTTATTGTTCCTGTCAAAGGGCCCTGGTGAGATCTCTGTGTTTAATAAGTGCCTCACTAGGAAAAAATCTGGACTGACTGAACAGTGTTCAGAGAACAGTTGTTTGCTGTAGGGGCAGGGATGGGAGCAGACAAGAACACCTTCCCTCGAGAGCTTGGATTTTGAGGGTGAAAGACTAGAGGAGGTTGCATACAAGTGTTCCAGAATCTGCTTTCTTGGCTGTTTTCAGGATTAGGACAGTCAGGCATTTGTTTCATCCAAGAATGTTTAGACCCTGCCTCAGTGTTTGTATGGATTAGATAGTCTCTTGACATCTCTTCTCTTTCTGTGCTTATTTGAAACAACTGCAGCTGTTTTTCCACTTGAATGATTTCACAAAAAACTAAAACAGATGAAATTGTGTCAAGTTAATGCTATGTGGCAGTGCTTGTATTTCCAAAACAAGCAAACAAACAAAAAATTATAACCCCTGGAGCAAGTGACAGCTGGAATGTGGAAAATCAAGATCTGAGATCTAAAAATCTGGATACAAAGGTTTTTCTTTTCCCAAAGTGAAGTGAAGACCCAGCTTGATCCATTAGTCATTAAATTGTCACTTTGCAAGTAGGAAGTGCTAATACTCTCACATGTCAAGACTGTTTCCATATAAAATGCTCACAATATGTATTTTCAGAAATGGTCTGGTAATATATCTTTAAGCTTCCTAAATTCTGCACATGGTCAGTTTCAGTAAATAATGGGGGATGTACTTTTTCAATTTGCATAGAAGTCCTTTCTGTAAATGTAACTTACCTGTGTAAGTGAAGAGTGTTTCAAATTTTGAGGCTGTAAGGCAAAATGCCTTATGCTGAGCAAGATCTTCTCCATTAGGCTTCACTACTGCACCATGCATTTCCATGTGTTTCTGTTTAGAAATTAGCTCACCTAGGTGATTGCTGTTCTCTTACGTGTGAATGGGGAGAGTTAAACCCAAGTGGGATGATAGGGGTGGTGTCACTTGTGTCGAGTGTGTGTCACATGCAGGATGGGTACTACAAGGGGCTGGTCTTGCAGAGTCCCTCTCCACTGTACAGTTGGTATCAGCTTTCTTACACTACCTAATATTTTTATTTCATGCTTAGATGATGATACTTTTTTTTTAACTAATGTTTTTCTTAATACTTTTCTGTATATTCAGTGCTACTTGAAAAAACCTGTTTTCAAATAGCAAAGGAGGGTCTCTGAGAACATACATTTTTTGTTCTGTTAACTGCCTGAGCAGAAGGCTACAGATCTTGCTTTCTATTCTGGTACCTTGAATTCTTCCCTTCATCATAGCTTGGACATGTCTATTAGGCTTTTACATGAATCTCTGGAGGAGAAAGTGCAGAACCCCAGTACCAGGAGCTCAGTCTGCTCAGTCCTTTGAAAGGGAAGGTGTGAGCATCTCCCTGCTCTGTGAAACCCAACTGCCCATGGTGTTTGGGGCCTGGAATGAAGATTCTCAGGAGCAGGAATAAAGATACTTTTCTGTCAGCACTTCAGAGTGTTTACAGATGGTAATTCCCTTTCCTGTCTCCTTGGTTTGTACAGTGCGAGCAGCCCCGCTCCATCAATGTGCCAGGCTGCCAGTCTGCTCCCCAGGCAGTTGTGCTGGCACTGGGGGAGCAAATGGCACAGCAAGAAAGTTGAAAGTTGAGGGATGCTTGAGTTGGGAAAGGCCAGAGGAGTGGTGTTCATCCAGCTGCCTTCTGTTCACTTCATGGGGGTTAACATCTTCTAGCATTTTCTGTTGTTTTGTTCTTGTGCGAAAAATGAGTTTTAAAGATAAGGCAACTTAAGGATTTAAGGATTCTATCTGCTACAAGGCCAAGTGAATACATGTTTTTCCTTGAGTAATAGTTGTTCATTTTGCAGGTGACTGTTTCATCTTACAGTTATTTGGAGGAAAAGCAGTGGCTAGAAACTCTTAGTTTCAAATTTTTTTTTTTTTTTAAAATTTAGGTTTTTCACCTGCTGCAGTCGTACCTAGAATCAAACCAGTTTGCTAGTTTGGACTTCCAGCAGGGACTGGGCGACATCATTACCTGTATGGGAACCAAGCTGTGGCTGGCTAAAAGGTAAGATAAAACACAAAATACCTCACTTATAAACACAATTTACTAATGTATGGAAGACTTCATTGATTTTTAAAATTATTATTATTTTAACGAAGTGGACAGATTTATTTGTCTTGAAGTATGTACAAGTTATACACCTTACTGGCTTGCTGATTTTTAATCAAGATATTTTTTTTTTCCAAAAGCGAGGATGAAAAAGCATTGTAGTCCAGTCATTAAAGAAAAAAATAACTGTGAATGAACATTCCTACAGAAACAGACATTTTGAGGATAACTGTTGCTTCTTGGCTAAGAAAAATATGCCACGTATATGAGGTTTTTACGTTACTGTTTTTCTGACTTTGACCTTTAGAGAAAATTAGTAGGAAAATGTCATAGCAATTGTTTAAACTAAGAGTGTTTAGCTGCCCACAAACAATCCAAGATAGATTTGGAAATATTTTTCATAAGTTCATCTTCAGGTGACCTACATACAACTAACTTGCTCTTTCTTTCTTTTTTTCTTCCTTTCTTTTCTTTCTCTCTTTCTCTTTCTCTGTTTCTCTCTCTTCTTCTTTCTGTCTTTCTTCCCCTCTTTCCTTCTCTACTTTATCTCTGCAATTGCTTTTGAGAATTCCAACCCATGGGAATTCCCACTCAGAACTTTAAAGGAATCAGTTGTGGACAAAGAGCACAGATCCCTGCATAGATAGATAACTGGGAATATCCCATATTTTGCACTGTGGAGTGAGGTCACCAGTGCAGCTAGTGTGGATCTCTGATAAAACCTGAATAATTTTCTGATTGTCAAAACCAAAACCCTTAGAGGTTTGGAGAAAGGGGGTGTCTAGTGGGTGGGAGAAATCTATCAGTGTTAACTGAGTTGGGGTAATGAAGATAGATTTGATCTTTGGGAATTACAGAAGTGTCTCCTCAAGAGTGAGAGTGATGATATGGCAGATAAAACTTGGTGCAAATAATTGGAAAATGGTGCTCGTGAGCAAAGTCTGGACTTTACCTGGGGAAAGAGTGGTTGACTGAGCAGATTTTTTGTTTGAAAAAATTACTCTTGTTCTTGGTAATGCCCAGGAGGGGAGGGGGAAAATATCATAAAAAGAATGGAAGAAAAACACAGAAAACACATCTATATTAGTGTATTAATCTGTATTGTATATTTAAATATTGTGTAAACCTCAAAGAAGATACAGTAGGAATCAGAAGCAGTGTAAAGACTGACAACAAGTATAGAACAGTTTCTACTTGGGGACTGATTAAATAGACTGAGATTTTTTTTTAATCATGGAAAAGGGACAACTGAGGGATGTGAAATATGAGTCACATAGAAAGGGACAGGAAATTAGCATCCTATCCAAGGTGGCAGATGTAAAAGAAACAAACTAATGAAGTTTTTAATGTAATTTTAATTTGGCTTTGGATCTCTGTGATATAAGATAGTCTTGGTTTTAAGCCTGTCTGAATTTTTAAACAACGATTTAATGGAGTCATGGAAGGGAAGTCCAGTGAGGTTACTGAGTATTTAGACATCACAATTGGCTCAAGAAGTTCTTCAGCAACCTTGAGGGTTGAGACAGAGGTTTTGGCAAGTGTCACCATAGTTGTGCTTCCATTTCTTGTGCATCTGCTCTCTGCTCCAACTGGAGACATCATGGTGGATTTGGTGGACCTTTTGGCTTGAATCAGTGTAAGCGTTTTTAAGTGTTTACATGAGAATGTTAATTTGCATAACTAAATTAAATTCACTGATACTGTTATAAAGAGTAAAAACCCAAACACTAGAGACCAAATCCGGTAGAAAGACACTCATGCTAAGTAATTCAAATGTCTTTCTCTTGCAGTAAATACGTAAGGTCTGGGCTCTGTTCATTACAGATTTTAAATAAATTCTGTATTCGAACTATTTTTTCAGAACTGCCCTTTTTAATACATCAGTCACATTAGTGCTGACTGGTTGGGTTTTTAGTGAGGTTTTTTTGATTATTATCATCTCTGGAAAGGAAAACTTTTCAGGCCCTCTCTAAGAAATTATTGTGCACAGTAAGGTATTTTCCTGAAGAGAAGTATTTTCTCTTTCAGTTGCCTGTAAAAAGTAGGCTGTATGTGCTGATATTAACTCCCTGTCAGCAGCACATTTTCATTTTGTCAGTTTGTTGTAGCCTCCTTCTCATAGTCTTGCATTCTCCATAATGCAGTCAATGCTATACATAAAGTGTTTTAGAATGTCTTTTCTCCCCAGATAGTAAAATTTTATGTTATGAGCATGCAGCCTTGCAATACTAACTTAAAGCATTGGGTTTTTAAATGACAGAAATTATTTTTGCAAATTTCTGATGTACCTTACTGTTCTTGCACACTTTGAGCTAAGGTGTGTTTCCTGCCTGCCTTCCTGCCTTCCATCCATCCATCCATCCATCCATCCATCCATCCATCCATCCATCCATCCTGCCCTCTGTAACTCTCTTAACTTTCTGCTTGAGATAAATGTATTCAGTTAAAAAAAAGCGAAGGAATAAACCTCCAAGAAGCAACCCAAACAAACAAAGGTATTGAAATGAATGGTGTTTTCTGATGGTTTTAGTGTCCCACATTCACTGTGCAGCTTTACTGTTGGTAGTTGAGTGGGTGAAGGTGAACAACTGCTCACTGTGGTGAACAGTGAGGTTTGAGAGTCTTGTTCTTGGTTTTCCGTTTTCTCATTTTAAAGGGGTTTCAGAAGGTTGCTTGGCAACTGAGTTACGAAACTCAGTAAGTCCATCTGTGTGGGTTTCTGGATGTTGGGAGAGCCTATTAGGAAACCAGCACTTTATTCTTGCCCTGTTGTAGACTGCTAGGCATGCATCTGCTGCTGTCAGAGAGGGTGATGGCTGGCTGGACCCTCAGTCATGTACAGTCATTCTTACCTTCTTTCTGTTCAGGCAAAGAGAGTGAGCACCACAGAGAAAAGTTAATGAATCCCCATCTGGTTTTTCTGCCTTTTTCATAAGGAGAGAATTTACCATGTCACCAATACTGCAGGGCTGTGTCTGTTTGAAAAGAGAGTATAGGAGGCACTCACTATTAATCTTAAATGGGTTAAAAAAAAGTTAAAATAGCAGGAAAATGGTTTGTGAATCTGGGGAGTTATTTCTAAACATCAATTTTCAATCACATTTCTGTGCTAGTTCTGTAAAGCTCTTGCTGGTGTTCTTTCAACTATGTACTTCCTTTGTACTATGGAACAAACTTCTCTGAGAATCTTGAATTAGAAAACTTTGGATTGCATATGTAACTCTTAAAAATGAGGCTAGGTTGTCGTGTGTGTGTATTTGGAGGAAAGATTATCATTCTTCAGTGGTTTCCTGAACTGGGTGGGGGTTTTTTGTTTGGGTTTTGGTTTTAGGGTTTTCTTTGCCTTTTCAGGGGCAGAATATAATTTTCTTTCATCAGAGTTTATTGGTGTAGAATAGCTCAAGATTCTATTGCACATTCCATGTAATATAGTAACCTCCTTTTCCTTCTCCGTGCTACGACCTGATTTTCCTTTAGAGAATAAAATAATGGGTCACATTCCCCAAATTGAATTTCATAAAGCATTCACTTTTTCAACTGGTATTTTTTATCTGTTGTGAAGGCAGATTTCTCATACTGATGGGGCATGGATGCTTTTTTCCTTGGCTTTTTTTTACATCTTCAAAAGATTAACTTTTTTATGTATTCAGAATGAGTATTTTCATTTTTGATGTTCTGGTGAATGAGACCTGCTGTCTATCCACTTCTCAAGGTAATGGTTGAATCTTTTCATTCAATTAGTAAGTTTATTCTTCTCTTGGTGTTTCTTACTTTGTTTTGGAATATACCTGTTTTTTAGTCTAAAGTGTTTCTTTAATGTTACTGCTTTCCTTCACCTTCACACCAGTGTTAGTTTATTGCATTTTTTGCAAATGTGGGAGATGCAGGGTGTTTGAGAAGAACAGAAATTTAAAAAATTTATAAAATCTGCTTGGTTGGAGAACTCAGGTGGTGGAATGAAGTGATGTGAATTAATCTGATGAATGCTTTAAAATATGATGAATTTATCAAGCTAAATATTTGAAAGAGTTCAAAGCTCTGTCATATGAATAAAAAAACCAAAAAAGGTAGTTTTCAGCTCAACTGCATACCAGGGAGTTATAAGACTAACTCTAGATGCCTTCTGCTTCATAAATTCAGAAAGCTAGAAGAACAGCCTTTGGATTTGGTAATGTGTTGTACAGAAGTCCCAGAAATATCTCCCTTGTTTAATTTGTAGCCTTTGGCATGGCAAAGTATTGGTATTGGAAAGTTTGTGAAATCATGTCATTGCACGGCTTTGCTGTAGGATGCTGCTTTTCAGCGCTTTGAGTTGGATTTTTTTTTTTTCCCCACCTTCCCACTTACTGGAGACCACAGGAGGGGGAAAAGACTTTGAGGTTCTGCCAGAAGTCAAATAACATACTCTGCTAACCTCTAGCCATGTGCTGTTTCTTGGCTGAGAGCTTGTCTGCACTGGGAGAGTTTACTTCTAAGAAGGCTGCTTTCTTGAAACTTCTGGTGTGGAACAACCTTATGTAAAACCAGTTGGCTTTGCCTTTTGCAAAGAGTGGCTGGTTCGTCTGGAATGGGCCACCTGCAGTGCGTTTATGACCCAAATAACCTGTGCTCTGCAGTGCTGCTGCTTACAGCTCTCTGCTTCATGGTTGGCACTGCTAAAAATACAAATAGGTCCTGCACAGGATTCAACCTCACACAACAAATCCATGCAAAAACTGTTTCAGGCACAGGCTCAAAACGAGGTTCACTGTTTGCTGAGATATGTGCTGCTTAGTTTTCCCTGGCTGACTCTTCGATGATCCAGGTATGACTGCTTTGAATGAGGAAAATCTCATCACTATTTTATAGCCCTACAGAGTGTGGTAACTTGACAAGTTTTGATGACCGTGGCACTCCATCAAGCCTGTAGTATCACTTTTCCCCCTCCGCTTTTGGCAGCACTATGTGAGTGACAATAAGCAGATGAGCAGTCTTAGGTCCTTCCTAGAAGGAGCTTCATGCAAGGTGCATTTAGGCCATCTGTGCAGAAAGCAAGAATGTGGCCTCCTTGTGGTTTCAGGACTTAATGGCTCAGACTGTAACCTAAATATGCCTTTCTTCTCATTGCCTCTTGGGAGAGACAGCAGTAACTTCTAGTGAGCAGACTGTTACAGACAAAACAGTGGCACATGCAGGCATACCTAGACAGAGGTGCAACGTGCCCATGGCTCTCTGCAGCTTTGCAAGCAGCCTCTGTGTAATTTTTGAAGTGGTCCTTATTTGGGAATTGGAAGTGGTTTTTTGTACAGCAAGAAGGGAAGAAGTGAGGGGAATGTAAGGTTGTCCTCCTTGGCAGAGAAGTCCTTCTCTTATTTTACTACTCTTGCCTCCTCTTCTTCCACTGCATCAAGACGAACCTTCTTGTCCTTCCAAGGCCATGTCTGCACTTGGCATCTTCCTGTTTCCTAACTTTTCCACTTTCTCATTTCTATCTTTATAACCTACACATTGAGAAGTGCAGTTAATTACCTTTGTTGGTTAGTGGTCTGTATGCGTTGTACAGCCAAGTTCAAAAGTTGAAAATAGTTTTAATGATTGAGCCTATCTCTGTGGAAATTTATTTACCAGGTTTCAAATTGAAAACTTAACTTTGTTTCAGCTAGAATTCATGTGTGTACTCTTGCACACACAAAACATGAACGGAAATTTTTGTTGTCCTGTCCAGTTGAAAACGGAGTGTACCAGTATGAACAGCTCACAGCATCACAGAATAAGCTGAGCTGGAAGGGACCCATGAGGATCATTGAGTCTGACTCCTGGCCCTGCACAGGACATCTCCAAGAGTCATACTGTGTGCCTGAGAGCATTGTCCAAACACTTCTTGAACTCTTGTCAGGCTTGGTGCTGACTCACCAGTAATTTATTAATCTGCACATTCTAACCCATGGGCCTTGTTTAGCCTCGTTTATCTTTGCTTTTGAGAACAGTCATAGCACGTCATTGTTCATAAATGTATTCCTAGATGCATTAATTTAAATCTTACATGCTTTTGGCAGGTTAATTTAGGTTTCTGTACTGCTCCAAGTCCCCTCTTTCACCAGTTTTGATAACAGTACCATTAGCACGGCTACAAACTGTTTATTTAGGCACTTGGTGATTGCTGGTTTTGGAACACCCACTTTGGGTATCAGTAGAGATGTTTGAACTTCAGGCTGAAGTTTAAGATGTACTTTGCATAAGATAAAATAGTCTTTGACTCTGGTTCATAGGTGTACTCCGAACTTAAATACGAACATTCCGAGAATATTAAGACTTGGATAAGGTTGTTTGAGGTGTTCTCTCCACCAGTGCAACATTTGGAGTAGGCACAAATCATGTACAATTACAGACTTTGGACATAAATCCTCGCTTATATCTGAAAATGCTTTTCAATAAATAAACATAAGAGTTTTCATAGCTTTTTCTTCATAAGTAAGCCCCCTGATGTTAATTGTGTAAAATTCATTAAATTTGCCCATGGGATTAGTTTGACCTCTGAAGTTTTTTAGGATTTGCTCAGGAATCACATGAGGTTCTCATTAAGAGAGCACAAAAGAGAACAGCCAGGATTATTTTATCAATCAGGTATGCTAAAAACAACACCAACAAAACACAGCCTTTCAGTATCATTCACCAAGGACAGCTGGAGCGCAAATTAATTTTTCTTAATAGCTGAAACTCAGGATGTTCTTGGTGGTATCACAATGAAAAAATAATTTGTGTAGCTTCTTTTTCAAGCAATAAATTCTCTGCCTTTACCATGGAAACTAATAACAACATAATAGCCTGGCTTTGAGAGTGGTGGAAAAACTTAAATCACCAGACTAGCAACTCCCTTGGGAGACAGTGCCTGTTATAATGCTGGATGAGCTGTCCCTGTAGAATGGGCAAGTGAGGGGGGCTGTGCACATGGTAATTACTTGGAGAAGATCTCAACAGCACCAAGTAGGGAAGCAGATGCACTGTTACTAATGTTTGGATTTCTATTTCTATGCAGGTGTTCCTGTGCTTCCAGGAACTCAGCAAGGTTTACTTGGTAGTGCAGGCTTCATCATTATTTTTTTAAATGCTGTCCATTAAATATAGGTCTGTTGGCCATGATGTTCATTGATGGGCTGGTTTTGTGTTACATGGTTAAAAATGCTATGGACAAAGCTTAATAATTAAATCCATTATTAATGTCCCCTTAAGAAGACAAGAGGAAGGCCATGCATGTTGATTCAGTGCTACAGATGTGGGCTCTGAGAGAAAATAGATTAAAATATGAATGCTGCCCTCTAAACAAATACACCCCCAAAAACCTCAGTCTTTAGAATACTGCCGAATTGGAAAGCTAATAACCAAAACAACAGGAGAAGATTTAATCTTTTAATCAGCCGCTCACTGTATGTGTAGGAGTGATTTCCATAAGCTTTGTCGCCTCCATAAATGACAACTGATCATTTACCAGATCACGCTGCAGGTAAAATGTGGTCAGTGCAAAGCCAGCTTGGCCTGGTTCATCAGCAACCCTCCAAGGACAGAGCTCCCCATGGACAGCCCTCTAAGGATCATGTAGAGTTGACTGTATCAAGACTTAGACATCACAGATGATGCACTTGTGGAAGATATTTTAGCTGACACAATGGCAGGTCACGTATCAGAAGAATCTGGCCACCCGAAGTAGGAATACTTTTGGAGATTTGCCATTCTTCAGCAAGGAGTATGCTGGGAGTTGATAGAGACAAAAAGATACGCTGTAAACCCAGAATTTAATTGCCAGTGCGCTAGCCTCAAAAACTGAGATTATGGAAGACAAAGGCAGAGTGGGAAGCTCATAATAAGAAGTTGCACAGATGCTGTCCCCAAGTATCAGGTGGCATTATGACATGTTGGACTGAATCAAAATTCTTTCCTGTGTTTATGTAGCGCTAAAGATGGAATTCTAGTCTTAAATGTCCATAAAATTTTGACTTATCAGAAATGTTCATAAAGTTCAGAAATGCAAGAATTTGTGCAATAGCATTAACTTGAATATGATGTTCAGGGAATAAATTCTGTCGATCTGTTGGAATCAAAAACGGCACGTAATACTGGTGGCTAGAAAGTAGGAAAATTTGGGGTTTAAATTTTATTTATAAAATTATTAATATAAACTTATTTTTATAAATAATATATATTTTACATCTATTATATAAACATATATTTATATAAATATTTATATGAATTTATATAAATTTATATAAATAGCATATATTTTTATACATATTGTATAAATATATATTTATACAAGTATAAAATTATTTATATAAAAATTTATAAAATGATCTATTTTCTGCCAACTAAAATATGAATTTCTTTGACAATAACGTGTTATTTACACAGAAGAATGGGGCAGTGTTTAGTAATCACAGGTTTTCCTTTAATACGGGACTTTTTCTGAAATGATTTTGGTAAGTTTAATCATAAGAAAAGGTCTCCTTTCCAGGAATTTTAGTCCTTTTCAGCCTTTCCAAAGGCTCTGGAAGCATACAGTATTACAGCAGGAGTGACTTTTTCATTGACGACCAGAGGGGGAGTAGGCAGTTCATTTAATTAATTGATCACTTTGAAAATTGAAATGAAAACAGTCATGCAAGTCATTAAGATGGATCTCTTCTCCTTCACGAGGAGGAATTGACCTTTGAAGGGGTTGCCCTTGTAGTCTTGCCAGCTCTGGTGTCTTTACCCCGATGCTTAAGAGTGTGTCATGACGTTTTTGGACAAAATATGAAGATTTGTAGGTGACTTTGTAAGTCGTATAATTTTGACTAGAGTTCTACACCAGCTTGATTCATTATCCAAATATTGTAATCAGTTTTTAAAGTTTGTAGCTGGGATTAACCAATCTGAGTTGCTAAGAGTCACTTAAACTCTGTATTAAAAAAAATGATGTCTGACACCCCGTGTAATTACTTGGTGTTTTTCTGTGACAAGACCTGTAATGTACATGTTACATTATTAGGAGGAAATACTATTTTGTTAATTATTTATTAAAGTTATACTCCCATTTGAGAAATAAGATCAGTATTTAAAAAGATTCATAAAGCAGCACTGGGTGAAAGATTTGCAGTCTTTCAGACTTTTCTAAAAGCTTGGAGACTGCCAAATGCAGAGCTTTTCGGAGACCTCTTACAAAAGGCTTTAAAAATCCCTAAGATAGCTGACTACACTAAGATACCTGTAGCTAACCTCATCCAAAAGAGAGATATTATGGATTTTTATTTAAGAGACATTAATTGTCAGGTTGCATTTGAAATTTCTTAGTGCTCATTGAGAGTTTGAGGAAATATACTTTGATTTTTATGTTGTTAAATATTTAGTAAATATTGTAAGTTGCTGTATATTAAATAGTGATTGTTCCGCTAGTAGTTTTCCAACATCTGATTCCTAATGAGAAAAAATATGAGCAAAATAAACTACCTCTTTGGAAAACACTGAATTTCTAGAATCACCAAAAGCTAATGTAATAAACATTAACACGAACTGCTTCGATTTCATAATCACTAGCTTGTATCTGTCTTATTTATGTAACAAATGCAGTAAATTAATGTTACAGTTGTTGTTGCTCATCTTGAAGTGAGGTGGAAAAAGAGGAGTGATCCAGGAGAAAATAGCTGTCAGCTTTTTAAGTCATCTGACTGAGTGTCACTGAAAATTGGGGGTTTGAGAAGATAATGAGAATCTGCAGAAACTGTGCATCAAAATTCTTTGGTACTTGCTATAAAGAAAGGGGTGTTGGCATCCTGACTTCAATACAGAAATCTGGATAGTTATAAATGGTGCCTTTTAATAAGTAGAAATGCTGTTTAAGGGCCTCTGCAAACCTTAGTTGTTAGAGAAGCAAGAGATTGTCTTTTTCCCAGTGTTCTGACAGAATTGAGGCCAAATGTGTGAGCTTTCCATGTTCTTTGCTCCTTGTTGTTTCTCTTGGAAGAGAAGGTAATTTGCTCTGTAGTTCGTTAATGTTGATCTTGTTTAAATTAAACAGTAGTACAAGAGAAACTTAATTTTAAAAGTTAAGCCATGTGTTCCTGATAGAGTTGAAGCCATGTGTGTGAGCCAAGTACACAGGAGGTCTGTGGCCACATATTGCTGATTTTTTCAATAAATGCCAGTTCGGTTTGCATTAGATCTGCCATCCAAAATAAGCAAACCAATGACTACCTCAAATTCAGCATGACTTAACTATAAAAGGTGAATCAAACATTTAAAAGATAATATTTATAGAGCTCCAAGCTGTGGGAGTCTAGGATTGATTTCAGTTGCATAGACCTAAGCTGCAATCGGTGATACTTAGAGGAGGTGAAGGCAGAGCAGAAATCAAAGGGGTCCTAGTGCTACTGTAGGTAGCCAAAGCCAGCTGGAGCAAACCCCAGTGTTGCCCATGGAGCTTCTGAACCTGCCTTCTGAGTCTGATTTACATCTCCAGAGAGGGAGTATCTCCTGAAGGGTATGCTTCCTCGTTCACCTACCAGGCAGTTCCTTGTTGAAAACAAATAGCTCTTTGTTACTCTGGTCATATAATATTCTATAAGTGCTTAACCTAGGCCTCTTCAAAGGCATGTGAACAGCAGCCTGTGAATTTTAACAGACTCTCCATTAACCTTTTTATTTGAAATAAAGTCCCTGGACTCTTAACGGCTAACAAAAGGTTTCCTCCTGCAAGCGCCTTGAACTCTTTTTTAATTTTATATTCACATGCCAGAATTGACAATGCAATTACAAAGAAGTCTGTCTGTTCTATCCCCAATTACTTGTTCAGCATTAATGAAAAGAAACTGACTAGGTTTGGAAGACTTTTATTTTCAGGATCTCATCCAGAAATCTGCTATGAAGTGTCGTCAATAGTATGCACACTGGCACCTGTGTTTTCAGATTTCCTACTGTTCGGCCAGGCCTACCTAAAATAGTAAGGAAAGAAAGACACTTACTTCTATCATACTGAAGATACTGTTAGGCTAGAGCTTTGGGCAATTAGGGAAAAAAAAAAAGTGTAAACCCTTTAACTTTTTTGACTTTTGTTCTTTCAATGATCTTGAATATTCTGTGGAGTTCCCTGGTCGTAGAATCATAGAATCGCCTGGGTTGGAAGGGACCTTAAAGATCACCTAGTTCCAGCTCCTCTGCTGTGAGCTTGGGACATCTTCAGCTAGACCAGATTCTTCAGAGCCCCATCCAGGCTGGCCTTGAACACTTCCACGGATGGGGCATCCACCAGTCCTCTGGACAACGTGTTCCAGTGCCTCATCACACTCACAGCAAAGAATTTCTTCTTAATATCTCATCTAAACCTGCTCTTGCTCAGTTTGAATCCATTCCCCCTTGTCCTGTCACTACAGGCTCTTGTGAAAAGTCTCTCTCTTTCTTGCAGACTCCCTTTAGGTACTGGAGGGCTGCAGTTAGGTCAACCTGAAGCCTTCTCTTTTTGAGGCTGAACAATCCCAATTCTCTTAGCCTATCTTCATAGGATGATGTGGTAGGGACACAGCAGCTCCTCCCATCATCTTTTCCTTCTCCTTGATTAAATTAGAAATACGTTTTTTTTTGCGCCTTGTTCTTACTAAGTAGTAATCCTTTCTGTTCCTGCCTGTTGTAGGAGTCTTCTTGTCTTGTGCCTGGCAGGTCCAGCCTGTGACAGTGCTTGACACATGTTACTCAGGGCAGACAGCCTTTGACCTCTCTTTGGTCAGGTGTGTTGAAATATTCTGCAATATTAGCTGTTTGTGAAAGGTAACTCAGCAGTTGCCAGTGACCTGATTTTTATTTCCACCTGGACAGTCAAGCTCCAAGTGAGACCATTATGAAGGAGTACTAGAAAGTGTGGAGCAAGCTCCTGAGTGCAGTAAGATTCCTGGAGCAGGCTGGTTATAAGCTCTCTTTCCAAACACAAACAAAAAGCAACAAGTTGAACTTCTGAAAATTATGGCTTAAGGCATCTGGGCACAGTATGTGGGGTGGCCATTGGGTCTTTGGTGCCAGCTCTTTTGACTTCTAGATGTTACACTAAGCTACTGGCTGGCATAGACAAAGCATTGCTTTAATCAGGTGCAGATCTGTGCCCTGGCATCACCAGCCTGCACAGATGTGTAACAGTGTGAATATTGTTTTGATAGCCATTTTATATTTCTGTGTGGATATACCCTTAAATATGAGAGTTCTAACCATCTCTACTCGATTCAGAGTCATGTACAGTTTATCATCTGGAGTGAGCATGTGATGTATTTGTTTCCATTAATATCCAGGTTGGAAGGGAAATGAAATAATTTTTGGGTTTCGGACAGAAAAAAAGGAATGCTGTTCCAGATGTCTGGAGCTCCCACCTTTGCTACTGCTGTGACTTTCTTGTTTGGAGACAGATTTCCTCAAACCTTGTTTATGAGAACACCACTTTATTGGGTATCAGTGTTAGAAAAGAAACATCTTGTACTATTCCCACTCTTGTTGCTGAAGTTCTGCACGAACAGGTCGTGTTAAATACTGTGCAGTGCATCATTTGAAACGTTCAGCATGTGATTTTTGGCTGTCAGGTCTGTTACGTAAATCACTGTTTGATTGTCTTCAAGATTGAGCTTTCTGCTACAGTCTGAACAACATTGAAATTTCTTGGTTTTGGAAAACTGAATTTCCTGTTGTGTCCGTCTGGCACATATGGATGAGAATTCACTAGCATCACCAGAGCAACGGAATCAGCCAAGGACAAATGCTTGGCATGTTTTATCCTAGAAAAGTCTCATTTCAAAATCAAAACATGCATATGTACATACTTAAAATGAAGTGGTAAGTGCTTAAAAGCTGGACCAGAATAAAAAACATGCCAGTGTTGCTGTTGCCTCTTCTTCAGTAAAAGTTACATCAGCCATGTTTCACCCAGGGCACAGTTTCTATGTTGGAAATTTTCTTTTCCACGGAAAACATGGAATAATAAGCAAGTTTTCCATTTTTTGAGGGAGCTGAAATGCAGTAGGCCCATTATATTCTTCATATTGACTGAAAACTGCTGTGGCTGCTTTCATCCATTTTTGAGAGATGTCTTGTGGTTTGTTTTTCTTCTGAGCCTTTGAGTGATCAATCCCTCTGTTTTCTCAGGGGTTGAGCTCTCAACTCTGTGAGTAATCCTTGGTGGTGCTTTGTGAAGAACAACTTAGGCAGCAACTGGATAACCAAGATACAGGAAAGATCTTTGCTTAACCAGGGTGGATAGAAATTAAGTGTGCCTAATACAACTCTTCAAAAATAGGCCATATTAAAGTTGCTTTGGCTTCTTAAGGCATTGGTTCTTGTTGATGTGCATCTTCTCAGCAGGCAGCTCTTGTGCTTTTAAGGCAAGTGGTAGCAGACAAGCGTGGAGAAGTTTGGGGAGGTGTGAACCTAGACTACTTCACTAGTAAGAAAGTGTCCAAAAAGTCTCTTTCTATGCAAAAGAAGGAAAAAACCTCTTCTAAAGAGAGATCCTCGTAGCATATATTCTGCTCTGTGTTATATGGATGCCTAACATTGTAGACTGTAAAAGAAAGCATAAGTATTTTAGACTTATTGCAGAGTTTATTACTGAAGGTGAGAGCAATGTTTCTGGTTTGTCTTTTTTAACAGGTTCATAGGCTAACTCTCCATAGGCAAATACAGCTGCCAAACTATGTAAGAACCTCAAACCTTTCATTTTTATGTCATGATCACATATCCTACTTGAAAAAGCTTTTTTTCCTTGAATTTTAAAGATGTTTAGAGTTCAGAATGTTTGTTGGAACATTTTTAATTAACAATTTTTTGAAAGAGTTTCAAACATCAAGATAAGCATACAAAGAGAGTGCCAGATAAAATAAAAATGAAATACTGAGCAGAATTAGTCATACTTCAAGCTTGTGCTGCTTGATTCTGAAAGTTTTTGTTTTAGGTCAAGTCCCATTGGGCTCTTCAGAATAATTTCTGTGTTTTGAACTAGATTTCCTGTTTGTTCACATTTGAAGTTATATTTTAAAAAATTTTTCATGGCTAAATATGTTTCAGTGATAGTAATACAAAGAAAAATGAAGTGATTAACCTAATTTTGTTTTTCTAATTGGAGAGAAAATAGATGTTTGTCACTTGCAAATTGAAGAGGTAGAGCAGAAGGTAGCTTATTATCAATTTCCATTATATACGCAAAATCCCAAATATTCTTGTTTGGAAAAAGAGATGTCTGATTTTAAAAACATGCACACTTCTGGTCTTCATCAGAACAGTGAGAGCTGTGGCCATTAAAAAGGTGTAGCAGGTGCCTTGCAAAGGAAGTTTTTCTTTTATGAGCTGTAACAGTAAGAACTGAGGACTTCTCTTTGCTGCTGCATTTCGTTGCACACAATATCTATAAACAAAACAAAGACACTGTAGTTGCTACCACAAGCTGGTTCATCCAGTAATACCGAAATGTATCAACTGCCAGTGGAATGGCTGGAGGAGGAAGGTGTTGCCATTCTGCGAGGGAGACTGCCACACAGAATGGACCAGGAAGTGAACCTTGGTTAACTTGGTCTAATTATTTGATACATGCAGTCTAGTTTGACCAGTAGTTTATCTTCATTAATTAAAATAGACATGCCAAACTAGTTTGTTTGACTGCTGTTTCTGAGCATAAGGTTATAAGGATTTAATCTTTACAACTTTTTTTTTTTTTTTTTTTTTTTAGGCTAAATCCTTGTTTGGTGACCAGAGCTGCCTGTCTTGATATCCTTGTGATGTTGAGTACTCACCTAGAGAAGTTTCAAAAGCAAGGTAAGTCAAATGTGCTGTTCTATACATTGGATTTAATATCTGTATCTATTTCTGAGCTCTGTTAAATCTGGGGAAACAATAGTGTATTACTTGTGCTCAAGGAATCTACTGCCTTCTGGAATCCTTTAGCTGCTTTGTAGAAGAAGGCCCTTTATTCTGCCTTCTTAAGAGCTAGTCCTAGGTTTTGTTGAGGAGAAGACTGAGGTACAGCTCCATGACAAGGCTTGAAGTTATGATCTTGCAGTATTCCTGATCCTAGAATGGCTAACAACAAAAAAGATCCTCTCCCATGTTCCAAAATGTTTTTTTGATCCAAAATCCAAATCCTGGACTGTTGCTACTTAAAACCTTTCCAGAAAGCCACAGAAATGTTCATTTATGAAATAGTTTCAGGGAAAGTGTTTTCTCATGTTTAGAAGTTTTATAAGAGACAACTCTGAGAGCTCCTTTCAGTTTCTTGTTTCATTTTGATTCTTTATCAATGGGAATTTTTTGAAGGACCAGTCAGAACTCTCGGTTTTAATGTTGTAGATTATGGTTTGGAACAGTACAAAATAAGCTGTAAACAATAAGAAAAACAAAGGTATGGAGGAAGGGACACCCTTTCACAGGTGGCAGTGGGTAGGCAGCTTTCAGTCAGCTGTAAGTAGCTTCCTTGTGGGCCTGTTTTGTTCCTTTCTTATGAACAAGTGAGTAATAAATTACCTTGTCAGTCCAGGAAGGCAATTAAAGAATAGTTTTGTAATTTCATTCAACACTGCATTTAAGTCACTGGAACTGTTCTTTATTTCAGATAGTCATGTTGTGGGCACTGTTAATTTAAAAACCAATTCCTTTTGCTTTTTTTGCCTAGACCTTTAGTTGATGTAGTGCATTCTAATTCTGAAATTGCTATTGGTATGATTTCTTGTGAATGTGCAGTTCAAATAGTGATAGTTGTTAGGAAAACAAATTGGTGATGAACATTACCTGAAATCAACTTCTTTAGACAGGTGATGAAGAACTAGCCCTTACAACAGAAGGACAGATGTACAGAGGGTATGTGTCAGGTGACTTCCATTATACCAGAGGAACAGGGATCGGGTTATTGGGAGCTCCAGGAGACAAGTCTGATCTTTCATGTCCTCAGGAGAGTCATTTCTCTCTCATGGATCTCAGGTGTCAAGATATGCTGTTCAGTAAAGGAAATTCCCAGCTGATGTTGCACTGTAGGTCTCGTTCTGCCAGGTACTGCCCACTGTTTGTGACTAGGCAAGGGCCTCGTGCTTTATAGGAAGAAATGCACTGCCTTATCTAAAGCAGTTTTAATATAACATGTCTCTAGGCATAAGTTTTTTCCTGGCTCTTTACTGGTTTTTTTGGGGGTAAACCATATCTACCATCAACAAATTCTTATATTACAATATATTTTTACTTATTTTTGTTATTACTACAAAATAAAGCTTTTGAAATCCTCCTATGCCATTGACCTTAGTGATAATCCTTTGCAGTACATTAAAAAGTCTAGCTGTGTATCACAACTACAAAATAAGCAAAAACAACCCCCAAAGTCTCCTTCAGCCATTTTTGGGCTCATCACCCTTTTACTTTGAATACTTCTTTTTAAAAGATAGATCCTTTTGGGAATATTAAGTTTTACACTTTTTTAAATCATGGACCTCTGTTCAGCTCCTTTGTAGTATGAATCATCCTAGTTTTTCTGTATTCTCTTCATAAGAAGTTTTTTTCATCTTCTGATTGTTCTTGTTACTCACCCTTCAGCTCTATTTCTGTATTTTCTTTTAGGAAGGAACAGCCAGTACTTCAGGGAAGGGCTCCTCGTTTTGCTTACTTAGTGGGTATTGCATTTCCTTTATCAGTCTCTTTCCTATTTCAGTTATCCTTGGGTTTTTTTTGTCTGTTCTGGTTTTTAAACAATTGCTGCACAATTGCAAAGGCTTTTATAGACCTCTCCACACCAGGAAAGTCCCCTCCTTTTTTTTAATGCCCCTGACTTGTGAATAGCCCTTTGAGCCTGAGGGACTGCACCATGCTGTGGCTGGATTATTGACTGTAGTGAATTCATTTATTTTTCAAACCTCATGTGGACTGTACCAGACCTGAGTGCTGTAAGGTACAATTTCTGCAGAAGGAAAGCAATTATTTTTGCAGATTCTCTCTGCTTGGGGATAGTTCATTAGTATTGTTTTGCTTTAAAGTTTCATTCCTACATAGGTTTAAAATTACATAGTTCAGGCAGTGTCTACAGAGAGTAAAAACTTAGGCTGGAAGTACTGTTTTGAAAACTTGAAGATACATTAGGGACAATTTTATGTATCTCAGGCAAGAAGCCCTTCTGAAAGGAAGGAGTAATGTGTTTATACTAAATAGAAACTGAGTGTCCCATGACACAGTAAGAGAAAGACTAAACTCACCAGTTAAAACTGAATGTTTTGAGTCTTCCATTTAAATGTTTTTAAGATATGATTATTAACTGAAGTGTTATACTTTTCTGATATTAAATATCTTACTCATATATGTGTATCTCTGGTTATGAGCCAATTTTTCTCAGTTCTAATCTTGATTTGTAAAGTTGTTTGAATGAACAAAGGGTGAGGGACAAATCCAAATAAAACTGTTTCTTGATGTGTTTATCTAAGAGGCCCCAGGAAGTGCTGTATATGAGTTCCAGGCCACAGGCTGAAACTGATTTTCATCAACAGAAATGGGAATGCAATGTAAATGAGTCTGCAACTGGTTAAAATCAGACCACTTCTAATTGATTATGCCTGTCTAAAGAGGCTACAATTACTAAGAGGGTTTCAGAGTACAGCTCTGCCTAGGCCTTTCCTACATTATGATTATTTTCTGTAAGTGATTTGTTGTTTTCAATTAATAAAATCTGTCTCTTAAAGTGCAGGATAGCCCATGGAGAATTTACTTCACAAATTCAAAAAATGTCCACTTTAAAATGTCAGCTAAGGAAGGGAGGGAGGAATGGATACCAAAACCATCTTGTCCAGCTAAAAATGTACTGCTGGTTAAATGATGATTATTTATCTTAAACATAACAAAAAACCCAAAGCTCACACTTATTCCAATTTGCTGGATTGGATTGAAGTGTTGCCTGATTTGTGTCACTGGGAAAAGACAGTTTTGTTTCCTTGAGGTGATAGGCAAAATCTAGAACTTTTTTCCCCAGCTCCTGATGTGCCTGAGGGTTTTAAGATATGCAGAGACAATACATAATGCCAAGACTATAAAATAGTCTTAAAAATATTTTTATTCTGTTATCAGTTCTGGTTGGAAGCAAGCCTTAGAAAAAAGTTAAAATATAAAAATACTCTTTTTACCTTTATTGAGAGTAAAGAATGTTCTTACCAGGTGTAGGATTATTTGGTGAGCTGATGTCTACTGTCACTATTAATAGTTATTAATAGCGTCCAGGGAATTTGTTCTTGCAGACCTCTTTGATGTATTTTCCCCACATCAACTGTTTTTATAGACCAGAAATCACAGATGCCCAGGGCCTTTTCATTCTAATGGGAGAGCAATGCAGTCCTCTTGCAGAGGATATTCTGGCATTTGTACCCTGCTTCAAACATTACAGGAGGAATAAAATAACATTTGTAGGCATATTGGGGTGGGAAAAATGACCCCAAGTCCAGGTGAGAACATGTCCAGCCTTAGCTGTGTGTATAGTTATTTGCAAATTCACAAATTTTGATCAGCAGGAGTTAGAAGCAGAGGTCTGTAGAGCTCCAGATCCATCCATGTGTCTGAGGCTACACGCTCTTCTGTGCACTCAGAGATGGGCTTTGCAAGAGATGGAATTCAGGACTCTGCTGTGATACACTGTTTCAGTAAATAATACTCCTCTGTTGAATAAGTGAACTTCAGAGAGGACCTGTGATACACATTCCTGCTTTCAAATCTTCTGGAAACTGGTGTTTGAAGCAAAACAACAAGACCAGAGTATTACTGTGATCTGCAGTGCTGGGAACACAGGAGCCAGAGTGTTGAATTGCAGTGAAAGCTCAGATCTGGGATGCTGCATCTCTCTGTAACAGATGAAGAATGCCACAGGACAAAGTGGTCACATTTTCCTTCTTGCTCATGTCTTGAAACAGTTTTCTTGTACTATTTTGTCATTTCATGAAGGGAAAAACAGATGCAACTCTCTGTAACATACTTGACTAATAGAAGTGCATTTTGTCCAGGGTTGTGTTCCAAAAAATGGCACTTGTTGATAGAGCCCTATGAACATAAGTGAAATAGGATGTAGAATAGAAGAGGGAAAAGATGAAAGAAAATTTTGCTAAAGATAATCCTGCCAAGTTGTTGCTTTATCCTGTGTGCTGTCAGTCTGCTGGCTGGTTTGGCCTGTTGTCAAGCATAGTGTCTTCAAAATTCAAGTTTGGTGGGAAAGAGAAAACATTTAAACAGGATGTCAAATAGGATGAATCAGTGATTTAGGAAAAGATGCCACTTGTGTTCTAACCAGGCATTTTTTCCTTTCTACATTTGAGGTGGAAGGATTTATAAAAGTTCTTGAAATTAACCAAACTCCAGGATTTTTGTCAACTGTGGGAACAGTTACTTAGTATTTACATGCTTAATCCTATTCATAAAGAGATTGTTTTGATACCAAAATGGAGCAGCCAGTATGCCACTCTCACTGATATTTTCTTCCCTTAAATTTTGCAAAAACATACTTCCATTTTCTTGTTGTCTTCCAAATACCTAAACCTTCTGTAGATGTGGCTTGGTTAAGATTCTTAAATTCTGCTCATGAACTAAAGAAATGGTTGCAAATAATACTGTGCACTGCACATGTGTGTGTATGTGATCAGAAACATGAGCTATTATTTCAACTGTCTGCTGGTTTTGTCCTCAAATACAACAAAGTACTATTTTAAATAACATACAGTGCAAATACTATTTTCTTGGTTATATTTCTCCTTTTTAATTAGAAGTTATAAAGACATTGATAGAAATAATATGGATTACCAAACTTCTGGATGCTTTGCGATGCTTTGCCATGAAAGCACAAATTGGTCTTTACATAGGACTCTCTTCAATGTTTGCCTGAATTACATGATTTGTAGGTCTTT
Source organism: Corvus kubaryi (assembly GCF_017639235.1). Taxonomy (NCBI): domain Eukaryota; kingdom Metazoa; phylum Chordata; class Aves; order Passeriformes; family Corvidae; genus Corvus; species Corvus kubaryi. Next base: position 12,374,226 of record NW_024582063.1, on the reverse strand, counting down.
CAAATAGCATTTGAAGGCTGTAGCCACTTTTTTCTGTATCATACTTCTTACTTTGGAAAGAAGCTAAATGGCAGCCAAGTTTTTCCTGCAGGCTAACTTGAAAACTGATGATTTTTGAATGGTAAAAATTTGACAGGGATAACTAGGTTGGTTATTTTAGCCATTCTTTAATTTTCTTTACCTAGATCTTTAAGAAGTGTGGCCAAAGAATTATTTGAATAAAAACACAGGCAGCTTGTTAACACGTGTTTTGGTTATTTGGTCTAATTAGCTTAAACTTAATTTCACTCTTGACAAGTTGAAGGCAGTTTTTACTTATTATGTCAGAAATTATATAAATTTTGCTGGTGTATTGACTGGGGTGCCAGGTAAATGTTTTTATCTTGACTTAAGGAAGGTAAAGATTTAAAACATATTTGCAGGATCATCTAAATGCACTGTGCCTACTTACATTAAATTAGACAAGTCAAAAGGAAGTGTTTTTAGGTACTCGGTGTTCTAATTCACTGCAGACAGGAGAATGAAGAAGTTGAAGGTGGCATTGTTGGAGGTCCAAGACACAGGGAGTGACTGGGAGTTGCCTGGACAGTAAAATGCCAGAGGCAGAACAAGTGAGGGATGTTGAGGTGGTCCAAAGACAGAACAAAAGTTAGTGTGAGACAGAAGAGCAAAACAAATGGACCAAGGCTGAAAAGAATAAGTTTTTGGAGAAAGGAGATGGATGTGTGCAACACCAACACTGTCAAGGAAGCATTGGAAGCAGAACTTGTGACACAGATGGAGGAGGAGGAGGAAAGTAATAGTGTTTTAGAATGATGGCAGAGTCAGTGATCAGAGGAGGGTTGTGGAGGGTGGACATGATACTTCTGGAATGCCGTGTTGAACAGGGAATATGGAAAGGTGTTGCATGAAATAAGTGACACTAGGGCAAAGTGGAACTGGTCATGTTTATTCATGTTAGCAGTTAAAATTCTGTCTCCATGTGAAGACAGAGACTGCTTGTCCTTTCAAAATCAGGTTCTCTTTAGATTCCAGCATGTACCACTGACTGACTTGCACTGTCTCCATGGGGTTTTGTGATTCTATATGAATGCAAAATACTGGAAAACTCAGTGCTGAGCCAGAGAGAAGCTGTAAGAAAAAACAGCTGTCTCAGTGTCCAGATAAAATGTTTTTTCTTTTTCCCTTCTTTTTTTCTTTGAAAACTTTCCCCTGTGCTGTACAAAATGCAATGGGATGCTTGTGTCCTCAATAATAAATTACCTGTAGATTCTGTTAATCAGTCATGTTTGTAGTTTTGAATTGTATTGAAAGTTCTGATGATTAGTCTCTGATGTTGAAGAAGTTGCAGATGTCTTTAAAAGAAAACATCCTGCTTAAAATATGCCCTTTTTATGATCATCAGCAGTCACCTTAGTATGGCAGTGTAATGAAACAGACTTTTCTGTTCTCTTTGTGGTTTTTTTTCCATTTAGCAGTGATCCACTTTGCCTAATCCACTTTTAATAAAAAGGAAAAATAAGAAAGAAAATACTTTTCCTTAGTATTTGTCTAGGAAAATCTCTTCTTGGCACTGATTACTTCTCAGCCTACTCCCTATTCGTATGATCTCTTCAGATGTCTGTGGATGGTAGTTTGAGAGTGCATGAGGATTTTAACCTCAGTTTATAAACAATTGCACTTTCTTGCAGATCTTGGTGAATGATGATGAATATCCATATTTTTGATGGTTGGACCCCCTTCCCATAACAATAATGCAAGCACAGCAGCATTTTATTTCTGGTCTTGTAGTTTTTGTCTGCCCTTGCAGAATGTCAGTAAGTTTTCTGATGCTGGTAGTAACTTCCCCCTTTTCCCCTGCTTTGTTCTGTTTTTCGTGGAGCCTCTAGTAGGAACATGGTAGTTTGGATGCTCGAGGGCCTGCATACAGGATTTAATCTCAATATTTATCTAGAAGTGTGCAAATACTTAAAGGTATGCTAATCACATGTACGGAAGGAAGCCTGCCCTGATGATCAGGAGAGTTGTCCACTTGGCAGTAGCTAGATAATCAGTGTGAAATTACCAAATCCTACAGAAATGTATCAACCCTGCAAGGAGGTGAAGCAAGTTTAGATTTAAATATGGAAGGAATTTACATTACTTCTCTCACTTTTGAACAGACTGTGGTATCTCTGAGGTGAAAGATCAGCTGAACTGTCCATCAGCTGACGGTTCGTTACTCCCTGAGCAGGGACATTTTTCTGTCCTTGCTCTATGTTTCTGCTTACTCTGGGAACAGACTGAATAGGTCCTGCCTGCCACTGCAGGGAAGAGCAGAAGAGAGGCAGGGTGCAGGTTTGGGAGCTGCTGAATTTTGGGGTGGTTTGTGACTGGAGATTCAGCCAGCCTGCTGATTCTATTCTGCCCCTCTTTCTTTCCTCTTTATTTTCAGGTGGTGAAAGACCGTTTTACTTCATATACCTGACTGATAGGATTAAAAAAGCAGCCCCTCAAACTGAGATGCTGTGACATAGCTGATGTATGCATATATCAGTATAGGGGACATAAAGGGATTGAGAATGTTTGTGTCGGGTGTTGAGGAGAACCAAGTGGTCATGTAAGATGTCTCCTGTACTAGAAGTAGGCTGAAATTCTTCCTGTTCTACAAATGAAGCAATCCTTAAGGGGGAAACAAATAAAATTAAATCCACTTAATTCTTGGGGACTCTTTTGCATCTGTCAGCATCCTGGAAAAACTGCTGTTTGCCAGGACCCTTCTTTGGTCAGCCAAAATTTGTTCTCCCTTCTCACAGCAGCTGGTCATTCAAACTGTACAGTGATGTTTGTTTGTAAATAGAAGTATGTCATTACTGTATCTTAACAACAGAGGCTGACATTTACTTCGGGAACCAGTGTGGTTTTCTGGTTTAGTTGCATATTTTGATGTAAGCCAAAGGAAAGAGTTTACTTAAAGCTAAGCAGACTAGAAAACATTTACGTGAAAGCCTGGAAAGATTTCTTAGTGATGCAGTTGAAAGCAGGACTATTTCCACTGCACTGTAATAAGACTGGAGCATTCTTTCCTTTTGTACATATTTGTGTGAAAAAAGAGTGTTGGAGAGCATGTGGAGCACAAGATGAATGCAGAAGGATTTGCTTTCTGGTGTGCTGAGGCTAAGCAAATATGCAGACAGTCTTATTTTGCTGACGGCCTTGCCATTGAGACGTCCAATTTTAAAGAGACTTTCTGTAAAATAGATGAGCCACAGTGTCCAGTCTTTCACAATTGCATGGGAAAAGAAGAAGTAATCCAGAAGGCTTCCAAAGCAGAAGTATTTGATATGTACGGAAAAAGAGGATCTGTTGCCAAAGACTCTTGTATCACAGTCTCTGCAAACTGGTAGTTCTGGGAGTGAGTAGCTTTGCTATGTTTTTTGTATGAAAGTAGTTTTCCCCTTTAAAGATGAAGATATAAAGAGAAGTTGTGCTGGCCTTGCAAAATACAAATGGAAGTTTGCTGAGTTGGAAGGTCATTGCATGGGCAGCTCCCAGAGTCCATGGAAGGGTCACCACTCTGTCTGATGTTGGGTTGCAGGCTCTGGTGAAGTTGGCAGCGTTGACACTAACAAAATGAAAGACATCCTGCCCCCTTCCCCTATTTTTTTTCCCCTCTCTCCCTCTCTCTCTCTCTCTCTGTCCACCTAGTACTACTCTCCCTTTTCCTGCTCTGGAGCTTTGACCCTTCCATCCTGTCAGGTTTCCCATTACTGCTTGCATGTAGCTTACCTCAATGTAAAGCAACATGGACAGGAGATACAAGCATTCCTCTTGCAATATACTTGCAAATACACCCTTGGTTTGAAGAGTTGAGCCAGTTGGCATGTGTGTTACTGAAAGGCAGCTGAGAGGGGGAGCAGGTAGGAACCTGAGCGGGTGCAGTGCTCCAAAGCTGAGGCTGTACATTCTCTTCTTGAACTGAGGTGTTGGACCTTGAACCTTTTTTCTTTCAGCTGCCTGGGATTATTTCTGTTGTTAAACTTCTGTATGTGGAGTCAGGCTGTGTAATAACTGAGATGAAGGCCTAATCCCTCTCTCTCCAAGGCAACCAGACAGTTCAGAAATTAAGGAATTCTGGCAGTTGGATACTTGTTGTGTGACATGGGCATTATTGCTAGTTTATGCTGTGATGCCAGTGTGTAAAAGCAGTGTGTTTGGAGGGGGTTTAGAAATGTAGCAAATGAAATATACAAAATACACAATTTTGCATTGCTATGAGGCGGAAGTCAGCTGTGTCACATAGAGGATAATGCTGTGAGACAGTTCTGCAGTGATACTGGAGTTCCTTTGTGCAGCAAGTCCCTTCAGAAAAGAAACTGTAGCAAAAATCTGAATGACAGAGCTAATGGTTGGGCAATATGTTGGAAAAATTTTTACAAATACTGGATTTCTTTGAAGCGTGTCCAGAATTATTCAGAAATGGTTCTGCCTTATGTGCTAGACAGTGTACAACCATGTCAACTTTCTGTGTAAATGTCAGACAAATTAAGATGGCTTTGGAAGAATCTGAATATGAAAGGGCAGGATATTTAACTGTAAATAGAAGGCTTAGGGAAATGTCTTCATGGGCAACAAAATGAATCTATATTTGTGCTGTGGCTTCGTGTCAAATTCAGGAATTTAGTAGGACTATTTGGACACGCTTTTAGCAGTGCTCAGTGTTTAATTATAAACAGCAAAGGTACATGGCAATGAATTGTCTTCTTGAAGATACTGAAGAAATCTAAGTTTGTTTAATCTTTGTATTTACCTTCAGTGCATTTTTACATTTAAAAGACCCTAAACTTCCAACATGCCTTAGCACAGTGGCACTGTTGTTCTCTGTTCTTTGTGATTTTCCTCCACTTGCATTTGAATTTTGTGGGGTGCAGCATGTTCATTTTCTTGCAGTACAAGCTGTAGAGACACTGAACTGGGCAAAAATCCTTGGTTTCAATATTATAAAATGGTTCATTCCTGCTGATGTTGGAGAAGAGGGTTGAACTCAAGGCACATGGGTATTTCAGTCTACGTGGGTGTGAGATAGGACCATTGATGATTTTTTTCTTTCTTTTTGTGTCTACATTGCCAACTCTGAGAAGGCCTGAAACCCTCTGGTATCACAGATGGCAGTGGCCTCTTGGTTGACTCCAGGAGGTGGCCAAGCACTAAAGAAGGTTCTCAGGCTGTGCTGGGCCATGTGGACAAGGTTGCACCAGTGTAAATGGCTGAAATGCCACAGTTCCTGTGCTGATACATGAGAGGGGTTACAATGCAGCTCCTTTTTTTTCTTAGCTATGTTAACTGTTCAAAATGAATAAAAATAGGAAAAGCATCCTGGATTTTTTTATCAGTAAATTCTTTAAATTGATACACACAGGACAGGTCTATTTATCTCAAAGGGGCATCTTCTTAATAGCAGGTTTTTTCTGACTAAAGCTATGAAGGCGTGAGATTTTCAGTACTATCAGAATGGCCTTTGTCATCATTTCTCCTGATTTCAGTTGCAGCTGAGTAGTCTGACAGCACTTTGTCCAGCTTGGTCTCTGATTTTAGAGCTAACTATCTACATTTTTTCCACATATATTTAATAGTTTATTTGTGTTAATCACTTTCTACAACGGTAGAAATGGTAGGTTTGTACCATTTGCAATATTGTATTACTGGCTTGATTTAAAGAAATGCTTACCAAATGGATGTAGTTGGTAAAGATTGCAGGAAATCAAAGATGCAAGGTACTGTAGCATTTTTTAAGTTGATTGAAACTTGTGTTGATTGAAAATTGTGTTGAACAATTTTTGGTTCTCAGAAAACTTTGTGTCCTTGTTTCTTTCTGTTTAAATATGAATACATGTGATACCTAGCAAAGCTTTTTTATAATTTGGAATCAGTTTAAAATGAAGGAGAACCCTGGTTTTCATTTAATGCCTGAATTTACATTGTGATACCTTTTGCATACCTGATATTTTTCAACTTCATGGTCTGGAGCAGATGGTAACATCATTTATTTGTCACTTTACTAAGTGTTACTCTCATTCCAGGAATGCAATTGCTTGACTTTTGGGAAGAGATGAACAGAGTCATTTCAGATTCTGAGTTGATGTCTGGTATTCCCTACTCATCTGCAGTACCAGGGCTGATACAGTATCTCCAGAGCATCACCAAACTTGTAATATCAGTGCTGTCAGTGACTGCAGGTGCTGACATCCAGAGCTGTGGTTCAGCTGCTGCAAGGAGAATGGCCAAGCCCTCACTGTCAGTAGCTCATCTCCTGCACTGTGAGTTCCATGAGGTGCGTCTGCTGGCATTGGAAGCAATACTGCTGTGGCTGAAACAAAGAAATTCCAAGCAGATTGCAGAAGGAAGAGGAGGTGTATTGTGTTTACTCATTGATTTGGAAGACACTTTTCTCACAATGGCTCTGAAGGAAACCAATCCCCAGTGTTTTTGCAAGGTAAGAGGTGCTTTTTTATTGACATTTTGTATGTTTTCAGTAAATTATGTTTTTAATTTTTAGATTATACTTGTAATTTTCAAAAATATATTTCATATATATTTCATCTATATTTCATGTAATTCATATATGCATTATGCTTTTTAAATAATGGGTGAGTAATTGGGTTTTTTTTACACTGAACAGGAGCTGTGCAATAATTTTGTAACAGATGTTCTTGTGTAAAAGCAAGAACTTCCTCTCTCCTTTCTTAGAACTATCCAGAGGGAATTTTTGTGTTCTTGGAGTGGAGTTTAAGTCAGTGTTTTATTGATCTCAAATGTGCACATTCCTGTTGAGACTGTAAATTCTTTGTTTGTGAATTGTGTCTGCAGGTGCTGGAAATTCTTTATAATATGGATCTCAGAAATGTGCTTCCAAAGACCAAATGCTCTATAAAAATGAATCCAAATGAGCTCTTAACCTGGAGCTTAAACCTTGCAGATATCCCCAGCAGGTATGGTCTGTCATGCATGTTGAAATATTTTAAAAACTTTTAACACTGATCATTAATATATTGGTTTGGGACTGCCCTTTGATTTAAAAATCCGTGTTTCAGAAAAGTGAGTGTGGCTTATTTGAGTAAAGAGGGTTCTTGAGAATTTTTCAGAGAAGTTAGATGTGGATCTGAATTACTAAAAAGGCCCCCAGGTCATACTAGCACCCTGTAAATGTCCAGTAATACAGTTCATGAAGCACAAAGTTATTCTGGCTGTCCAGTGAGAGCCAGTGAGCATAGTTCTTCCTGCATGGTAATTGGGAAACACCCAGTTTAATGTAGAATTAGCAATTAGTATTAATGATCCAACCATACACTCGTTTGCTGTGAATCTGCCATCCCCCCTATCCTGGTTTATGGGCAGATGGTTTGTAGAAAGAATGACAGATCTCATTTAACTTGTTGGACTGTCAGAAATGGTTAATCCTAATCCTTAGGGTTTGCACTCCTTACACAGACTGTAAAGCCAGCAGAAAGCACTCAAAAGCTGGAGCCAGTTTGTAGTTCCTACTGAGTTAGAAGCCGTGTCCATCTATCCATAGTAGAGTGGACAAACAGGGTTACAGTGTCCATGCTCTAAGGGTATGACATCCTGTTTCTGATAGCTTTTTAAGCCATGTAAACATTGCAGTCCAGTGTTACCAATGTCGAGGGTAAAGAGTTTAGAATAGCATTTTATAGCTGTGCACATTTGCTGCTGACTTGCACTAAGTTGTTCAAATGATGGGGAGTGGTCATTTCTGGGATGAAGTAAGATACTGGTGGTAAATAACACTGGCTGGTGCTGTTAGAGGGAAATGGCTGAAATAGCTGGCCTTACTGCTCAGGTGTTGTCATTCCCCATGGTGGGAACAGGCTTCAGAAGCCACAGTGCCAAGAGCCATGTCCTTAGATCCTGCTAGGCAGCAGGGAAGCTTGGAAGCTGGCAGTAGGCATATTCTGCACTAGAAGCATTTCTAGCAGCTGTAGAAGATATTCCTGCAGCTAAACACCAGCTTGAAGAGATGCTTTTGTTTACAATTTAAAATAATGTCTGGGTTATTTGACTTGGGTTCCATTTTCAAATGTGTTCTTCTATGAGAAGTATGTAAATAGAAAATAAACATGAGAGAAGTGAAAGTAAGGGCATGTTTCATTTGCATATCAGCTGAGAACTTAGCTAACATCTACATCTCTAATGTAAAAGCTCCAAGTGCTCAGCTTGAAAAATACCTGTTGGTGATAATCAGAAATAATTAAGAGCTGGCTGGTTTCTTGTAGAGATGAAATGATGGCAGAAATAGCTGTTTTTCTGATATGTCCTTTGTTTTGTTTTCTCAGCCCTGAACGTCAAACCATAGCTCTCAAATTTGCCTCCAAATTGATTATCCACCTTTTGCAGACCCATCAGCAGGTAAGGGAAATGGAGCTGATTAACAGTTTTGTAAATCTGCAGGTTTTGGTGATTGAAGCAGTAGTGTGGCTTCTTTTAGATCCACTCCCCAAGCTTGTGTTTTCTTGTGTCCTTGCATCATTTTTGATATTATGTCTTCCTCTCTGAATATGCTGCCATGTTCTGAAATGAAACAGCTAGGAATATCACCTCAGTATATCCCTCTCAGAGTCATTTCAAATACATATGTAAATATTTCTGATGGAGTAATTTCAGCTTCTGAGCCCATCCAAAATGGTCACTGTAGTGTGGAAAGGGAAATGCCTGTGGTGTTTAATGCTTGTTCTGAATCCAGCCCATTTACTGAAGTGCAACTTTTTTGTGGTTTCTTGATTTTTGGAGAGCCCACAGGAGAGCATGTCGGGTGGGAAGGCACAAAGCTAGAGCCGTGGTTGGGTGCAGTTCCCAGCCGGCTCAGATTTCTTTTGATTTTAAATTGTCAGTCTATGATACGTATGTGTAGGGCAGAGCAAAGGCAGCTTTAGTGCTGGACATTCTTAAAAGTCTTTTCAAAGACACAAAAGCCACTTAGTGGATATTTTAAAACAAACAAAACTCTCATGATCCGTTTTAAAAGGAAGATTTTTTTTTTCCTTACATAGCTGTTATTTTTCACAGAATGAGCAGCAGAATGGATTCATATTGTATGCTAATAACCACGTCTTATTATAAAAAAATATAAAATCAGATTTGCACGTAAGAATTGAGGAACATGAATTATGATGTTAAATCTTTTTGTTAAAGGAAAGGCATAGTGTGAGGACTTAAGTATAACATAACAGAGGAATTAATGAAAAATGCTGTAACAATCTTAACTAGAAATACTAAAACAACTTTCTCTAATAAGCATATAAATCCTGGCAGATCTAAGATATACCTACAGAGAGAGCTTTTGGCTTTGGGAAAGACCAGGTACATCAGTTTTCCATCTAAATTCTTTCTTTGGGCTTGCATTCAGTATTTACATCTGTGGAAAGGATTTTCTCTTCCATAAGGTAAAAGTTAAGTTCTGTCTTTCTAGATATTCCTTCCGTGTGTCTGCTTGAAATTTGAGTCATTTTAACATCTTGAGAGATTTTTATGTTTTGTTTTCACCTGTTACAGAATCTGTAGGACACACTCTGGCTCTGTCCCTTTGTGCAGTGCAGGTACATGGCCCTGTACCAGGCAGAATGAGGCAGAGTATCATGAGGTTTCATCGATTCCTCAGTTAATGAGGTGGATTGAGAACTGGCTGAATGGCACATCCCAGAGGGTTGTAAGCAGTGTCACAGGGCCTAGTTGATCTGTCACTAGTGGTGCCCTCAAGGTTCAATACTGGGCCCAGTATTGTTTAACTTATTCATCAGTGACTCAGTGAAGGGCCAGACCCCTGCTCAGCAAGTTCAGTGACAACACAAAGCTGGGAGCAGTGGCTGATACCCCAGAGGCTGTGCAGCCCTTCAGAAGGGCCTCAGCAGGCTGGAGAGATGGGCAGAGAGGAACTGTCTGAAATTCAGCAAAGGACCAGCATATTTGTCTTTGGCTTGCATGTTTAGAAGAACTGAGGACACAAAGATATTCTTTGACTTGTGTGGTCATTGGTGAGTCTGGTGTGAAGGGACAGAGCAAGAGACTTGCCTGTGAATACTGCTCTGACTAAAAGAAAATCTCCTAACTTCTAAATGGTCATGTGGGATTCACAACTTTGAAAAAACCCAGCATTTACTAATGAGCAGTATCCCTTTGGCAGGCCATAGTTCACTGTGATGGTAAGAGGTAACACCAGCTTGTACAGCATACTTCTCATGTGTTCTGTGCCTTCAGATTTCAGAAGAAATCTTGAAAAAATGGGTTCAGCTGATAGTGTATTTTTGTGGAGATGAGCAAGAGACAGAGATGCTGCTAGCAGCTGCTGAAGTTCTTAAAAGTATAACATCATTCCTTCTGATCAGTGAGAAGCTCATCCTTGGTAAGTAGCTTGAACAGTAATTTTCTGGATCTTTTTTGATGAAATCCATTAATACATGATTTCATATGTATTGTATGTGTACACACAGTCAAAACAGAATTACATCAAACGGGGTTATTTGAAAATTTTAATAGGATTTAATTACTAAGCATAGAGATTTATTTAAATTCTGGTAGAAAGGACACGTGCACAGCCTCTTGCAGTAGCTCGGCAGAAGGGGCACATGAGATGTTGTTATGTCTCCAGGTCACTATACATTGCTGTACAGAATTATGGGCTTGCAGTTGTTCACTGACTTGAATCTTTCTGTAATACTCTACTGGTGATGGGGGCATACTTTATGCTGGGAGTGTAACAAAGCTGTGCTGGCTGGATGTTGAAATTAAGGGCTTCCGTCTAGAAATGAGAGTCATGTTCTACTATAAGAATGATTAATAATTGGATCACATTATATCCCCCAGGTATAATGATTTTTTTTTTAAGTTAACATTAGATTGTCTCTTTAGAAAACAAAGAAAGAAAGAGAACAAATATAACCTACACAGCCTTATTCAACAGTTTAGTGACTGAGAGGCAAAGCTAAACTTTGGTTTGGAAACTCTGGTTTGTTCTGGAGAATAGATGGGGTTTTTCTTTTAGCTCCCCCCCCCGACTTCATTGAATAGATAATGGGGGATTTTGTGACTAAAGGGCCAGGAAATATGCAAGAATAGGTAGTAATAGATGATAAAAAAATTATTTTGCATCCTGAACAGGACAGACAGCTTTAGATAGTTTTAACTCCATGATACCTTGATACTCCATGATTCCAGTGTAGTTATAGAAATGTTTTTGGTTTAAGTAGCTTAAGTTCATCCATGTGGACTGGATACAAATATGTCTTACACAAGAAGAACAGTATATTTCTTAACCTGTAGATAGTGGTTTTGTGAAAAATCAGCTATTATTATGAGATGTGCCTTTTAAGAGGTACTGGTAACATTTAACAGAGCTAAATCTGTTATATGAGGTAGACATTGCACTATTAAGTTTTCATAGTATCAGCTCTGGAAATCTTGACCTCCACCATGTAGATAAAGCTCTTCATAGGACAGACATCATTACCATTTTATGTCAAATGAAGACAGGGGAGGTATTGGAGTGAAAAAGTCCCAAATGCTGTGCTTCTCATCTGTTGTTATTTGGATGTGGTCCATAGATGATGGACAACAGTTTCCTCTTTGATCTTGTCAAAACAGTTGCTGATTTCCATGCTTTCCAGTCAGGCAGATGTGGTCTGAAATAAAAAATAGCAGCAGTTTGTATCCTGTATAAAATCCTAACAAAACAAATGAAAACAGACAAGTAAAAATAAATGCTCCCCAGACAGCCCAGAAAATAGACCCCCAAGGTCTATTTGGTGGGCAAACCATCCCAGTTAGCTCTTTGCTCTGAGAATTGATGCAGGGGAAGAAAGATGCAGAGCTGACCCTCCATAGTACCTAGAATTGTGAGTCTGGGGGTCTTTACGCCTGTGAAGCTGTCAGTACTGCAGTGTTCAGCAAATCAAGGGCATGGTCTGGTGATTAGTTGTAGCGATATAAACCCAGAATAATTTCCTTAAAGGGCTTCTGTGCATGTAAACAGCTTTGACTTCTATGCCACCTTCTGCATCAGCTTGCTTGACCACATACAGTAAAAAGTAGAAGTTAAAGGAAACTGTGGTTATGTGAAATGCAGTTGTAGTCATTCCCAGGAGCTTCCATTATTATGTTCATAAGAGGAAGAGGGTGAATGCCAGTCTGTATGTTCTGGTTGACCCCATCATCTTTCCATCAAGCTGCTTGAGGGTTCAGAAAAAGTCTTTCCATTTGCAGACTTCCACTGCTTCTGGAGATAGAGTAGGAACTTGTCTAGATGGGAAATCTGGCAATTGAATCTATAAGGGAATAATTATTCTTCCCTAGCTGTACCAGTATAACATTATTGAGTGTGTCATGCTAGGAAAAAAAGCCACTTCTTTCTGAAATAATTATACTTCATGCCATTGCCACATAGGGAAGTTACAGGTAATACAGGAATGCTTCTTGTGCCTGTGTAGTAAAGCCTTGAGCAATTTACTTTGGCCAAGCAGTAAAATACAGTTGTCTGGCTAGCCTTGTAATACAAATCTCTGATAGACCTGCTGAAAACATGGTAGAAGAAAGCCAGCAATGAAACACAGCTCTTGTGTTGTCTGTAGTCACCAGAAAGTAATATCTAACAGCTGGCTGCATCTAAAAGTGAATTTCTAGTAGATTCCTTTAATCAGGATGTTCAACAAGACCTGAAAAGTCAGCTGAAAAATACCCCAGCAAACCTAGGAGTACAGCCTTGTGATTTGAGCTAGTCATCTGTGGTGTGGCATGAAATGGCACGAGGCTTTGCAAGGGGAGTATGGCTTGTGAGGTGTGAATTGCCACTGGGGTGGTGTGTGCTGTCTGCCTGCTTGGCCATTACCAGCTGAGCACCTCCCTCTTGGCAGCTCTCTCTGGTTAGTGTTAGCTGTGTACATGTAATTACCTCATGGATTAAACTTGTTTCCAACAGACAGTGGGTGTAAGGCTGGCAGGGCATACTGGTGAGTGCTGGGTTCAGGTGGATGTGGGAGAAGGAGGTGATGGGTAGATCCCTGAGAGGTGAGGTCTTTTGCTGTTTCCAGCAGGGAATGGCATTTGTGTCCAGCACTACTGGCAGTGTCTGAAGAAAACTTGGTTTGGCAGCCTCTGCTCCAGGCAGATTGCAACAGCAAATTCATGATCAGAGTGCATTGGTCAATTTTTGATGTTGCCAAACAGGAATTCTGCACAGAATTTTTGATGTTGCCAAACAGGAATTCTACACTCCCAGAAACTATAGGAAATGGAGAGCATTCACGACTAAAGTTGAACCCCAATAGAGAGGCCCATTCTCTTATCTGTAGCCCACTGTTTAAACCAAGCTGAGTCTGCCACCTAGATAAGGTTCACACATGCTGAAAATACGTTGATCATATTGCCAGTCTTTTTCCCAGTGGTTTGCCAATGACTTTCATGTGTTGTGTTTAGGTGTGGAAACAGAGCTCTCTAACTTCTTTGAATGCATATAAGAAACAGACTCTAAATTTTCTCCACAAATAAATATAGGACTATCTGATACCCTTGGTCTGTGGAAATGTGTGATTCTACTGCTGCAGAATGAAGATTTGGTAGTAAGGGATGCTGCTGCTGAAGTGATACAAGTGGCACTGTCTGAAAAAAAGAGCAATGAAGGAACAGGTATGTTAACTTTATTTTTAAATATTATTGAATGTTTGGGAGGCAAAAGTATTTCTTTCTCATCAAAAATGTCTTGCTAACTGTAAAGTGCTCCATCCATCTCCTACATACACGTACCATAAAAGATAACAGCAAGTTTGACGCCCACCATGCTTTATTATTTTGCTTTTACTGTTCTTGGTATATAATTTGCATATGGTTACATAGAGATGTAAAAAAGACAACAGCAGTACTCAGCTTTATGGTTCGTGCTGTGATGAGTCAACATTCACATAATTTCAGAGTTTGAAAGTTCTTTAATACCAGCTCAGGTCTAATATAATGCAGTGCAAGACATTCCTTGAATCCCACATTGTTATAAGAGCCTAATCACAGAGAGACAGGAATCTAGGAAACACTGTTCAACTCATTGATTCATTATTAGACTTTGAAATCCATTTAGATCCAGATCAACAAAGACAATTCTCAGCATAACCCACAATGTGCTTTTGAGGATGTGGGCCTTTTTGTCTGCTTGCCCTAGTTTACTCAACCCTATTAATTTAAAAATAGCCACAAAACTTGAGTAGGCTTAGCTAATTAATGTGCTTCACTTTGAGAGTCTTTGCTGACACATTCTTCCATGTGTTGTGAATAAATTAGAATGTACTACCATGTTCACCTCTCTCTGGTGATCCCTGGTCTGTGCTACTCAGTAATGCCCGTACCAACTTGTCTGCAGTCAGTTCAAATTAAGTCAGCCCTCTCCATGTGAACTTACTCTAGGCTGGAGATACAGCAGCTCTGTGGTTTAAAAAAAAATAAGCAAAGGCAGTAAAATTATGTTTTCTACTATTGTAGATAGAAGAAGGCAGGAATATGCTCATGTGGCAAGTGTGGTTTTGAGCTGGCGCTGTTCAGGCGCAGTGCTGGGGGGTAGAAGAAGGTAAAAGGAGGGATATAGAATGGACAGCTTTTGTCTTCCTGTTAAATCCCACAGCTCTGATTCCAGCACTGGCATCACAGCTCTGACAGTTTCTCTTGTCCCAGCTACAGCTCTCTTGAGTATTGAGGGGCTCTGTGTGCGTGTGCCTCAGGTCGCCAGTGCTGGCCTTTGGGGGCATCCTCAAGTGTCTCAAGGTCGTAGTTTCTTTGGGAATAATACAGTGCTGGGTTGTCTCTCTGAGTCCTTGTATCTTCTGCTTTCTCCCTTGTTCTATCCTGGTGCCAAGGGATATTTTCCTGTAATTGGATGAGAGCTCTGTCCTGCTAATTAATACTAAGGTCACATCAGTGCTTGCTCTTATAACTTACCTCTTGGTAAAGCTGAAGCGACCTTAATTGAGAAAATAAAATAAGAATTGTTTTTTATTTGCTATGTTCCTAATTAGGATGGGGACCCCACTCCCCAAACTTCTGTTAACCCCTTAGTTACACTTAGCTGTGCCTTCCTGTTTTTTCACTTAAACTTCTTGCAATGAAATGTGTCTGTCTTCTGTTACTGAAAAAGAATGCTGCATTTGAAAAGAGATAATTCAGTTTCTTTTCATGTCCATTTTTCATCATTGTTCCTTCCTGTGATCTTTTTTCCTTGCTAAACTCCTTTCACTTTTTGTGTTTTGCTTTCTAGCTTTTGGGGGGAGCGGTTTTGCCCTTGTGGTTTTTATTTATAACCAGATTAAAATTACCTTAGCTTTGTACGTTGTTTGTTTACTTCCATTTACCCCCTTTCTTTTCATGTGCATGTGAGAGTATGCAGTATGTGTGGGTCTGTGGTTTAGATATTTCATAGATCACCAGTGCTCTTTGTCCTGGGAATTTTTAAATTACATTCAAATATCTGCTTATTTTTTCTCAAGTTTTCATACCATGAAAGTCTGATTTTTCATCACAGCACTGACTTTAAAATAACTAAACCCATAGAGTGAAATTCATTAGAAGCTGTGAAACAGCTCTCTTTAAAATTCTTACTTTATAATAAATTACTGGATGTCCTAAATTAACTGACTTTTCATTTCCATTTATGATGATAAATTAGTATTGTGGCCCAGCAGTTTTATCATGAGATCGAAAAGATGAGTTGACATCAGAAAGAGGAATGGATGTTTAGAAACCTGTTTTATACATTTTGTAATTGTTTCACTTTTATATCATTACCATTACTGCTAGCTAACACGAGAGAGTAAAGAGACTATTATAATTTCAGCTTCATTTGTGCATCAAAAGTGTTGTGTCCTAGTAGCCATTTTATTTCCAGAAATACTGCACTGTAGGATTAGATTATGCTGTATTTCACCTTTTACTGCTGTTAATTCACCATACAGAGAGCAGGAATGCTGCTCACAAAATTCAAGCACTGGGCTTGCCAGAAATTTTGGCACTAGCATCTTCATATCCACTCCTCACAAAATCCTCTCTTCTCACTGTGTACCCAGCATGTAAGGGAGGAGGAGGCTGTAGCTGCCTGCAGAAGAACTGCATTTATTGTGACTTAGGGAATCAGTGCCATCAGTGCTTCATTAAACTGAGATCCAGAAGAATCTGTGACTATAGCCTGACAACTGCCCCTGCCCTTCCTGCGTGATACAGGTTGGCATCTTGTTTTCCCATGGAAGAACAGAGTAAGAAGGGTTATGTACTTGTCTGTTACAGTTGGACCAAGGCTGAATTAGTATCTTGTTCAGCAGAGCAAGGTGAAGTTGGACTGGTGTTAACAATAACAAAGTTATTTGCATAGACTGTTCAGAGAGTTGTCGTAGCATGTTTTTTTCTTTACATGTGTGTTGCTGAATAACAGCACAAATGTGTTGCAGTATGAAACTGTCAAATAATAGGTATTTTCATGTTATTTGTAGATAGTGAAACTGGAGGCAAATGATCCTGTATTAGTGTGGTTTCACTTCCAGTAACAGCTCCTATCTTGTGTAATTCTTTGAAATGCTATGTGAGCTCCTGGAGGAGAATATGAACTTGGTTTCTTGTTGCTCCCTCTTGGCTTTTGGTGAGGGCAAACCCCCCAATCTCCTCAGGTAACTAATCCATGCAGCTTTGGATCACTCAGATTATGAAAGCAGTAAGCTTGTGGAGCCAGAAATGCGTGGCAACACGTGATACAAGAACCCTGTGAAAATTGCAGCCCCCGTTTTTGTTTGGAAGGAGAAAAGCTCAAAAGGCCAGATGCTGAGACACCGCAGGGCTCCTGTCCTCACTCTACCCTACTATTCGCCTCCCCAAGAAAAACCCTACAAGCTCTACTATTTTCTTCTAGAAGGCAAGGACTTCTACTGTTACCAGTACAGTTCACTTTTTAGATTTATTTTATTCATACAGAGAAGCTTGTTTTAATTTTTTAGTACGTGCAAAAGCTCATGTTTAGGAGGGGAAGCTGCTGAAGTTAGCTGATGGCAGTCATTTTCTGAGCAGAGCAGGTCAAACAGAATCCTGTCTCACCAGAAAGGAGAAAAGCTTCTGTTTTCCTTGCTAAAAATACCAATTTAGCAGGTAGTTAAGGTTTTCCTAATAACTTGAACAATATAAACCCCATCTGTAACTCAAGGTATTGTGTGTACACTTTGTTGTTGTTTCCTCATGCATTGAGGTGTAAACCTCTGGGGGATTGTTTTATTCCTTTTAGTATGAGGGAGGGTACAGGAAGTATTGTGTTCAGTGTAAAGGTAGAATAGTTGCTTTGAAATCTAATTAAATTAGTGACCCATGGCTGTGTAAAGTCTAGACCTATTCACAGCAGCATTTTTTATACAAGAGGGTTACTCCTTACAAGAAAGATGATTTAAGTTCGGGAAACAAGAGTGCTTTTTCCCTACTGGTGATTGCTTTACTAAATATCCTGAAAAATTCAAGTAACTGTGCTAGAACAAAAACTGTATTTATTGGTGTAATTTTCCTCTATGGCTTTTTTTTTTAATCTAGAGAAGTATTATGTGAAGTAAGGTGATGAGTTTGTTAGTATTAGAGGAGTTTGACTAAAACTGTTTTTCTGCCGTTATAGCCAAGCCAATCAAATTCTATAAAATTCTGTATTAAAAAGTACCTTTAGTCAGCTTAACCTTTATGTTGGTAAATTACCAAATTAACTTTAAATGAGTTTAAGAGCATTTTTAGTGTCATCAGTGTTAGCACCAATTTAGCTGATTTTTAAAATTGAACTGAATTAAGCTTAGATGAGCAATTAGATTTGCAAACTTGAGGAAATTTTCTGAAAGTGCCTGAATGATTTAGCAGCCTAGATACTCTTCTGGAATATAATTGAGGACTTCAGGAACTTTCTGCTACTTTTATTGTGAAATAGCAGTTTTGTACAGAGATGAGCAAGTTAGTTCCTGGGCTGAGCTGTGTGGCTGCAGCAGAGCTTGTGCAGCCCAGGGCAGGTAAATGGCCCTCTCTGAGCACCACCATCACTGGGTGCAGTGTGAGCATCTTTGAAAATCAGTCTAATGTTGTTATTGCTATTTGTCTTAGGTTTTGAGTAATTCTGAGCATGATGTAGTTTATTTTAATCCACTGGCTAAAATTTCAGGTATATTATCTCTGTTCCTTTGATTCCCATTTCACATGCTTAGGAAATAAGCAATAGCTGATAACTCCTGTGCCAGGAGTTTCCAAACAAAAGGCAATGCAAAGTTCTCTTTTCTTCTCTTGATGATTGTTCCCTTCCTGATAAATTCTACTTTTTATCTTCAGGGAAAATCATCAGTGAAAATGACAAATGTCCTGGTTGTTTTGATTTACCAGCAAGGGAAAAAAAAATGTTATTAGCTGGCTGGTTTAAAGAAGCCAGTTCCACCTTCTGAAGGGCATTCTGTTGGGAAGGGGATGGCATTATGGAGCAGACTGAGTTGAGGTTCTTGTGGAAGTCTTCATTGCTGGGTGTTTACCTGTGTTTTGGTGGCCCACACTATTTCAGATTTATCTTACTGTATCAGGCATGTAGGAGCATTTTAACAACTTTCATTTTGTTTATTGGCCAGAGAGTATAAATATGTGTAAAGGGAGAAGTTTAAATATGCTGCTTGGGCTGGTGGTGAGGGAAGAAAAAATATCATTTAATTAGATGGAAGCACTAAAACATTTTCAAGGTGTCTCTGAATTCTCCTCTAGACTTAGACTTCAGACCTAACCATCTGACTGGGTAGGACCTTTCTTTTTGTGAACCATGCTGTCACCTTGGCATGGAGAAAAGCAAAGCTGCTTGTTGCTTGCACCTCAGTTTTCTTCTTCACACATCATTAGTGTAAAAATCAAGGTAAATTCAAACCAGACTTCTTCATGAACCTAGAGTAGGTGTGGCTGCCATGAATGTGTGTGGAAGAAGGTTTATGTGTGGGTTTTTTTTTTTTTGGCAGAGTGATGGTGTAAATATGCCTTAGCAGAGGTAGGGAAGGTTAAGGGACAGTCAGACTAGCTGTATTAACATTTGAAAGAAACAAGGGGAGAAGGAATCCTGCTCAGATTTATATTTCTTGTTCCTATCCTCTAAAAATCTTTCTCGGTGAACCTCAAGCTGTGCAGAAGGTTTCATACGTATGTGCCCTAAGAAGATCTAGTAAATCACTTGAGTAAGAGGTAATGCAGCCTGTGTGATGTTAATGTAGCACAATGGTCTGGCAGTCATCATCAACACCACAGGTGATATCAGCAAATGATGGGTGACTGGCATGATCCCAAAACTTGTACCCAAAATGTCCTTTACAACTAGTCCATGAAGCATTTCAGGACAAGTGGCTCAGATTTCATCTACTCCAGTTGCTAGTGAAACAGCTATGAGTAACTGCTGGGCAAACCTGAAATGCTAAATGGACATTGGTAGTGTTTAAATGCTAAAAATACCATTGACATTGGTGGTGTTTAGCTGCACAGTAAAAGCATCCCACCTATTGCATGGGAAACACTAAAGAAAGGTATTTTACTTTATTCATTGCTTCATTTGCTTGTTGGCATTTAAAACTGTTTTCAAACTATTCATTAAAATAAGTGCCAAGTTTGTCCATAGCAAAAGGAGCTCTTCTTCCACATGTTTGTCATTGGGTAAATGCATGAAATAGATTTCTTAAAGCTTTAGTTCATGAGCATGTCAAGTTAACCCCCCTCTCCCCAGGCCTGTTTACTTGCAAATGCTCAGTCTGTGCTGTGGGATTGGAGATGGAGAATACCTAGAGGTTAGAAGCTGTCCACCACTGCTGTGTGCAGTATGCACGTTTTAAGTTGCTGTGTCTCTGTTGATGAAATCTAAAGGAGAGATGCCAGCAAACTGTTCAGAACTCTCCTTTTCATGTCACTAGTGTGGTCATCCTCTTGCCAAACTAGGGGACAGATTCACCACCTTTTGCTCTACTTCCGTGCTGGTGTAGCCTTCCAGTGAGGCAAGTGGGAGGACCGTGGTGAATAAAACAGATGTCAGGTTACTCTGATCCTGGACAAAGATTAGTGCGTAGGGTTCTACTTTTCTCATGCACTGGGTGATTGCCCTGGTGTTCAGGTTAGGCTAATAGGCCTCTGAGGCCCCAGACAGCTCCTTCAGTTGTGGCTCTTAAAACCAGTTCTGGCAGCTGCCTGGCTTTGAGGAATAAGTGGTAATTGCCCAGACATAAACTAGGGAATTGCATGCATGCAGACTGGTTTAAGGATGCATTAGCTGGCAAGATCATAGATGTAAGATTTCCTTTGCTTGATTTAAGTCAGACTTGTGCATTTTCTTCTCTATTCTGACGTTTGATTTTCCTCTGTTTAGAGGTTTGATGGAGGGGTTACAAAAAGCACAGAGTCAGAACCTGGCTGTGGAAGAGCTTGCTGACTCTGCTGCCTGGAGCTCTTCCACTAGCCAGCCTGAGAGTGGAGTGGTTGGTAGTGCTGTGGGTGGGTGGCTACAGCTGCATACAGAAGACTGAACCACTTTCGTTCTAGACCCATGACTTGCTGTGATGCAGCTGCTATGGTGTGGAAAGTTAAGAGCTTTCCACAAATGGATGAATTTCAGGTCTTTCTTAATGCCCTGGGTAGGTAAAAACAGCCTTTTGGAAAGACCATTTTAAATGCACTTATTGCCACCGATGATTTTCAAGCTGCCTTGAGAATTGCTTATAATTTTGGAATCTGTTGGTCAGAAAAATCTCCCAGACAGATCTTGTGATATGCCACGGGTGCTTGGGCACAGTCCAGAAGTTCTCACAGTGTTGTCTGGGTTACTAATGGAAAACTGCTAATCATATTAGCCAAAATATGTTTATGTTCCATGTACTGGGGACAATTGGAAGGAAGGTTAATGAAATTTTTTTCTGGAATCAGCTCAAGGATTTCTTCCGCTTTGTGAGTATTCTTGATAACTGCATTCTGGTAACGAAATAAATGTGCAGCTCACTAAACAGAAATTCTAAGCCTTCTATGAAAGAGGAGTCTTTTGAGCTGAATGTTAGCATTTAAATGGAAGGCATTTATCCAAATGGCCTTTAAGCAGTAGAAAGCAGAATAGACATAGACAAGACCCATCCAGGCAGAAAAGAGTATGAAAAAGATGCAGTACAGTCAAACGCAGAAAAAAAATCACAGCAAAGCAGAGCTGTTCCTGTTGCAGAATGATTTTCTACAAATTTAAGTTTATTTTCAAAAAGTTGTATATGGAATCTGTGTGATGCCCTGTTACAAGTAATACTTCATGAGGTCTCAGAGGAGAGAGAGGTGTAAAGTAGTGGCAACAGTTTACGCGTTCTATTCAAACACGGTGTAGGACTTTGTATTCAGAGACACTGTAAGGTGATGACATCTCTTCAGTTCCATTAGATAAGGCCTGTTGAGGACAGGGGGAAGGTCACACAGCTGTGTGTGTATTCTGGGAATGCTCTGACGTGGGCCCTGGCGCGGGAGGCAGCGGCTGCTGCCCAGAATGACCAGAACACTCTGCAGGGTGAAGTGCACTACATGTCACTGAAAAGTAGCATAAACCATGGAAGGGAACATCACTGATAGACACCATTAAGCTGTCTGTAATTGTAGGATCATAAGTAGATAGGGTTCAAACAGAAAAGGGACAACATTCTTCTTAAAATGTTCAGTGTTGAACCTTCTGCTTAAGGTACCCTGACTCTGGCTGCATCATTTTATCCTTTCCAAGCTTTTAATGGTTGATAGTTCCTTCATGGAGAAAGATTTATGTGGAGACACAAATGTGTAATGATGACCATTTAAATCTTGGCAAACTAAATAAGTGGCAAATACCTGTGCTATTTGACTACCTGGTGACTATGATGACCTTACATTTAGGAAGTTTGTTCCAGAGAGCAAAATGACACGTGGTAGAGATTATGAAACACTTACTGTGGCTAGAAGCTGTAATTAGGGTTTTTTTTACATCTTCTTTAATTCTAAGAAGGTAACAATTACATGTCAGTTGCAAGGATGAAAGAATTGAGGTCTAGGAGTGTAAATGAATTCATCTGGTCTTTTTGCTAGAATAAATGCAGGGCTGTTTCAGGAGCAGATTTGACCTATAGCCTAGTTGTGTTGTATTTTTATTCTAATAGGTATATTTTGTGTCTTTGTAATAGTATTTCTGTTATGTGTGGCATTCTACTTTTACATCCTTAAAGTATCTCCTGTTGTTATGAAAACTTCTGGAAGATTGGGAAATAATTACGTCTTAAAATTGCATATGTAGGAAGATTGTTTCCTGGTTTAATGGTGACTCTTGAATAGTGGTGTTTAGCTCTTTTCCTTAGATACAGAGGAAGAGTTGACTGAAAATATGGCTTAAATATTTTTGTTCAGAAAACTCTCTGGTGATTACTTTTGGGCTCAGGGACCCATCACTGCATTTGCTGACTGCCTTTTTTATTTTTTTCCTTCTGATGCCAGTGTAGAGTAAGGCTGTTAGCCACAGCTTACCTCCCAAACTTGGGAGTTTTTGCGTGTGAGTAAAATATTAATGAAGAAGCATTGACTTGAAGCCAAAGTGAATACACACCCTCCTGCAGATTTTTATGAAACTTCCTAAGCTTAGGAAGCCAGGTTGTCTGATAAAAGTGTAAAAGCCTTGTGTCTGTTAGCTCAACAAGTGTGTGCCCTTTTGATACAAGCAAAATAGCACCGCTGTTGATCATCTTCTGCTTTGAAAGCATTGCACTTTATTTCTAAGAGATAAATATGGTATTTTAGTTTAAAAAATAATTGCTTTTTACTCCTGATTAATTATAGAAAAAGTAAGCATCAGTCTTAATTATCTTCATTGAAAAAGTAATTTTGCAAACCAGGCCAGTAAACTGTGCGAAATCAGCCTCTGCAGAAGTAAACAAAAACTGAAGGACTGATCATATTCTTCTGAATAGAGCTATTTTGTGCTTTCTCTAAACAAGCTGGAAGTGCAGAAGAGTCAGTGCTTGGGAGCAAATGTACTCTGCTCCACAAGAGCATGACAGAATGTCAGGGAAGGCCAGGGGAAAAGAAACTGTACTATTCACCCTACATTGGCTAGTTTTTACAGCTAAGTCAGGAAGAGTTGTGGGGGTTTGTTGGTTTGGTTTCTTGTTTGGTTTGTGTAGCTGGCATTCTGCATTGCTAATTGTGGGCATGCTGAGAATCAAGAAAAATGTTAACCTCTTAAATAGTATCTAGACTTGTGAAGTATTATTTTAACAGATTTATTTAGAGACGTAATTGAAGTTCTGTGACATGGCATTTGCAAGACCCAGCCTGTAGTCTCTATGACATTTTGCTATTGTATTCAGCTCTTGTTACACCAAGGATCAAATGTTTTATTTAAATAAATTGACTCCAATTTCATTAGTTAAAAAAAACTGAAATGAAACTTGCACTTAAAAGGTTGTAGCTTGTTCTTTATCTGTAAAAATGAAGTCTGGGCACAAATTGTGTTATTTGGCTGACCAGTTGCTGCAGTTCTTTTATTAATACTGCTTCTTCTGTTTTACTGGTACTCTGAAAGGGTAAAGATGTCCCAAGAAGTTTCGTTTTGAAAAAACAATGGCTACCTGAGTAATCGATGTAGGGGACAGGTACTATTAAAAAGTAATTTTTAAAGCTAGATTATGTTGAAAAGTAGCCGAGCAACAATAGAAAAGAAATCCTGTTGCTTCAAGAATTGCTCATTGGTTAGGAGTTGAGAAAAGGGAATAAGGGAAGGAAGAACACTGGAGGAATTAAGGGGAGTTGCATACAAATTAAAATAATTTCATTTTATAAGGAGCTCACCTTCTCAGAGCATCCACCTAGGGGGTTAGACATAGTTAGAAACTGGGATATGGAAGTTGGTGGTAGCTTTTTGATCCTTTGTTGCCTGGCATAGGTGAAAGCTGGAACAAATAGGGTGCTATTCTAACTGTGACTGTGCACAAGAGGGCTTTAGTTACCCACAGCCTGTGACCATCCTGCTCCTCCTCAGATTGCTTAAGATGCAGGAGTCCAGATGGATATGGACCAGCATCTCTGATATTTTTGGTATCCTGAATATGAACTTCCCACACAGTGCAGTTGAGTACTGCATGCTAGAAGTTCTGAAGGGAAGGACTTGGGAGAGCCCTGGGCAGGCAAATCCATACACACATGGAGTTCTTCATAACAGCTGAGCTGGAATGCCTGCTCAGATCCCAGAGGTGTTTCAGTATGAATGAGGAGATGATCCATTCCTGCCTGCAAGCTGATTTTTATACACAGAATTTCATTTGTGTGTTTGTGGGTGGGAGTGAGGTAGAGGATATAAATACCTTTGCAAACTAACCTAAACCACCACCTTGTTTTCACGTAAGTCAGCACTGAGAATTTTTAATGACCAAGATAGTTCCTACCTGTGCCGGAGTCAAAGCGGCACCTTAGAATGAAAGTTGTTTTTATTATATTACTGATTTCCTGTGCCACAGCCTTCCCACTGACTTGGTTACTTTAATTCCTGGTGTGTTGGAGGCGGGGTGGGGGGAAGCAGTTGTGGGACACAATGGGCTCTTACTTCAAAACCTGAGATGTGTAAAACTCAATGTCGCTTTTTTTTCTGTAATCAGTTCCAAATGAGCGCTTACAAGGGGAACTCGGAACTGGCTTGGTTGAACAAATTGATTTCTCATGCTTGAGAAAGTAAAGTTAAACATCCTTGGGAAGCCTAGAAATTTAAATTTTGACAACTAGACTTTTTATAAAAAGGGCTTTTGATTTATTAGATTTAGAGCAAGACTGTTGAAATCACCTTGAGGAGCAGAATTATTTATGGCAGCTGCTTGCAGTACCAGTGTAATGACACTTTGGCATGTTTTTAATTTTGTTCCTTCACATGCTCTGTGCTGTGTTAATGATCACCTTGTCATGGGGGCAGGGGAAAACAGTTTTATAAATAATTCCCACTGGTAAGATGAAAGTGTTAACAGAAATACTTTAGTGAAGGTCTTGATTAACTTACACACTTGGCTTGATCACAGTGAAGCTTAGACTTACAATATCTTGTTACCAGGGCTAATAAAACCCATTCATTTTTTCATGTACTGTGTTAATTACCCTTCTACTTTCCCTCATGGGCAGACACGCAGAGACTGATGTCATGTTGGTGTTGAAGACTGAAGTTACACTTTCAGGCTTCTCCTTGCTGTACTTACAAGTTCCTACCCAAACACAACCAACCTTCCCTAATTCCAGAACCCGTATATTGTAATACTACAAACTAGACCTTCACGACTGTAGATTAGGTGCTCTGTTTAACCTGCTTGTACTATAAACAGCAGAAGAAAGATCTTCTAAGTATTTTTTTTTTATTTCCTCATACTTACTGAAAGCTTGTTTAATGTACATGCGTTAGGAAGCACAACTAAAATTTTGATTTCCAGAGTATCTTTCTTCTTTAATTCAAATTCCCCAAATGTAAATATTCCAGTAAATCACCATTTTGCAATACAGTATATTGACATACCATATTCCATCACTGCCACCTCTCAGAAACATCAGGAAAACAGGCATGTGCCATGCTCTCTGAAGCTTATAGCAATAAGATCACATGAACTGTGTTAGTGAAGGGCCTTTTAGAAAAGACGTTCCCAATATTGATTTCCATCCCCTAAAGCAACCTTGTTGGGGGTTGGACTAGATGATCTCCAGAGGTCCCTTCCAGCCGTAAGGATTCTGTGAAAGCAATGTGTGTTGGGTAAATCAATTTAATTAGGCAAGATCATACTCAGATGGGCAATAGTCTTTAAGGTTATATACCAAAATACAGATGATTTGATACTTTGGAGTCAGTGACTTCATGCTCCCCTAATACAAGGTTGGCAAAGACCTTGGAGTTCAAATACAACGGGTATAGGGAGAGCTTAGGGATAAAAGGATCTCAGGGTGAAGTAGTACTTCTATATACACAAACTGAATTATTTTCTAGGCTGGTCTGTAGAACTCAACAGTGGTTTCATTTCAAATTCATAGAAGGAGTAGAGGCAGTACAGGCAGCCCTTGCTTGTTAACTGCCTTTTTTTGCAATGTATTTTGGTTTTTAGCATGATCATCTGCATGCCGCTGTGAAAGGCTGTCAGAGGGTAGAGGTAAATTCTCCAAATTAGGGGATTTTACTTGATTCTCACAGTTAGTGATTAAGGCTCACCTAGAGCCATCCATGGCAAGGTGAAGTAGTATGTGGTCTTTCCTGAAGGAAACTCATTTGAAATATGCAGAAGGAAAAATAAGATGTTAAAGACAGGAAGAGTCTTCATGTTAAAGACACATTGCAGTCACAATGTGGACTGTAACTTCAAATGGCATTATTAAGTAAAAAAGAAAGAAAGTTCCTTGAGCAGTGAAGTGAAGGAAGCTTGGGTTTGGTGGGGTTTTTTCATGGATTTGTTTCTCAGGTAAGTGAATTTTCTCATGTCTGATGACTAAAGTTTTATCCTTTCAAAAGGCATGACAGCAGTAGGGTCTCTTTTCTTTACCCAGCTGGCTATTGCATAGAAACAAGACCTAATGTTTCAGATTCCCTTATCCTTTTTTGTCAAACTGTATTGAAACTGGGTCACAAGTTGTGGTGGGAAACACATACACAAAAGTATGCCTCCTGATTTCCTTATTTTGTTTAAAAATGGGGAAAAAAATCCATTTGATGTTGTTTATTCTTTCAGATTGCCAGTCTGATTGAATGAAATACACTAGAGCTGTGACTCTTTTCTGTGCACTGAGTGCTTCCTTCCTCTCTACGTGCCCTCACATTTCATCCTCTGTGGTTCCTTCACCTTTTCAACAGATCTTGAATTGACCTCTGTAAACTTACAGCCTTCTGCTTTTCTGTCTCATTTGTCTCTTTGTAATTCGTTTTGTAAATTTAATTGTGTGAACTGAATATTTTTATAAGGAGGGTTGATGTGCTGTTGTTATTAGGGTTGCCTAACACTCATTACAAAATCCTGGTTTTCAACTATTTGTGTTAATCTTTACTAGTTGGTTCTGAGATTTTTCTGTGCTGTATTTTTTTGTAAACTTTAATTATTTGGGGTTTGTTACTGTAGATGTGATTCTGCATAGGAAATTAGGAGAAAATACTACATTTACACAGGCTATGAAAAAGATTGAAGGCCTTTTCTTTGAATGCTGTTACACATATATGCTTTGGATATGCAGGATATTTTTGGTAAAATATGTACAAATTTGACTGAGAAATAGGACTATAAAATGCCATACTTTTCATATAGATAAATATATATATATACACATATTCAGTAGAGACTGGAAGGAGCCTAAAAGCTAACACCACCAAACATTTTTGTGTTCACTAAGCAGCTTAAATTTCTCTGCTCCTGAAATGCTTACCTGCATTCTGAGCAGGGCTACTGAGGATGCTCCATGCCAGGAACACTGCCTCAGGATTGTGCAGCCGTGGCTGTAGGTAGCTCTGGTCCAGACTGTGTTTAGATACTTGAAATGATGAAAATATAGATTTCTTTTTGGCAGATTATACATACATGTTGCCATCTTCCTCCTCCAGCCTTTCCCCACACCAAGAATATTCAGAAGATTGCAAGGTCAGGTATCCAAATATTAGGAAATCCAACTTTAATTGAACCTTGTAATGCTGCATGTATGAAGAAGCAAGGATTAGTTACACTATCACTGCTCGGGTTTTTTTACAGAAGTTCTTTTGTAGTTCAGTGGACAGTGCAGATTTGCTCTGGTGGTGAATCAGGAACATAGAGTGTTCCAGATGATCATCTCCAACAGCACTACTACCTGAGCTGCAAGTTGAATGTGATAAAGAGAGTAAGACCAGGATCACAAGAAGGGACATGCCAAAGCTATTTAGTTTTGCCCTTGTGATTTGCATTCTGTTCCTGCCTCTCCCAGAGAGCTGTTTTGTGCAGGTAAGCAAGTCATTCCAAGCAGAGTTGGGAAAGGAGGTCACTATGGTGAATGCTTAGCTGGATACCTTGCAGGCATGATTTGCAGGAGTTCAGAGCACACACAGCTGAAGCCAGAGGGAAGTGCATTTTGAATATTAAAGCATTATGGGGTGCTGACTCGTCAGTGAAACAGGTCATAATGTCTCAGATCAGACATCTAAAACCAGTCAAGATTTTTTAGTCTTCACAACTGTCTGCTCTGCCCTGCAGAATAGATAGTGCCATCCCTTCTTTACGTGCACATCGTTATAAGCGATTTATAAAGCACTCCATATCACCATGAATGAGAGCCTCAGGTTACTTAGCCATTCTGTCTTCCATGCCTGTTTAGAATATTTTGGAATATTTTGAATAAGAAAGGTTCAAAGCCATGTATTAAATGTGTAGAGAATAGAAAGATTTCTTCCCTGTGATGGGGAAGTCCCTGGTGTTGCATAGTTCACGTCTGCATTATTATGTGAGACACAAGAGTTTGCATTTTTGTGGTGTCTTGTGCAGGGAGCACTTCCATTCAGCACACTGGGGAGAGTGCTCAGCACTATCTTACTTCCTTCTCAGTTGAAGAGGCACAAACCAGCTCCTCAAAGACCTTTGAAGGATATGGAAAAGACAAATGTAAAATCTGTATTAGACAAATATATTGGTATCTATGTTAGGTTTTCTGCTGAAGAACTCTGGTTACTGATTGAATACTATTTATCAGTCGAAGAGTCTGCGTATATATTTACACTTTATGCAAAACTAAGTAGCTCCTACTCCTTCTGTAAATTTACTTGGAAGAGGGCCTCCAAGTAATTCATACAAACCATGTTACGACTTAGTGATCCACCTGAGCATGCCAAGGCCTCTGGAATGCTGTATCTGCTGAAGATGCAGATGAAGTTGCAGGGAGCCACCCCACTGATGTCTGGGATGGAGATACACTGTTCAAGGCTCTCAGAGCCTGCTAGAGGATGCCCTGATGAAAGCTAGAAGTTTCCTAGCAAGTTTTGAGCCGGCTGTTACACATTTAGACTACAGTTGTATGGAAATGCCAGAGCCTGAGGTGTTTCAGTAAGAGAGATAACAAGTAAGTCATGCGACTTCCAGAGAGGTGTAGACCTGCCCATATAAATAGAAGTGTCCTGGCTCACTAAAGGTGCAAAATCCAGAAGCCACCTAGGTGGCAACAGCTGTGTGAAGCAAAAAGAGTGTGAACAACTTCCTGGGATCTCTTTAATGTGAACATCTTGGGAAGAAACATAGAGTCCCGGTTCTAGAAATGCCCCAATCACACTAGGGTGGTTAGGATCAGCAGGCCTTTAATGTGAATCAAAACTTGCGGTAGTAGAGTGAAGAATATGTATGTGTAGTCTCATTTCAGAGTATTTTCTGAAAGAGGGCAAAACCCGATTTGCTCTCAAGTGAAATCATTGGTGCATCATCTTGCCAATGAAAAGGGCCAATGGTTCTCTCATGGAGTGAAAACGCTCTTGAAAAAATCTTCAGAGATAGATATTTACCATTCAGGATTGAGACTTGGGGCTGTTTACTTGTTACACACCTGCAGGAGAACTGTCCCTCAGTTCTCCTTAGAACTTACTGCCCATAAGTAACCTGTAATCACTGAGTTGTTGAATAGGATCAACAGCACCTGCCTGTCTGTACAACTGCAGCTCAACAGTCTGGCTGACTTTTTTTGTTGGAATGTCAGAAAACTCTCAACAGATCCCACTGTACTGCATTGAAAGCAATTTGCAAGTAGGCATTGGGAGGCATCTTGATCTTGACAGAAAAAAGGAAGAACATCCTCTTGGTCATTTGTACTTAGCACCTGCAGTGGGAATGTTTTGTGGTCCTGGTAGCTTCTCACAGAGTGTTTGCAAACCTAAGTGTATTTTCATAGCATTGTGTATCTGTGTACATATATCAGCAAAAATATAAAAAATAATGTGAGCTGTTCTTTACACACATTTCATCCCTTAGATGACATCTGAAGAAGAACAGACAGTGTTGAGTGTGGACTGGAAGCTTTTCATGTAAGGATGGCTGGGGTTTTTTTTTTTCTTCATCGTGCATTCATACAGTGAGTGGTTTCTGTGGAGTTTTGCTCTTTAAGTGTATCTCTTACCTGGTGAGGAAATGAGTTTAGAAAATTGGCCAGTAAAGAAGCTTAGACTGTATTATGAACATTTTTTACATAAATTACTATACAAAAGATTTATGGCACTTTCCATAAGAGCAATTTTATGGCCACTTCTTTTCAAATGTCACCCTTTTTAAACAAGTAATACAAAACAAAGATAAAAATGAAACATAAACCATCCTAAAAGCAGTGTCACACCCCCATAGTATTTCATAAAGGTATCAGAAGAGATGCAAAGACTGAGTTCGTGAGGTTTTTAAGTTACTTTTTTGCTATTCTGCTCAAAAATGAATTCATTCAGTAAGTCACACATACACTTGAATCAGATATGTTGTAGTAATTTAGCAAGTGTCTTCTCTACTCAGATGTGCTCAATAGCCACAGTTTACAGGAATGTGCAACTCTTGTCCCACCCTTATGCTGAAAGAGGGATGAGAAATACCAGTGTAAACAAACATTTAGGAGGAAGTGTAGAACAAGATCAAAACATGTTGTAGCCTAAGAGGCCTTAAAAATCAGAACATTTTTCAGTAATCTGAAATTACTCTAAGTTCTAGTAAAGTGCAGAGTTTGCTTAGCAGTTGTCATCAGCTGAGTCAAGCTTGCATCTAGAATGAGGGTTATAGCACCGAAAAAGTTTAGTGATGTCGAAATAAATAGCATTTTTATGCTTGTTTTTGTGTCTTGCAAAAAGTTCACTGATACACTTAATAATTCACATGAATTGGCTTAATTAAAGAAGAAGGAAAGAGAACTTTTGCATTGAGACTTATAATTGTCTTAGCAAGATTTACTGGTGTGTCTGGAACTCGTAAAAATCAGTGGCTTTTGCAGGGGGAACTTTACTTCTTTTTGACGAATTACATTATATAGAAAATGTGAAAGTACTGTAATTTTTTACTTTGTATTCCCAAATTTATGTCAACACCTTACAAGTTTTTGCCAGCCCACTTTTACAACATTAGGTCATCACATGGATGAAGGAACTGTTTGCTTTCTAGAATACAATGCCACTAATTAAAGTTGAAAGTGAATGGACTGAATTAGAATCAGCTCATCCATCAAAGACTGGCTACTGATTATTTACTGACAGTGCTTCATTTAGCTCTATTAATTACTCAGTGGCACTGTTATGTAAAGGTCATGCTTGAAAAATAAGAAAGAATACATGAAAAATTACTGTATGTGCTCAGTGTTGGAGTCTGGAAGTGGTAAATGTTAAACAGAGTGCTCATGTGAATAATCTATTAAATGTGGTTTTTTTCTTATCAGCATTTTCATTGTGAGTTAGTAAACAGGAGAGCAGCTTACGGATCTCGACAGACTCCTTATGCAGGCTGTGATGGTCATGGCTGTGACTCCATAGCAATAAAGGGAAGTTTGGCTTTCTTTTACTGCTTTTAAAATAGATTTCTCTTTTTTCTTTTTTTTAATATTCTGCCCAAATTATATGGGTTTACAGGTATTGCAGGGAGAAGAATTTTTTGTACTTTTTTGTACTCATTAGCTACTCTTACCTTATTCCTTTATCCCTTAAATAATAATCCTCTTACCATCATTCCCCAGATGTCACTCTAAAATTCCATCTATGATACAGAGGTAAATGTCTCTCCTGTGTTTCATAACATACAGCTCATTCATATTCAGTAACCTTCATCAGTGCTAAGCAAAAACTTCTGTGTAGTTGGTACGTGCCTAACAAGAGACTTCAGTCATACATTTAATTCTAGTTATTGATACTAGTTTTGAGACTGTATTTACCTTCATTTTTTCCAATAAGGACATAATCTGAATTAAAAAAAGATACGTTCTCACTGGGAGTGTTTTAAAAATGAGGTGAATATTTTTACCTTATAAAAAGGAAAACCATGAGTTCTGTAGGTTTAGGCAGGGGATACTGTCTTTTTGCTGTTTAAATTAGAATTAGCCATTAGGCTTGGAGGGGGGGAGGTTCTGCAAAAGTGGTAATGTAAGTGATAAAGTCCAAACGCTCATTTCCTCTGACAGATCTGTGAGCTGTGGTTGTTTTGTAATAAAACTCTTTGTGTACAGGAGCATGGCTCACATGGGAAAATCTTATGTATACATATATATATATTTTTTTTTTTTTTTTTAAAGGAAAAATAGTGTAGTTACTGAGTTGAAAAATACTGTTTGGTTCACATTCCAAAAAAGGGCATGAAAAGATGATGAATATGTGTGTGCTCTTTTGCTCAAGAAGGGACTTCAATTTTCTGTTCAGTCCTGAGCTGTAAGTTTCCATGCTAATCAGACATGTTATTAACTCAGATCTGTTTATAATCAAAGTCAAAGCTGAGAGCAGCATCACCACTGCTCTACTCAGAGACTACAACTATTAAGAAATTAGTTGTGATTAGTTTGTTTTGTAATGGTGTTGTGTTTTGACATCGTGTTGCGTGATGTCAGGAAGGGCCTCTTTTTAAAGTCATCCTGAAAAAGCACGGCTATAAAACAGACTCGGGCAGGAAAATGGAAAACATATGAAGCAGTTGTACGTCATCTAGGGAATAGAGGATAGAAATGATCTAATTGCCTTTGATTTTATGAAACGCTATGAAAAGGAATCTGCTTATATATTAGATTTTACATAAATGGTCATTTTAAGAAGTGGAAAGTTTGATGTTTGTAACTTAAATTGACACAGTGCAATTGCAAGAGCCATCTGCCAACCATCCAGATGCAGTTACCATTTCTGCATTTTCTTTCTTTTTTTTTTTGGTTGGTTGGTTTGTTTGTTGGGGGGTTTTTTGTTTTGTTTTGCTTCTCAGTTGTCCTCTTTTAATCCTAGTTCTCAGAAGGGTGATAACACTCTTATTGTAGAGACTGGATGGGTACGAACACCCGTTTACTTTCTATGTACTGTTACTGCTTTTATTCTGCCCAGTTGTTTTTCTGGTGGCAGGACACCTATGCATTGTCTTGCTGTGGAGTTGCACAATTCCTGTCTATGTCAAAGCAGAACATATTTTATTTCAACACAGGAAATGAAGTTTCTAACCTCACTTTATTTACCAGTTCTTTCTACTCTTTGGTTGGACCAATGGGATTTTTTTCCTTTTTAAATTTGAAGGTTTTTTAAGTTTTATGAAGTTGAGGCATACATAAACACAGTATTTTAAGTAAAAAATACATCTGCAGCACTGCCTCACTCGGCTCTCTTATATTTCATATGCTGAGAATAGAAAAAGCTTGATTATTCCTGAACACCAAAAGGAAGAAAATCTTTAATACAACAAAGAAGTGATTAGGTGAATTTTTCCATTTGCAAATCTAATACTACAGGTATTAGCAACTGTGATGCTAAATCTGCCATCATTTGGATGTGAATCTGCCATCTTGCTTGATAGTCATAATTTTTTACAGTGATGTACCAGAAAACATGAGATAAATCCCCAGTTTTGTCAAGCAATCATTCAGTGATCATCGTTGCTTTAAATGTCCATGCTTGCCTCTGAAGTAAAAATACTGCTTCATTTACCAGGGTGTTATGAGGTACCATATTGATAGTGATCTATTAATATTTATACCTCAATGGGCAGCACTTTGTGCAAGAAAGTAAAAGATATTTTACCAGTTCAGATGGTAATGGTCTACCTAAAATACTTTTTGTAATTTCAGTTGGAGAACTTACCCTGTATGTTTGCCTTGAAAACATCCCTACTGTTGGTACCCTGTTCTTTGTGAGATTTTCTCTCAGGGCTGTTACACAAAGCTTCCTTGCAGATTCACTTCTCTTTCTGTTTGTTCTGAACACAGTATATGTTTACAAAAATTGCATTACTCTTCGATCTAGAATGAACTTCAGTTAACAATTCGCAGTATATGACCAATTTCAAAATGCTTTGTTAGGCAAGGAATATGTTCTGCTTTTCTCCTTTACCTATATTTTATCATGGTTGTCCTTAAAATCTCTGTATATGCTCTTAATACATCCTTTCAGTTCCCTATAATATTACCGAGGCTTTAACAGAGAACAATTGTATAGTTGGAGGACACGTAATAGGCTACTAGAAGAAATATTTACATCTGGCATGATCAAAGCTTTTGGACTATATGAATGTGTATGTGGGAGGTCTAATTTTTATGTGGGCGGATTCACAAAGACTAAAACACTTCAGTACTTAGCCCCTTTCCCTTTATGAAAATTCAATTCCTCAAAATGAAAAAGTATGTAGTACCTGATTCTTATCTTTATTTTTCATTTTTATGAGTAGTATTAACTATTCTGCTTGTAACTACTTGTTTTAAGTCATAGAGAATTTTTTTTGGTATTTCAACCCCTGTAGTGGCTTATTTAGTGAGGTGCTTATCTTGCTCGTGATGTTTTTGCATGTTGGAACATACACATGTTTTCAAATTTTAAAAACTCATATTTTTAACACAGTTTTGATAGTCTGTAGAACTGCTGTGGAAGGAGCTCTGCTGTATTTTCAGTTTATAGCAATAGCTACATCTCCAGGTTTGGTTTTTGCTGGTTTAGTTCCTCTGGCAGTAATCAGCTGTGAGCCCCTGCCATTTGAATTTCTTTTTATTCAGTTACTTTAAATAGTTACATTATGAAAGCCTATTAACACTCAGTCATTTAAATAATCTTAGCATTTTGTTTGCAAGGCTCTGATGGGAACATTGGGGATGATAGCTGAGCTGGGCTAACAGCTTGCTGAACGGGGAGGTGTCTCTCTCCCTTTGGCTTCTTCCCTTCCTCCTGCCGTCCTGTGATCTTCCCTTCCCCGGCCCCCAGCTACACCAATCCTGACTGCAGGGTAACCAGCTCAGCTTGCCAGCCAAGCAGAAGAGCCCACACGCCAGAGCTGCGTGCCAAATGCCTGTTGTGCTATTCTGAGCCTTAGTTTACCAGGTGATCAGCAGAGTACCTGAGCTGGCTCCCAGGTAAGCATCAGGGGCCTGGGGGGCTGTGGTGAAAGGGGAGCCACCTGCCCTTTTTGCCCGTGGTGAACTTACGTCTTGCTCAGGGCACTCTCTGAAGTCACAGCATGAGTCACAAACACAGCGTCGTGTGTAATACGTGGCTTCTTGAAAAGCAGCCCTGCCTTTACAGGCAGATGATGATGTGAGGAGCACTTCTTGTAAACAGTGAAGACCATGCATTTCTTTTTAGAAGACACACATCTTTTGTGGGTGTCTTAAAAGATTCTGTGCATGCTTACAGCATCCATGGCGGTTACTTCTGGAGGTGGAGGTCATCAAAGCAATAGAACATTTTCCCCCTGTGAAAGTGTTTTTTACCTATTAAATCATGGGTACCATTGTAACTTTGCTTGCTGTTGCTCATTTGGATTACTTCAGCACTCCAAGCTTAGGACAGTTAATATACTTCTTTTGGATATATACTACATCTCTTTGTTGTCCTTACAGCACTGACAGTCCACAAATCTAATCCTGAACTATTCTAGCTTCAAATTTGTGTAAACTGGTATCAAAGTCAGTTAATGTCAGTGTGTTCTGTAAGTAACAGCAGCTGAGGAAGCATTTCAGAATCCATGGAGCCATTCCTGATACTCTGCAGGAGTAGGATGGAATGAGCCGGTAGAAGTGAAAATTGCTCATCTGCCAGACTTTGATATGTTGTTGAGTCTCTTTGAACACCTGAAGTACCAAGATGCTGCTGTGCTAGCTTCTCTAGCACAAAGCCCTTGCAAGGTAGGCAGGGTCTTACCCAGATTTTGGAACCCTGAGTTATCCAAGTGATGTGGCTTTGTTTTTCTCAGGTCTCAGCATCAGAACTGACACACGAGTTTTGTTGATCAGTTAAATGGCATCTGCAGTTCACAGAAAGGTGGTCAGTGTGTTCAGGATCTTCATGCTTTTCCTGGGTGCTATACTTCCTTTGCATGTATCTCATGTATTTTTTTATCTTTTTTAGTTTGAAGAAGAAAAGTAACAAAAAAAGACTGACCTGCCATTTCCTTTGTTGCAACTTGTAGGATTCTCTACAAGACTGCTATACTCTGTGACCACAAAACTGCCTTTTCTTCTGTGTCATGCTGGTGAAAAACTACTAGCAAGCAAGTTTAGTCTAAGCAGCACCTCAGCATTACTTGTTTTGCTGCCTCTTGGTAGTTTTCAGCATGGTCACGTAATACCACAGTTAGAGGCCCCAGTCTATTTCTTGGTGCATTTCTCAGCAGTTCAGTGTTCTCATTCACAAAGAGAGCATCACTGTATGTATTTATACTTAAGGAGACTAAATGTTAAAAAGACCCCAGAAACTGGCAGTGCTATTTATAATTGGTCCTCCAAAGCAGCAACTAACTCAGCAATGGGAAATACCATGTTTGGTTTTTAGCTCTCAGAATCACCTAATTTGCTAAATAGTCAAATACAAATAAAGTGACGTAAGCAAGAGGCCTTAAATAAATAAATACTTATTATCGTAGGCATTCAGGAATCATCATAAAACTCAAAAAAGATCATCAGAATTCAAAAGAGCTGAGTTTAAAATACTGCATTTTGTAAGCATTCACAACCAGGATGTTTGTTTCAGGCTCAGAACACCACACTCCATTTTAATCTCTGTTCTTTCAGCTCTGAGGATTGCCAGTATTTCTGAGGTCCCTATGGCACTTGAATGAAACTGTTTCCTACCTAAACCTAAGCAAACCAAAACGAAGAGGACAACCATTGTGTCCATTATTTAGAGTATCAGACTGGTGCTAAATGGGGCACAGCAACAGGGAAAGCAAGGGGTTTTTTTTAAAAAAACCAAACAAGCAAACACACACCCCATGCCAAAAAAATCCACATAAAACCCCCCAACAAATTCCTGGAATGGAATGTCAGCAAAAACAATACCTAAAAATCCCAATACCTAAGATAAATGGGATGGAAATATTGCACTACACTACTTCTCAAGCACTCCCTCACAGAAAAAGCTCAGGGATGTCCTGATATAGTGATAATTCTTGCCATGAAGAAAACAGATTTGAACATTTGATTTTCCTGTCTAGCAGAGACAAACTGTGTATGTAACATTATTAGTGTCACGAAGAGATTGACTGCCTGCCTTCCTGTTGCTTGTTCAAGGAGATTTCCATTTACCCTCATCTAACTCCAAGATAAAGAAGGGACCATCTGGTCTTTCTCCTTCATTCCCTTCCTTATTATGGTCCTTTGTCCTCATGGTCTCAAATATTAATTCATCCTACCCAGTGTCCTTGGTACATTGCCTCATCTGTCAAGTGTCACATACTCATCTTTCCATTGGTCTGTTATGCCCTTAGATGTTTCCTGCATTTCCTTATTCCTTGGCACGTGTATTTGCCTAATCCTGGTGTTTTAATGTGAATTTCACTGCTGTGCCAACGTACCCCAGAACACCTGCAGCTGGCCTGAGGCCTCAGGAGGGGTTACAGCACAGGGGCCCATGCCCTAGCTCTGAACGTGGGTTGTGAGGGACAAGTCTTGGTTGACTGCTGTGCCTCCTACATGTAGATGATTGTTTCCTTTCATGAGAAATGCTTAAATACAGTCACACACAAAAAGTAAGGATTGCCTTCCACACCTGTATGGATTCTTACCAAATAATTCTGACTCTGCTGTGTTATATCCTCCCAAATTGCAGCCTTCAAGAATGGCATGTCCTTATGGCACCACTACTTAGAAGACAGTGAATTCAGTGAACATTTTTCGGTTTGCTGGTGACTGTGGACAAGGTTTAATTTTGCCAAAATCCTTTTTACAGTAACAGGGATTTTAAAGGGGCTTGTCCACTAGCTCTCCTCCTTCAGTCCTCTTCTTGCTCCCCTTTTAAAAAGAAAAAAAAATTGCGTTAAAGTTACAAGTGGAGAAACTCCTACCTGTGGACACACAGGACTTCTGGCATTTTTATATACTCTGTTATCAAAGGCAGCCCTAGGACCCAAAGAGTTAAATCATCATCTCCCCATATGAGAGCAGTGAGGAAGTTTAGGGAAGAAATATGGTGTGGATGATGACTTTGTGTACAGCTCTGGCATGATGCCAAATCCTGTATAAATATAGCTCTGTGATGGTGTCATAAACAGTGTCTGCCCCTCCCTCCTCAAACATCTTTTCTAAGCCTGTCTTCGTGCCTGATCTCTCTTACATGTGTGTGTATATATGTATATCTTGTTATATATAAGAGATTACACTCCAAATAATTACTTGTTTTATATCCCAGCCCTTTAAAACCATATCATGTGTTCGAGGTTTTGAGTTCCAGTGAAAACGTTACATCAGATCTAAGGCATAGCTGTTGTTTGGCAAAAATAGTCACCATGTAATAGTGACAGGACTGTCTGGAGATGTTTCTAACAGACATATCTGTGTATTTAAACCCAGATTAATAAATGTCACTACATGGGCAGGAGAAAAAAGAATTAAGCATCAGCATTTTCAGTTGCTTCATGTATTATTCTGGAATTGAGAGAAGGCCCAAAGTGGCACAGAAGTAAACATTCATTTCATTTATTCGCGGTGTAATTTATCATTCTACATGTGTTTGTGTAAGTTCGGCATCTGTTTTCAAGAAATCATTTTTGTGCTGATTTTATTTGAAAATGTTTGCGGTCTTGCTCTATATTCTTACACATATTTTATCTCAACAGAGTTTGCATTTAGGATAGTGAATGCTCCAGTGGCCTTGGATTTAGCATTTGGCATACTGTGTGAGCTGCTCCAGCGGTGGGGAGAGGTCCGTGCTGGTGTCCCGATCCTGCTGGAGTGGCTGCTGGGAGACAGCGACCTGCAAAGAGATGGGGAAACTCCTGCCCTGGTAATTTTAACAAGCATTTGCTCTATAGCATGTTAGAAGCACTGTGGTTCTGCAGTCTTGCGGCAGGAAGAGAATGAAATGTCTCGTCTGATGAAACCTGATGATTGCCACTGCAGTACTAACTGATTTACAGTCTTTTTAAAAAATTCACATGGATATTATTTAGAATGAAAAGAGTTTTATGTCTGTTTCCTGGTAATACCAGCATAAAATTAAAGAGATCAATAAGCAAACATTGAAATAAATCACAAGGCATTGTTGACTGAAACATTTTGAGGCTGAAATGTAATTATATGCAGTATTATTGCAGATGATGGCTTCCCTTGAATTTAAACTGCTGCTCGGGGTGCCAGGCACATCTGGGCATTCAAAACCAGTGTTCTCCCAATGCTGGCTTTCCCAGAGATGGAATTTAAATATTTGGTAACTTTATTCCATCATCCATGTGACTGGTTCTGTGCAATGAAAACAGCCTTGCTTCCATCAGTCACTGATTTCAGAAGGATTATTTCTGTAAAGATGAGCTTTGCCATACTGGTTCTGTAAAACTTACTACTGTATAATACACGGTGTTCTTTTTGTCTTGAAAAGACTGTAAAAATCAAAATAATGCTAGAAGCTAAACTGGAAGGAGCAGGAGCAGCTACATGTTTGAGAAATTGTTGACAATTAATATGAGCCATGAAATATATTATGAATCTTCTCTTAAGCCTGTGGTTTAGGTGTGCATTTCTGATGTTTCACTGACTGATACAGTTTTCCTTTTTTCATTTAATCCAGTCAAAAAGCTCCATGATATAGCAAATTACCATACTGCTTACAGAGGTCTTTGTGAAATACAAGACTGTTTCATAGGGGAAGGCAAGCACATGTTAAGGATTAGGGCTACTCTTTACTTCCACTATTTCCCAAGACTTGTGCCATAACTGCCTGATTTTTGAAGGTAAAATTTCTTTGGCAAAGTAGGAACCTTTTTTACTGTGTTTTCCCAAACCTTTAAAATAAGGCATATGAATTTTTACTTTTTTTTTTTTTAATTATAAAAAGCTGTTCTATGACAGCCTCTATTGTT
The DNA here is from genome assembly GCF_017639235.1 of Corvus kubaryi. Classification (NCBI taxonomy): domain Eukaryota; kingdom Metazoa; phylum Chordata; class Aves; order Passeriformes; family Corvidae; genus Corvus; species Corvus kubaryi. Next base: position 12,334,225 of record NW_024582063.1, on the reverse strand, counting down.
ATTGTTTCTGTATATATCCTTTTTTTATATCTTTTATGATTTCCTTATTGTTATCAAACCGCAGGTCATTTTCTAATCACTGTTGGTTTTCTTTTTGTTAAGGAAGAAGATGATTCCCTGTTTGATAAAGGGGAAGTGAATTTTTGGGCAGAGAAGCTGACTCATGTTGGACAACTTAGTAAGCACCTTTTACATCTGATATCAGTGACTCGTCTCACCTTACCAGATCACGGGGAACTTACTCGACTATCAAGAATAGCACTGGACCAAGCCCAGCTCATTGAACACCTTCTTAGAGCTCTACCTCTGGCTCCAGAGTTTTCCAGAACTCCAGAATTCACAAGATTGGCTATTCAAAAGGAGAGAATATCAGTCTGTCTTAAAATACTAAATCTGCTGAAGTCTGATGACACTTGCAGAAATGAAAATCTGGAAAAGTAGATTACTAAAAGTTCTTCCTCAGGGAGCCGGACACATTACTGGATGGGCAGGGAGACTGAATTCCAGCAATGTTCAAGGAATCAGGGATTGCTGTGAGGAGTCCAGGAAACCTGCAGTACTTCGGTATTCAGGCTAGAACTACATTTTTTATATTGATTGTCCATTGATAATTTTTTTTTTATAGGACATGCAGTGGGAGACTTTTCCTTTTAAATGCATTTGCTAATTTCATTCAGCTGAGCATTGTTTATTACAGCTACTGTAGGAAGTAAAGCAGCTAAACCTAATATTTTCCATTCATCCAGGTGCAGGCCACCTGTAGTTCTGTTACATTTTATCCCACATTTTTACCTCCTGTATCGTAATACCAAGTTTATTTTTTTGTCTCCTTTCAAGATGTAGCATGTTAATTATTAAACTAATATGCTTTTTTTTTATCTTTAAGTATTTCTAATAGAAAAACAAATTGTGGCTTCTTCATTTATGGCAATTTTTGGAGTACATTTTAAATTTTACTGCATTTTCCTCTGGAGGAAGACAAGGATTTTCCCTTTGGTAGTAACCTTGTTTTGAACATGAAAACAGCATTAGTTAGACTTCTGCATGCCTCTTTTCTCCTTTAAATCAAATAACTACTTTCATAAAATGGCTCTAAAATGAAGACTTGCTGTGTTCAAAACGAAGCAGCTGTTCCATTGCAATCGAAACAGTTTCATCTTTACTTCAAACACCTTGCTCTGCAGGCAGGCCTGGAAAGTGAGGTTCTGCCGAGGAGTGAGGCCCCTTGGAAGTGTACCAGAGGTGTTTTGTGCTGGCTTTTGGGAGATGCTCTCACCAGGTGGGGCAGCTCTAGGGACTATTCTGAGTGCTCCAGGGTCTTGCTGTGTCTAAAACACAAAAATGCTTATTGTGCTTTGAATGGGTTTTTTTTCTGCGAACTGGAATTGGGTTTAGATATGAAAATGAGACATCAAAAATAAATACTGATGTGAAAAGGTTGTGTTACCTTCTGTAGCCAAGGGATGCGACTGGATGTGTGGCTGTGGTGTGGCTGGGCCCGCCACAACACGGATGTGCGTCCCTGTACGCGGCTATTTCGGTGTCCTTGGAAGAAGAACATGTCCGATGAATGCCTAGTTGCTTTCAGCCTCTTCACCTGATGGTGTCTGCGCGCAGTTTAGCCCTAAATCTCGGTGATGCCCAGGTCAGGCCTGAGCGCCTGGGCCCGCGGCCGGGCCCGCCGCAGCAGCTCGGCGTAGTGCGCCGCACGGCCGCCAGGTGGCGCCACAGCACCGCCGCGCACGGCCGGGCCCGCGCTCCCGCCAGGCCGGGATGGCATCGGCATGGACGCGCTCGGGCTCCCGGGGTGCCGGCATCGGGATCGCCATGGACGCGCTCGGGCTCCCGCGGTGCCGGCATCGGGATCGCCATGGACGCGCTCGGGCTCCCGGGGTGCCGGCATCGGGATCGCCATGGACGCGCTCGGGCTCCCGCGGTGCCGCGCTCGGGCTCAGCCTGGGCAGGGTAAGGCTTGGGCTGGCGCCGCTCGCAGTGCTGGGTGCTGCGGTGCCCCATAGCCGATCGCTGCTCTCGTGAGTTTAAATAGACTCTGCTGTAAATAGAGCTAAGCTGCCGAGTTGGGTCTGGTGGACATCTGAACACTGTACAAAGCCAGCACTTAAAAAAACCCAACAAACCGAATTTAGGAATAAAAGTTTAGTATTTGCTCTAAGTTTCCAGGATTCAGGGTTACTTATATAAGAAGTAATTTATGGTGAAACTTGAGACTTCAATAGGCAAAAGAGAAATGTTGGAATCTGAAATGATGTTTCACAGAATGCCCGCCATCGAACTTAACGAGCCATGCTGCGAGTTAGGCTAAAAATTAATTTGTTTGCATCTGGTTTGAACTCCTGGGGAAAGAATAGCCCAGAATGTCTGGAAGCCACTCTTAAAAAATAGTCAAGACCTGTACAATTAATTAACAGCTGCTGATTTTGCCACATCTTTCCATCATTTTGAACTAGTATGGCAAGAACTTCTGTAGTAGGAGACAAAAAACACTGTAAAAGTGCTGAGACCTTGCTCATGTCAGTGGGTAGCATAAGGCTATCTAGTAACATTGGCCTTTTTATTGGGTAGAATTTAAAATGCATGTGCATATATATTTGATACTGGCAAATTGATAAATGCAGACAGGTGACAGCATAGTAACAGACCCATAGTGACTGTAAAACTTGGTGAAGCCTTGAGGACTTGTTAATCAGTTACCAAACAGCTTGAAAACTCAGTCTTCCTTATTGTGGTTTTAAGATGCAACTGGAACCTCTGTCATCCCGCTTGAGTTTATAATAAGAGAGCAAATAAGAATTATATCAGTACACATATATTTCACCACACGGTGCTGATGATGGGTTACTGTGTAACTACTCAATGAAGAACCTTTAAACCCTGAGCAGCGATTGCAGGAGAGAGTTAGCAAAACCTGATGCCAGAGCACTTATCGGCCCTGTGTTTGATCAAAGTCAGTTTATCAAAGTATTCCTCCCAATGGCGTTGACATATTGATCCGTGCATGATTGTCACAGTAAACTGTTTCCTCGGTTGGCTGGCGGGCAGGATCAGCTCCGAGGTGATGTTTCCATCGCAGAGTTGTGTGGGAGGAGGAAGAGTTTGAACTCGGGTCAGTGCGGAGGCGACTCCGACCGGCCCCAGAGAAGGTTATGGGAAGCGATGCACGCAATGGCTGCAGCCCCGCGCTCCGGCGGCTCCCCGTGTGCGGGGCAGCGCCCGTCGCCGGGACGGGAGCTGTCGCCCCCCGTCAGGGCGGGAGGAGGGGAAAGAGCAGGAACGTGGGATGTGTCCCGGCACCGCTGGGCGGAGGAGCGGGCTGCCGGCGGGCCCGGCGGCCGCTAGGGGGCGCCACATCCCCGCCAGCCGCGCGGGCAGCGGGAGGGGCCGCAATGGGGAGCGGGGCCGGGAGCGGGGCCGGGAGCGGGGCCAGGAGCCTGCCCGGCCGAGTCCAGCAGCGCTCGCCGAGTGGGGGACGGGCCCCAGGGAACTGCCGGCACACGGGAGGGAGCGAGGTTTGGGCTTTCAGCCGCCCAGCTCCTCGTCTTTCCTGGATTTCGATCCCCGTTTCCGGGCTCGTCCGGCCGTGGGTGACGGCTCAGGGCAGTGGCGGGGTCCCGCCTGCGGCGTGGGGGGGGCGCAGGAGCAAGCAAATGGGCGCGTGAGCCGCGGGGCAGCGGGGGCTGTGGCGATACCCCCATCCCCCACCCGAGGTTTCTTTCCTTTACAAATATGTTTTCACAGCGCCGCGCTCCTGCTGACGTGGTCGGGTTTGCTCCCTTGGATTTCGCGGGCCTGCCATCCCGGCTCGGAGGCTAAAGAGGATCAAACGCCTCTGCTGGCTTTAGCAGCCATAAAACTTTACACTTCTATCCGACTCTGTTCTCCTTCCCATTTGTCCCGGGGCCGAGCAAACGCGGGAGGGGACGGGGGTGCAGAAGAGCCGCCGCCGCCGTTCCCACGTCGTGTTTGCGCGGCCTTATCGGCGCGGGGGGGGAGGGGTGGGGGTGTTTTGCACGGGAGCTCCCGGCCCGCCTTGGCCAGCGGCGAGCTCCGTGCCGGGAGGGAGCCCCGCCGCAGGGACCAGCCGCTGCCTTCGCCCGCGGTCCGGCGGTGGGGGGGCACCCTGCAGGGGGCACCTGGGGCGGCGGCCGGCGGACTCGACGGGTCACAGGACCTCGGCGGGGATGAAGATGGAAGGGGCCGAGCGTAGGAGGGAGACGTGGGAGGGGTGAGGGGCGCGGAAGGGAGACGCAGACAGGGTTAGGTGGGGGTCGTTTAGCAGCCAGGCCGGTGCGAGGTTAACGCCACCTCACCTCCACACCTGCTCGCCAACCTCTCCCAAACTCCAGAAAGAAAAAAAGTAAGCACCAAACCGAGGTCCCCGAAAAGAAGGGAGAAGCGGCGGGGCGCGCAGCCTGTGTCCGGCCCCGTCCTGCCAGCCGCACCGGGGCAGCGCAGTCCCGACCTTTGTTTCAAGCAATTACGTGGCAAAAGTTTATTTTCGGCGGGGCGGGGGAGAAGAAGTGTCCCCGGCGCTGCCGTGCCTCTCCCGCGGCCGCGCGCATCCTCTGCTCGGCGGCAGCCGCCGCCCGCCCGGAGACGCGGCCGCCGTGCGCGGGCAGCTCCCGACCCGCTGGCGGGGGCCGTGGCAAGGCGGGGGCGTTGGGTCTTTGGTGCGCAGATAGGCGCTCCACAGGGGCCGAGCCCGTAGGGCGCCGTGAGCGCTGCCTCGGCTGGCTCCCCGCTCCCCCCGCCTCGTCCCGCCCGCCCTGCGGGCGCACCCCGCTCCGGGATACCAGGGGCTCACTGCAGCAACAGGCACTCCCCACCAACCTGCCCCGCCGCCGCTGCCAGCGCCCTCTGTAAGCCCAGGGGCGGCCCGGTCGGCGGGCAGGAGTGGGGCGGGCCCGGCGGGCGGCGCGGGGCGGGCGGAGCGGGGCACCGCCCCCGCGACCGATCGGCGGCCGCGTTTATATGGGAGCGGCGCGGGGAGCTGCCGAGTTCCCGCAGTTCGTCCGCTGCTGTGCAGCCGCCGCCGTCGCCGCCTCGGCCCGGCACCCGCCGTCCCGCCCAGAAGGAGTCGGGACCGTTTCGGATCTCAAGCAGACGGCCCTCTCCTATCTAGTCGTGGCTTTTCCAAACCCTCCGAGGAGAGCGGGATCTTTCGGTCCTTCCTGTATATCCGACCATTACAGGATCTAGAAATGTCGACGACACTTTTATCTGCCTTCTACGACATTGACTTCTTGTGCAAGGTAGGGAAGAGCGCGTTTGCCCGGGCGGGACGCGGTCTGCCGCTGCCGCCGTGTGCAGAGCGACGCTCCGGGCTGCCGGGGCAGCGCGGCGGGGCGGGAGGCCCGTGCCGGGCCGGGCTCTGCGGGCGGGTCGTGGTCTGACAGCCGGCCGGGGACAGCGGCTGACGCAAGGCTGCGAGCCCCAGAATGCCGCCCTGTGGTCTCCCGGCGGCCGCGTTCGGGGCGGGCTGGTCCTTCAGCCGCGGGGGAGCCGGGCCGCCTTGCAGTCCCTGCCCGCGTGTTGCGCTGCCAGGAGGAACTTTTTTCAAAAGTTGCAGATGCAGCAGAGCCGGCGCCGGGGCTTCTCCCCCGCTCTGCCCTGCTCCGCCAGCGCTGGCGGCAGACGCGCTTTGCGGGGCGGTCGAGAGGCGGGACCCCCACCCCGACTCCCGCGGCGCGCCCGGCGGTGCTGCGTGGGGAGCCGTGGCCGTGGGCAGGCGGTCATCCGCAACACTCTTTCTCTCTCCCGCTGTCTCCCCCACCCCTTCCCCTCTCCCCGCCCCGGCAGACGGAGAAGTCCCTGACCAACCTCAGCAGCATGCTGGACAAGAAAGCCGTGGGGACCCCGGTGACCCCTCCCAGCTCCAGCTTCGCGCCGGGCTTCCTGCGGCGGCACTCGACCAGCAACCTGACGGCGCTGGCCGGCGGCTCTAAGTTCCCCAGCCCTACCGGCTCCAGCTCTTCTTCCACATCCTCCTCTTCATCGTCATCCTCCTCCTCCTCCTCGTTCGGCAATCTGAAGGAGACGGGCTCCGGCGGAGGCGGCGGCAGCAGCAGCCCCACGGCCTTGCTTAACAAGGAGAACAAGTTCCGGGACCGCTCCTTCAGCGAGAACGGCGAGCGTAGCCAGCACCTCATGCAGCAGCTTCAGCAGCAGCAGCAGGCGGCCGGCAAGGGGAGCGGCTCCGGCGGCGGCGGCGGGGCCCCCATCAACTCGACGCGCTACAAGACGGAGCTGTGCCGCCCCTTCGAGGAGAGCGGTGCCTGCAAGTACGGCGAGAAGTGCCAGTTCGCCCACGGCTTCCACGAGCTGCGCAGCCTCACCCGCCACCCCAAGTACAAGACCGAGCTCTGCCGCACCTTCCACACCATCGGCTTCTGCCCCTACGGCCCGCGCTGCCACTTCATCCACAACGCCGACGAGCGCCGCCCGGCGCCCGGCGGGGGCACAGCCGTCCCCCCGCCCGCCGCCGCGGCCGGGCCGCACCACCACCCGCACCAC